>NC_090646.1:632935743-633263243 GCF_040937935.1 Hyperolius riggenbachi
ATGGTTACATACGCATTACCATAGCAACACATGTGGTAACCTGGCAGTGCTCCCCCTGCGGTAACAGGCCCAATAATTGGTAAGCTGTCTACTTATCCTGCGGCTACTTCCCCCAGCCACTAGATAGCACTGTACTATAAACAGTAGAGGGTTATCTGCTGTTTACAGTTAGGGATAGAATTTGCAGTGGCTTCCATAATACACAGCATGACCTCTGACCTGAAGTCAGCTGGCCATTGGCATTTGCAAACCAGCACATGCCATCAGAAGCATGGGTTTGCAAGGTGCCTATCCACTTTTTCCATTAAATTCCCAGCAGACTCAATCACTCTGATCAAATCAGGTGGGAATTGATACCTTTTGACTAAAAATCAATTGAAAGTATGGATGTGAAAGGATGGAGAATCTAGGTTGATCGGGGTTTAGAGACGCAGCGGCAGCAGATCAACGGCTCATAGTGATGTACAGCATTGAACAATGTAACGCTGTGGTTTGATTAATTTTCAATAGATTCCCTGCCGAATTGATTAAAACTAGAAGTACGGTGTATCGTAGGGATCAATTAGAATCAGATAAGAGCGTTTTGTTACACTGGATGGCAATCAGTAATCTATAAGTGTTTGGTCAGCTTTAGCTTGGTTTTTAAAACAATTACCCGTCACAACAGAAGACATCTCTTTGTTCATACCATAAAGAAAACAGTGCATCCTGGGTAGATTTAGCGTAAGAAGCATATAGTTGAAATTCCTGCACAGGACCTTTACCAGGGCCGGATTTGTACTGTTATCACCCAAGGCCACGTCACCAGCCGCCCCCCTTCAGTATAGGTAATGAGATGACTCCTCCCTCCTTTCTCTCCAGTATAGGTAGCCAGATGGCTCTCTTAATCACTCCTTCCCCCTCCCCCTTTCAGTATAAGTAGCCAGCTCACCTTCACACCGCAGCAGCCATCAGTGTCACTAATGTCTCCACTCGTGTCCAGTGCAGAACAGTGCTGCTCGTAATGGAAAAATCTACGCTTACGGATCATTACGCGTAATTTTACGCTATTACGCATTACGCAATTACGGTTACGGCGTAGGAAAATATCTACGGTACATCACTGTAATTACGCGTAAACTTACGCAATTACGCGTAAGGATACCGTAATGAAGGCGCTTACACTACGATGTTACGCGTAGTGCCGTAATACCCATTAATGCGTATTTTTTGACGCATGCGAACGATATGTACGCAATAGCCGTCAATGTGACAGTTATTGCGTACATATCATTCGTATGGGTCAAAACGTACGCTTATACTGAAGGGCGGGAGAAGATACTATTGGTTGCTTAGGATGTTGACTGATTGGCTACTCTTAGAAAATGGGAGATTTTACGTTAGTAAATTACGCGTAAGTGTTCGTAAAATTACGCATGCCTAGCAATTACGGTATAAACGACAGGATAGGGAGGGAGTGGAGAGTGAAGCTAACACAGCCCACAATTAATGTCAAGATTTATAAAATTATATTCCTTTATTATATCAAAAAGACAAAACCAGACACACAAACAATCAGTATTAAAAATTAGCTGGGTGGCCACCCTGCGACCATGCCGGTACCTTCACACTCATACTGACACAAAATATTCTGAATTGCAAGATCCAGATACAAAAATCAAAAAACAAGCAATTACGGTAGACAGTGTAATTACGATACCACTTACGGTCTTACGCGTAAATAATTACGCGTAAGACCGTAAGTTACGCGTAACGCTTACACGTAAATTTTCATTGAATTAGGATGCGTAATTACGCTCATGCGTAATTTCGGCCCAGCACTGGTGCAGAATCTTCCTCTTCCTTTCCGTCTCCAATGCTGCCCAAGTCCATATCCGCCGGCCACAGTGCAAACGTGCACAGAGAGCAAGGTGGCTGCTGCACAGGCGGCTAGCAGCAGAGTACTGCAGTCAGACGCTAGCTTGATCTCTCTACATTGCAGAATTTGCAAGCTTGCTTTGGTGCCCTTGCTCCTGTGGTGCCCTAGGCCATGGCCTAGGTGGCCTTGGCCTAAATTCAGCCCTGTCCTTTACACATGTTCATCTGGACCCCGTGTATATAGCCTCCTGTTCTATCTGAAACCTATTCTTCCTTGAGCAAGGTGTGCTTCACATAAAATACAGCATGGCTATAGCAATCACTATGGAAATGTTTCGGTAAACATTACCCACCTGTTACTGGAGCGGTAAATCTCCCGGTCATCACATCAAAAAAATTCCCGACATTCGTCTCCACGCTGCTGAAAATGATTCCACTGTTGATGTTACTGAAGTGGGTTGCCATGGAGGCCATGAAGGCAACCTGGGAAAACAGACACCATCATAAACAACCAGGAAGATAACCGACCATTGTCATTGTCAAGGTCTGGAATGACTTTTTCTAGCCATCACAATGGATTTGTGTCTTTGGTTCTGAAAGAAGTTCATAGCCCAACTCTAATGGTGCCTATTAAAGATACAATCCCGTGGATGATCAATCAAAACTGCTAACCAATTTGATGGGATCGATTCAAACAATGATTTGATTACGCTTGTTATAGGTGTGAAAATTACAACGTCCACACTTGTTTTATGACCCTTGTAAGATGGGCCCCAGGCTGTGAGGGTCACCAGGGGTAGGCAAGGGAAAGGGTGTAAAAATTAAGGGGGGGGGGGCAGCAAAGTTTTGCTGGGGGGGGGGCATGATTCATAGTTACACCCTTGACATTAATCTCCCTGGCTGTAGCTCCGAGTCAGGCTTGGGGTGGGAAAAAGAAGCCAGGAGCGGTAATCCCAAGCTTGACTCAGGGTAGCCACCGGGAGGTCAAGTACCCCTCAAACGAGAGGGAGTGTGATTAATATAGGTGTCGTTGTTTGAATGGTGCTGTGGCATATGTTACAGCACCATTCTTGCAGTTCAGTGCCCCCAGGGGTCCACGTTCTAGTCAGCCGAAATCTTCGACTGACTAGAACGTTGAATATGGGCGGGAAGGAAATGGCAGTTATTCTGCCCCATCATGCCCCCTTGTACCGCCAACGTTTTGAGACCTGCAAAAAAAATCACCGCTGCACAACTCACCTACTCCTGGATCTCTTCAGTGTCTTTTCTGCCTTGTCAGCTCTCCCATTCCTCTTGTATCAGCCGGCATCTCCACTGCTATCGCGCTGACCCGGAAGTACTTTTGAGTTACTTCTGTATGACCGCCATAGTGGTGAAGATGCCGGCAGTTAGGAGGGACACGGCGGCGGAATTGGAAAGCTGAAAAGGCAGAAAAGACAGTGAAGGGATCACGGAGTGGGTGAGTTGTGCGGTGTTTTTTTTTTTTTTTTTTTTTGCAGGTTTCAAAACATTGGTACAGGAGTACGTTCAGCACAGTGGGCATTTTAACTCTCCTCCCCCAGTATTTAGACGCTGACAGCCATTCTCGTTCCGGTCAGCAGAAGCCCTGGATCCTTCTGGTGAGTTTGCCGTTTGTCGTTATGACGACACACGACAATCTCACTGCAGGTTTACAGCGCCACCCGGAGGACAGAGGGAGAATTGCAGCCCTGGTTCCAGGGGAGGTAAGAAATGTGCAGGGCTGCCACAGATCTATCCAGCAGTATTATTTTTTTCATAGTTTGAGGGTCTAAAAGCATGCAAAACATTTACACCGCTTTTAGACCCTAAAATCCGGAAATAATCATACCTCCAGAGAGGTTAACATTTCAATATTTCTAGTTTTAAAACAAATAAACAAAAAGAAAATCAGGCAACAGCAATCACGTGGCTGACTGTCGCATAGTCACAGGAAGTGCTTGTCAATTGAATATTTTGAACTTTATGTTTTAGGCAAAATTATAAGAGCAGTAATAATCTCCTTTACAGATAACATCCTTAATGTTAAAGTCTATACAGTATCCTGTTTTCTGTCAGAGTTTTAAAATACAGTGAAAGTATTCTTGTTTAACCTTCCTGAGCTCGGGCTATGCCGCGCAGGAAGATATCTCAGCCCCTGGTGGGGCGATTTGCGCCATTTAAAGTGCTGTGCGCACAGCTAGCACTTTGCTAGCCGCACGCACAGCTTGATCGCCGCCGCTCTGCGGCGATCGCCCGCACGCAGCGGCAGAAGAGGGCCCACCCGCCAGAGCCCTGCGCTGCCCGGACCAATGAGTTCCGGGCAGCGCTATGGGCTGGATCGGAGGCGTCATGACGTCATTCCGATCGTCGCCATGGTGACAGGAGAAGCCAAACAGGGGAGCGCGTTATATACGCGTTCCCCTGTTTGCTATTGATGCCGGCGACGATCGCACTAGAGAGACACATGCGCCCTCTAGTGGTGTTTCATGTAGCTACCACTCTGGTAGCTTTACATGAAGCAAAAAAAAAAAATAAACAAAAAAAAGGATTTTTGCCTATTTGGCAAAAAAAATTAACCGCCAGGGAGGTTAAAGGACTACTAAAAATGTAAAATTTAAAATTCAAGTAAACACGTACAAATAAGAAGTAAGTTTCTTCCACATTAAAAATAGCCATAAATTACCTTTCTCCCATCTTGCTGTCACTTACAGTAGGTAGTAGAAATCTGACAGAACCAATAGGTTTTGGTCTAGTCCATCTCTGCATGGGGGATTCTCAGCATGGCCTTTACTTTTTAGAAAGACACCCCTTGAAAAGGATTTATATAAAGATGCTGGCCAGCCTCCCTGCTTGCTGCACACTGTTTTAGCAGTTTGACGGAGCAACTGCCATTCACTAAGTGCTTTTAAAAATAAAGAAAACCCTGAGAATTCCCCATGAGGAGATGGGCTCACCCAAAACCTGTCAGGTCTGTCAGATTTCTACTACCTACTGAAAGTGACAGCAATATAGTTTTACTCTGGAAGAAATTATTATTATTATTTAGTATTTTATATAGCGCCAACATCTTCCGCAGCACTGTACAGAGTATTTTGTCTTGTCACTAACTGTCCCTCAGAGGAGCTCACAATCTAATTCCCTACCATAGTCCTATGTCTATGTACAGTATGTATTGTGTAGTGTATGTGTTTCAGACTAGTGCCAATTTTTAGGGGGGAACCAATTAGCCTATACGTATGTTTTTGGGATGTGGGAGGAAACCAGAGTGCCCGGAGGAAACCCACGCAGACACGGGGAGAACATACAAACTCCTTGCAGATGTTGACCTGGCTGGGATTTTAACCAGGGACCTAGCGCTTGCAAGGCGAGAGCGCTTACCACTATGCCACCGTGCTGCCCGTTTGTAGCTTTGCAGCTGCAAATGTACTTCTTATCTGTATGTGTTTACATGTATTTAAAATTGTTTAATTTTCACGATAGTGGTCCTTTAACATGTCACATACTGCACATAAGCCAAACTTTTTAGTCCAAATTTTTGGACCAAAAGTGTGTGTGCTCCAGCTCCAGTCCTTGTGACTTCCCTGCAGCTTTGTAACTTAGCGTAAGAGTTCCGGGTGGTCACAGGACAGTGAGCCTGAAGCTTTAGAGAGTTACGAAACTCGAGGGTCTCGTGAAGACTGAAGCTGGAGCAAGTAGAGGCAGCTATGGTTTCCTGTACACACTGGGGTGAAGTTTAGGAGTAGGCCTACTTTGGGGTGAATGCTAGGGATCGGCATAAGGCATCAGGAATGAGATTATGTTAGCTGCAAATTCTGGAGTAACCATCACTCCTATCTCGTAGCAGCTGAGAGCAAAAGTAAGTCAGTTTTTACAGTAAAACATAAAGAGCTGCAGAGCTGCGATCGGAGAAAAACACCAGAGTAACTTTTGTAAAAATGGACCATACACAGATAATTGTTGTTGGTGTGGGAAAGCTGAGACACGCTTTAAAGTTTATGTGGGGGCGGCTGAGACCCGTGAAAGTATTTTGAGTACAGGAAATGAATCTCATTTTAAAACTCATTTCATTTTGACAAGATGAATCAGAATCAATCAGGACGCATTTGGAGTAATGAAGCTGGCACACCAAGGGACCTCATTAATTTTGTATTCACAGAACAAGCTTTTATTTACAGAGTAAAACATTATTCTCAGAAGCAACGGATTAGTAATTTGTGTGGAAGGTACGAAAGTATGACAGGCTTGACAACTTAAAGAGGAACTCCAGTGAAAATAATGTAATAAAAAAGTGCTTAATTGTACAATAATTATGTATAAATGATTTAGTTAGTGTTTGCCCATTGTAAAATCTTTTAAATCACTGATTTACATCCTGACATTTATTACATGGTGACATTTTTACTGTTGGCAGGTGATGTAGCTGCTGCATGCTTTTTTGGCAGTTGTAAACAGCTGTTTCCAACAATGCAACAAGGTTCCCAGACAGGAAACTGCCAGGAGTACATACTCAAGAGTTTCTTGTGGGAGGGGTTTCACTACAATATAAGTCATACAGCGCCCCCTGATGGTCTGTTTGTGAAAAAGAATAGATTTATCATGTAAAAGGGGGTATCAGCTACTAATTGGGATAAAGTTCAATTCTTGGTCGGAGTTTCTCTTAAGTTTAAAACTTTCAGATTACTAAGAAGCAGACCTTTCACCGGGGATGGTTAAGGGCATACAGGTCAAACTCTGGCCCGTGGGTCAAATCTGGCCTTCAGTGCCATCAAATGTGTCCCGCAAGTGATTCTCCCTACTTTGTAATATATTTGGCCCTCGAGCACCCGAGCCCTAGGCTTATATGGGCAGCACGGTGGCGTAGTGGTTAGCTCTCTCGCCTTGCAGCGCTGGGTCCCTGGTTCGAATCCCAGCCAGGGCACTATCTGCAAAGAGTTTGTATGTTCTCTCCGTGTCTGCGTGGGTTTCCTCCGGGCTCTCCGGTTTCCTCCCACATTCCAAAAACATACAGATAAGTTAATTGGCTCACTCTAAAAAAAAAAAAAAATTGGCCCTAGACTACAGTACTTACACTTCATAATATAGACATATGGCGTAGGGATTAGATTGTGAGCTCCTTTGAGGGACAGTTAGTGACAAGATATATATATATATACACTGTACAGCGCTGCGTAATATGTCGGTGCTATATTAATAATAATAATAATAATAATAATAATAATATGGTTAAGCACTAAAACTATGATGCGACATGGTGAAGGGGAAGGGGCCACTAAACACTAGGGAACTGTATAGAGGAAGGGGGGAGGACTACTAGACACCAGGAACCTGAATAAAGGAGAGATGGGGACCACTAGACACCAGGGAACTGTATGGGGAGGGCACTAAACATCAGGGAACTGTGTAGGGGAGGGAGAGCGGCCACTAGATACCAGGAAACTGTATGGGGACGGAGGAAGGAAGACTAGATACCAGGGAACGGTATAGGGGAGGGAGGACCACTAGACACCAGTGAACTGTATAGGAGATGGAGGGAAGCCACTAGACTCCAGGGAGCTGTGTAGGTGAGGAGGAGAGGTCACTGTATAGAGGAGGGAGAGGGCTGCTAGTCACAAGAGAACTGTAAAAAGGAATGGAAATTTTGTTTTTAATTACATAAACATTTCACACCACTGATTTATGTTTATGGCACTAGGGCAGCACAGAGGTGTAGTGTAGTTAGCACTCTTGCCCTGCAGCGCTGGGTCCCTAGTTTGAATCCCAGCCAGTACACAAGAGTTTATATATTTTCCCTGTGTCAGTCTGGGTTTCCTCTGGGCAATCTGGTTTCCTCCCATATCCCAACAACATACAAATATGTTAATTGGGTTCCTCCAAAAACTGGCCCAAGAGTATGATGGACATATGGCTATGGCGGGGATTAAATTGTGACATAGTGACATGACTTCATACTCTTTAACCCCCTTGGCGGTAATCTCGAGCTAGGGTTGGAGCAGAAAACCGCAGCTAAAAACGGTAATCCCGACCTCTGCTCGGGGTAGCCACCGGAGGCTGTGTGCAGAGTATAGTGTGCAGCGGGCGTTTCTACATACCTCCCGGGGGATGCCATTCTTTTTCCTCTCCTCCGGGGCTCTGCCTCCTGCTGGTGAGATCGCCGACTTTCGTCATGGCGACAGCCGGCAAGTTCACTTTAGAGTTGCATCGCCACCCGGAGGATGGAGGCATAACTACAGCGCTGGAGCCAGGGAGGTGAGTGATTGCTGGGCTGTGCAGATCGCCCTGGCAGCATAATTTTTCCAGGTTTTAGGGTCTGAAAGGGTGCAAAAAAATTGCACCGCTTTTAGACCCTAAAATCCAAAAAGAATCATAACGCCAAGGGGGTTAACGTACTGTAGAAGATGTCAGACCTATATAAATGCTATATAATAATAATGTTATGTTATTCTCCAAGCAAAGCTACACCAATTGGCAAAGTAAAAAATCCAAGACTTTATTTAGAACATCAAATGACACACAGAAAAAAGCACAGCGTATCGGAGCTCTGCATGGCTCCTTAACCACCTAACGACCGCGTCACGCCAATGGGCGTGACCACGGCGGCAGCCCCAGGCATCAAGTCCTAGGGCTGGCTACTGCAGGAGATCGCAGGCTGCGCGCGCATCTCCTGCTTGAGCTCCGCCCCACCTCGAGAGACTGTTAGACAGGGTAACCTCCGTCTATTTACATAGTACAGCGCTGCGATCTGCAGCATCGCTGCACAGGGGAGAGCCGTGTGACACGGCTGTCCCCCTGTGGGACACAGGAGCGACGGCAGTGATGGGCTGAAGCCTATGAGAACTGATCGCCATGATTGGCTGACTGAGGGAGGGAGGAGGAAATACAAAATTAACTAAAAAATAGTTGAAAATATTTAAAAAATAAACAAATATTTATTTAAAAAAAAAAAAAAAAACATCTGGGGGGCGATTGGACCCCACCGAGAGCTCTGTTGGTGGGGGAAAAGGGGGGGGGGGAATCACTTGTGTGCTGTTGTGCGGCCCTACAGCTTGGCCTTAAAGCTGCAGTGGCCATTTTAGTAAAACTTGGCCTGGTCTTTAGGGGGGGGCTTACTACTGTGGTCATCAAGAGGTTAATTATAGCTTTTTACTGTGATGTTCTAAATAAAGCCTTGGATTTTTTACCTTGCCTATTGGTGTAGCGGGATATCCTTTTGGAAACTTTGCTTGGAGACGTTTGGATCCCGGCTCCCCTTTGGCTATGCATTGGTGGTTGCGGCGGCTCTACCTTCCATTGCTTATATTATGTTCTCCCTTTATCATATGGTGACTGTCAGTGATTGGGGCTGAGGGAAGCGGGCTACTAGCATCCAGTTAGTGAATAAAATATTGAAAATTCCATAAATTCGACCTTCACCTCATTCCTAGTTGTCACTAAATGCCAAGCCTACTTCCTGTCCGCCACATTAACCCTTTCCTCACCACTGACCCGGCCATGCACCCCTGTCGTCCTCTTGTTATGAATGGGGCTTATGGTGAGCTGTGTGTGGGGTACTGGCTCTGAATGGTGCCTATCACACGCTGTATGCTTATTACAGCTATGACAGAAGCCGACACACAGGATGATATTTGCAAATGCCACCACAAATGTCACGCATAATATATGACTAGCAGAGAGGAGAAGGGAGGACGGTGCATTGTTCAGATACATTAGCGCTACCAGGCAGAAGATCCATGAAGATCAAACATCAATAAGACTCAGAAAACTCATCTCAATGATTTTTTTCTTGATGACAAGGAAACTCGATTCTGATATAAAGGCCCATACACAGGGGCGTAACTAGAAATCACTGCCCCCTTCCACCAAACCTCAAACCTGCAGAGAATAGAAAGCTTTTTCTCTCTGTGCCCAGACTCCTCATACTACAGTACACAGCACTTGGGGAGGGGTAGAGAGGCTGGGGGTAGAACAGCACTGTACACAAGACCCTGCTGAACACTGAATAGGGATTGTCTACAAATCTTTTTCAGCAAAACTTTGTATGATTCCTTATTAGTGGCTGAGCAGATGCGATTATTAGAACATTTATGCAGAGAGCAGAAAGCCTTTTCTCTCCTTGCCCTTATGCTAGGTACACACCATACAATTTTCTGGCAGAGCTACCTGCAAGATCGATTATTTCCAATATGTCTCATCTGAATTGCGATCAATTTTTCAGGCGCTTTTAAATCAGTTTTTTCAATCGTTTTAAATAGGGTTGAATGATTAAAAAAATTATCAGAAATTCGAAAAATCGATTGAAATTCAGATTGGACATTTTGGAAATAATCGATCTGGCAGGTAAATCTGCCAGACAATTGTATGGTGTGTACCTAGCAATAGTTGTCAGTCTTTCAGGACAGGCCCCCTGTGGCTTCTGGCCCACGCAGCTGCATTTGCAGGGTCTACTGTTACACCCCTGCCCATACATGACTTTTTCTCCTGAGTTTTCTCCCAGGTGATCTATTCAAACTGCATTTTTAACCACAAGCAAAAGAATAGGCAAAAGAATTTTGACAGTACTTTTTCACCTGGACTTTGGCACTTTTTCCATTGCAAAGTGCTGAAAAGTTATTCTAAACTGAGGAAGGAACATTTTCTCCAGGAGGAAACGCAGGAGGAAAAGTTAATAGCACACGGCTCCAAGTCTGTTACAGACTACACTGTCTGCTTGTTGGCATAGGTTTCTCATACATGCCTGGGAACTCAACACAGATAATATTTAAAGAGGAACTGTAACCAAGGAATGAACTTCATCCCAATCAGTAGCTGATACCCCCTTTCCCATGAGAAATATTTACCTTTTCTCAAATAGAACATCAGAGGTGTCTATATGGATGATATTGTGGTGAAATCCCTGCCACAGTGAGATGTCAGGACCTAGGCCATGACAGCTTAAAGAGGAACTCCAGTGAAAATTATGTAATAAAAAAAGTGCTTAATGTTTACAATAATTATGTATAAATGATTTAGTCAGTGTTTGCCCATTGTAAAATCTTTTAAATCCCTAATTCACATTATGACATTTATCACATGGTGACATTTTTACTGTTGGCAGGTGATGTAGCTGCTGCTTGCTTTTTTGGCAGTTGGAAACAGCTGTAAACAGCTATTTCCCACAATGCAGCAAGGTTCACAGACAGGAAACTGCCAGAAGTACCTCGGTACTCAGAGCTTCTTGTGGGAGGGGTTTCACCACAATATCAGTCATACAGCGCCCCCTGGTGGTCTGTATGTGAAAAGGAATAGATTTCTCATGTAAAAGGGGGTATCAGCTACTGATTGGGATAAAGTTCAATTCTTGGTCGGAGTTTCTCTTTAATGCTTGTGGACCTCGTTGCATTGTGGGAAATAACAGCTGTTTCCAACTGCCGACCAAGCAGTATCTCTCTCTGTGCATCTGTATATCTATAAAAAACAACCTTTTAGTCTATGGCATTGTTGGGGGTTGGGGCTGTAGAATATGACAGTTGATGCTGTCAGTTTTTTTCATGTCTGCCAATAGTAAAGATGATGATGTGCTGGCTGACTGTGGATCAAACTACATGAACAAATTACATGGCGAATATCAATTATTTCTTGATTTCTTTTCTATTTTTTATCTTCTCATGTTGCAAAGTATTGGTTTATTTTTTCCCTCTTTGCTAAAGTGACTTCTATTGAATCCACAGATTACCAATATTTAAAGAGGAACTCCAGCCTAAACAAACATACTGTTATTAAGTTACATTAGTTATGTTAATTAAAATAGATAGGTAATATAATCTCTTTCCCACCCTGTTTTATAAGAACAGGCAAATGTTTGTGATTTCATGAGGGCAGCCATCTTTTTTGTTGAAAGAAGGTGACAGGGAGCGTGAGACACAGTTCCAACTGTCCTGTGTGCTGATCACCCCTCCCAGTTGAATAGCAATGTGAATAACAACATAGGAAATCCCATCATGCTTTGCACAGCATCAGGGAAAAACCGCCCGGGCAGGTCTCTTTGATGGGTGGAGCTTAGCTAAAGATGCAGCTAAAAATGTTGCTTTGGTAAGAAAAACAAAGTTCTGATGCTGTGAAACCGTTAAAGAAGCACCAAGCCTTTTCAGTTCTGCTGAGTAGATTTTTAGTCCGGAGGTTCACTTTAATGTGATGATCTGAGCCATATTTTACAGCTTGCATGAAAAATATGCTCTATTCTCCATTCTGCTCCCCTGAAATAGAAGCTCTAAACTCCAAAATGACTAACACTATTTGATGATCTATAATGTGACAATTAGGCTGAGATAATAGATAAAGCTGTCATGAGAAAACTAGCACTATTCAAATAGCAAAGTGGTGACGCCTGGAAATGTCAATCCCTTAAAGAGTGACATTTATTTCTGCTGATCATTACTTTTACAAATCAGCCGGTAATTAAAACCCTGAAACCGTTCAGCAAAACAGAGAGAAATGCTGATGGTTCCGAGAGTTTGTTATGAACAGGCCCATTTTTAGGCATAGGCAAACCAGGCAGATGGTTGACATTACATCTGCAGGAGGGAGCACCACAGAGCTATTCTTACCACACTGTGTTTGATAGAATTCAAGTATAGAGATGTCGCGAACATAGAATTTTCAGTTCGTGAACAGCAAATGCGAACTTCCACAAATGTTCGTGAACATGCGAACCCGAAGAACCGCCATAGACTTCAATGGGCAGGCGAATTATAAAACCTACAAAGACTGTTCCTGGCCACAAAAGTGATGGAATGGTTGTTTCAAGGGGTCTAACACCTGGAGGGGGGCATGCCAGAGGGGGATCCATGCCAAATGTCCCACAAAAAATTATGGAGTTGACGCAAAGTCGGGTTTCAACCCCAAAAGGGCAGAAATCATATTATGTACAGCTCTGGGTGTCAGTGGGCTGTGGGGTGTCACACAATGAGGAATGCAATAGTACTATCAGAATAGAGTAAAATAATAATGCACTGGAGTGGTTCTGTGCCTGCAACTTAATGAGGTAACAGCAGCAGTGTGCACACAGCTCTGGGTGTCAGTGGGCTGTGGAGTGTCACACACACAAAAAAAACAAAAACACAGGAGACCGATGTACTAGCCCTCAAAAGGGCTGTCTGGAGTGCTTTCACAGCAAGTGAGGAACAAGAACACAGGCCTAGCTAATGCTTTCCCTACCTATCTGCAGCAAGTCTGTCCCTGCTCTCACTAACAGACAGATGGCAGCAGAGAATGACTCCAATATGGCCACTGCAAATGCTTTTTGATAGGGGGGTGGAGGGTCCTGGAGAGGGTGCTAGCTGATTGGCTGGAATGTGTCTGCTGACTGCAAGGTAAGGGGTCAAAGTTTTGCTCCATGATGATGTATAGGGAGCGACATATGTTCGCAGTTCAGGGAGAACGTGAACAGCGGAAATTCGCCAGGAAAGACATATTACACAGCGCTCTACAGAGTTGCTTGTAATCAAAACTATGAGTAGCACTTGCTGGCCGTGGGGGGGGGTTTAACTTACCCATTCTGCCACCTATAGACGATGCACTCAACTCACATTCTACTGCACTCCCATGCTTCCAGGTTGATGGAGGAAGTATGGGAGTGACTTGGAATGTGCAGTGGAACGCAATTGAAGCTCATCGGCTATTGGGGCCGTGATGGGTTAACCAAACCCCCCCACGCCCCCCCCCCCCTTTCCCCTCCTCTGCGGCCAGTAAGTGCTGCTCATAATTTTGATTATGAGAAACCCTACTTGTAAGCATAACAATGATATGTCAGGTGCTATTAATGTGTTAATTTAGCCGAAAATATTTTAAATTTAGTCTGTAATGATTTTTGCATGTCTGACCTATAGAGGCCCCGGCTGTACATAAACAGTATCGTGCCTTTATAAAGTGGCTATGCGCCCCTCATAACAACTATAGGAAAGTGAGTTCAATGAGTTTGGGTTAGTGAGGTGTATTTAGCCTGGCAATCATTATGTATATTTAGTAGACCTATTTTGAGAAACGACATAATATGTCTATACATAATTTATTAATTTGTAAAAGGTACCAGCTGAACAAATTAAAGAGGGATAAGACTCAGACATAACATACAATAAAAACATTTCCCTACTTTTCATTACCCAGCTATCGTATTTGCTTCTGTGCACAAGTATTGTCTGTTTACAAATGACAAGGTCCCAAAGTACAGTTGATCTAGTCTGAAAGCTGCCATTGCATTTTACTGCATAGCTGTTATATTTATATACTGTATTATAATGTATGTAGTGATCACTCCTCAGCTCACTCTGGTTCTACAATATGTGCAGTCAGTTTCAGCACACTACTGGCTGTATACTAATTGTAGTAAACAAAGGAATGTAAACAAAAGATAATGTTATCACATCCTTGGATGTGGCCAGAAGCTTTCCACTGAAGCAAGGAGCTTAACTGAAGAACAAAGTGCTGTGTTAAACTGTTTGAATGCTGTTCTGCTACAATGTTTTTATGCTAGTAGATTTTGTGCTTTAAATTTATAACAAAGAGGAAATGCTGAGTTTAATATTACTTTAATTTTGATTGGGAGAGTGGAACAAAAGTAGCCTCGCCTGGGGCACCAAAATGGCCAGAAACAACTCAGGTTACGAAAATGAGTATGCAAGCATCCTGTAAAATCATCATTTAAGACTCTCTCTTTCCCTATGCCTAGGATTTCATGTTTGTCATTCATAAATCAGACGGGCAGCGGACGCTGCGGTGAGAGCCGTTACTGATGTTCCACTGTCTGCTGGACCACATTAATAAGAGATTCCATAGATCATGGCTCACCATCTGGATTAAGGTTCTTCAGAAGTCTGCTCAAGCTCCTTATCCAGGAGCCATCGGGGGTAGAGTCCGCATAAATACTTTTCTGCCATGACTGCCAAAAGTGAGCATTTTATTGTTAGGAGATAGGACAATAGGTGAAGGGAAGATATGTATAAGATGGTAAAATGGTGGTCAGCTGAGTTTTTAACTTTTAAGTTGCACCTAAAAAGGCTAAATGTGGGTGAGTGGGGGATGTGGTGTTAAGGGAGGGAGTTCCAAAAGAAGGGAGAGGATCGAGAGAAGTCTTGTAAGAGGGAGTGAGAAGAGGTGACCAGAAAGGAAGACAGGAAAATATTGCTAGGAGAGTGGAGATTGCGTATTGGATGTAGTGATGGGCGAACACCTGGATGTTCGGGTTTGGGCCGAACAGGCCGAACATGGGCCAGATGTTCGGCATGTTCGGCCCGAACCCCGAACTCAATGCAAGTCAATGGGGACCCGAACATGCCGCAATATGGCCCCCCTATGGGGTCGCAGGCATAAGGGGGGAGCATGCCCCGATCGTGGGGGGGGGGTCGGAAATTCCCCCCACCCCCTCCGCTAGCGCTCCCCCCTCTGCCCGCTTCCCCATAAAAAAGTTGGCGTAAAGTTAAATATTACCGGTGGTGGCTGCTGCAGTGGCTGGCTGGCAGTGGTGTGAGTGAGGACTAGGAGAAGGAGTCCGAGTATGACGCGTTGAGGCCGGGCAGCGGGCGGTTCAGCGGTAGTACCCTTGTGGTACTTCCGCCCTTTCTCTGACCTCACGTCCTCTACGTGATGACGCATACGAGGGTACGCATGACGCGCGTGAACCGCCCGCTGCCCGGCCTCAACGCGTCATACTCGGACTCCTCCTCCTCATTCACACCACTGCCAGCCAGCCACTGCAGCAGCCACCACCGGTAATATTTAACTTTACGCCAACTTTTTTATGGGGGAGCGGGCAGAGGGGGGAGCGCTAGCGGAGGGGGTGGGGGGAATTTCCGACCCCCCCCGCAATCGGGGCATGCTCCCCCCTTATGCCTGCGACCCCATAGGGGGGCGGTATTCGGCCGAACAGGGGCCCTGTTCGGCCCTGTTCGGCCGGGCATTTAGTAGTTCGGGCGAACCCGAACAGGGTGATGTTCTGCAGAACCCGAACAGTGGCGAACACTGTTCGCCCAACACTAATTGTATGGTGTGGTGAACATTACGGAAAGTCGTGCACAATCGCCAACGACTTGCGTCATGGTCCAGCCCATTACTGTCAGTCCTGTGTAGAATAAAACAAAATGCCTTTCCTTTTGCTCTTCTCACTGGAAGCAAAAGCCCCTCACCCACATCCTGTGTCAGGTTAGAAAAGAATTTCACACGTGGCCGACCTCCTAGGCAGAGCCATTTGGCTGCACAGCTCATGTCCCAGAAACTAGCTCCAACCAGTAAGATAAGAGATTCCCTCCAAAATCATACAATCAAACAAAGATAACTTTTATGTATTTGTAATTCAAAACAGCCTTGTCACAGAAAGACAAAAAACACATTTTCTGATACCTAGAAATCAGTCCTGTCATTCACCTGAACTACAATTCTCTAACTGTCAGGAATCCGTAGGAAAACCACTTTATCCGGCCTGCGTAGAGCGAATGCGATAGAATAGGCATGTATAGCCTCGATGGATACAGGGTCGCAGGCCGCTTATGAATATAGTCTCTGATTTGCGATGCGCCAATCTGGGGCGGAGTCACACAGATTATTAATATTTGGTACATTTTCCTGCTCTGAGTCTGGGGGTGGCAACCTTGCTGCCAGGAGATAACCTTGCCTTAAACACACCTACTTTCCAGGTAGTGACAGCCCAAAACTCAGGTCCTATAAAAGTGGGGCGGGACCAAACCCGCCCAGTTCTCAAAATTCCATCGACCAGGAAAGTCCAGGCATGCGTTCAAGGAGAACCGACGCATGCTGTGTTCCAGGACTATTAACATTAATGTCTACTTTTAAACTGGACTCTGTTTCTTCATTCTCCAAATGGACTGCAGCCATAACTAAGTAAGAACTTTCTGATTTTATTCCTTTTTATTTTTAAGCTCTGTGTGTATATGTTAATTGGTGTATATAACTGTACGTAATGCATTTTTGTTATTAAACGTTTTAAAAATCGTTTAGCGGTTATGACATGTTGCTGAACATACACAATCGTACCTGTTCTCCTGAAATCGCTACCCTGTGTTTAGGTGTGCCTTTATAACCCGTATGCGAGAACCCAGCCCAGATATAACGATCTGAGCCAGGTTCCTGCATACTGCTAAGGGTTAATAGAGCGTTATCGAAGTCCTAGTATAGGATAATCCAATACTGCTGCGCTTATATTCCACAGGTCTCCGATGTATACATGTAGGAAGAGAAAACACAGAGAGGGAACATAGGGTGTAACGTATACACTATTTCACCCTTAGTGTCACTTCACACACTGCCAGAGCTGGTGAATAAGTCCCAAACGTGCCAAAGAGTAGCCTCCACCTCTCCCTATGAAGTGGCCGCTTACCCTCAGGTTTCTTGCTATCATGCATAAACACCGGCAGCCATTGCCATCAAAAACACTCCTAGAGCCAATGTAAAATTGAACATCGCGTAATACAGTTTATTAAAACATTAAAACCCTGCTAAAAGTTCTGCTTACAGTGTAACTTCTTGTTTGCATAGCATATCATAAACAGATACTGCACCGTAACCTCAGCGCGTCCGCCGGCCTGGTGTATCAAATTCCCTGCTTCCTAGTCGTCTGTGCGTGCGTCCAAGCTCCGCCCTACGCGTTTCGTCACGGGGCGTGACTCATCAGGGGCTGGACGCACACTCATCCGCCTCACCCATTTATCCTCACTCACATATGCCCTCCGCCTATCAGGAAATAGCTTCCGGACAAATGTAATCGTCATGAACACTCATGACCCCATCTTGTTCCGGATTCCGTAACAATGCTAAGACGGTATCCCCACAGATCCGGATTCCGTATAGTCATGCATATACACAAGCCCCATCAAGTTCCGGATTCCGTAATGTCATTAATACGGTGTCCCTTAGGATCCGGATTCCGTAACACTCATCCAGACTTAACTAGAATAGAGCCCCAGGTAGCACCGGAAACCCGTGTGTACACCCAGGCATATGCGCACGCACATGCCACACATGCCGTAGGTATACACATGCACATTGAACCCCACACAGCAATCACCTGCGCAATGCGATAGCAAGTCTATCCAACCCCATCCCCCCCGGCCCCCATCACATTGTGGACACCATGAAATAAGAACCCCGCATCACAGTGCGCATGTGACCGCTCACATAGTAATCAAATTGTTACATTAAGAGACCCCCTTGTTATGTTTATTACTCAATAAGTTGCCCTCCACGTCATGGATTAAGTGATAAATAATATCCCAAATGCCTACCAACTTCAAAACACTTATAAATGAACTACATAAAATTAATCATTATTAATAAAACAATTGATGTCTATCTCTATATTCAAACCCTCAGGTGTAAGTGACCGTAGTGTATATATCCATTTAGTCTCCATTTTACTCAACTCCCTCAACCTATTTGATCCTCTCCAAGATGGCGATAATTTATCAATTGCACAGTACTGCATAAGGGTGGGATCACAACCGTGTACCTGTTTGAAATGTGCAGACAGGGCCGGCCCGCCCATGAGGCGGGGTGAGGCGGGTTCCTCAGGCGGCAGGAAGTGGAGGGGCGGCACCAGATGAAGTGGCTGTGACTGTCTGAGCGGGGGGAGCCAGAGCCGCGGTGAGGGCAGCCCGACCTCTCCCTCCCTCTCCCCGGGCCGCCCTCCATGCTCCCCCTCGGACTTTAGGCAGCAGAGTTAGCGCGCAGGGAAGCGCTGCTGTACAGAGCCTGTTACTCACCTCCCTGGATCCGATCGCCGCTCCCGCCCTGCTGGTCTCCTCTCTGCAATGTAGCCGCTGATACACACGCGGCTGCTTCCTGTTTACACAGGAAGCAGCCGCGTGTGTATCAGCCGGCTAGGCAGAGAGGAGACCAGCAGGGCGGGAGCGGCGATCGGATCCAGGGAGGTGAGTAACAGGCTCTGTACAGCAGCGCTTCCCTGCGCGCTAACTCTGCTGCCTAAAGTCCGAGGGGGGAGCATGGAGGGCGGCCCGGGGAGAGGGAGGGAGAGGTCGGGCTGCCCTCCCTGCGGCTCCGGCTCCCCCCTCCGCCATTATGAGGGGGCACCTACCTGGGCAAGCTACCTATCTATCCTATACTGGGGGGCACCTACCTAATCTAACCTGTTTTGGGGGCAGCTACCTATCTATCCTATACTGGGGGCACCTACCTAATCTAACCTGTACTAGGGGCAGCTACCTATCTATCCTATACTGGGGGGCACCTACCTAATCTAACCTATACTGGGGGCCAGCTACCTATCTATCCTATACTGGGGGGCAGCTACCTATCTATCCAGGGGCGTAGCAATAGGGGGTGCAGAGGTAGCGACCGCATCGGGGCCCTTGGGCCAGAGGGGCCCCGAAGGGTCCACTCTCTATCACAGTATTTGCTCTCTATTGGTCCTGTGCTCATAATAATCACTTCTATAGATACTTTGATTAGTGGTAATCATTAACAAACTGTTCCCCATCCCCTTCTTGCACCTCTGACACTGTAGTTGCCATTGCAGGTTTCGGTGCACCGTATCAATTAATATTTATAGAATGCTTGGGGGGCCCCATTGTAAAACTTGCATCGGGGCCCTCAGCTCCTTAGCTACGCCACTGTATCTATCCTATACTGGGGGGCAGCTACCTATCTAACCTACACTGGGGGGCAGCTACCTATCTAACCTACACTGGGGGGCAGCTACCTATCTAACCTATACTGGGGGCAGCTACCTATCTATCCTATACTGGGGGGCACGGCACCTACCTAATCTAACCTGTACTGGGGGCAGCTACCTATCTATCCTATACTGGGGGGCACCTACCTAATCTAACCTGTACTGGGGGGCAGCTACCTATCTAACCTATACTGGGGGGCAGCTACCTATCTAACCTATACTGGGGGCAGCTACCTGTCTATCCTATACTGGGGGGCACCTACCTAATCTAACCTGTACTGGGGGCAGCTACCTATCTATCCTATACTGGGGGGCAGCTACCTATCTAACCTATACTGGGGGGCAGCTACCTATCTAACCTATACTGGGGGGCAGCTACCTATCTAACCTATACTGGGGGGCAGCTACCTATCTATCCTATACTGGGGGGCAGCTACCTATCTAACCTACACTGGGGGGCAGCTACCTATCTATCCTACACTGGGGGGCAGCTACCTATCTAACCTATACTGGGGGCAGCTACCTATCTATCCTATACTGGGGGGCACCTACCTAATCTAACCTGTACTGGGGGCAGCTACCTATCTATCCTATACTGGGGGGCACCTACCTAATCTAACCTGTACTGGGGGGCAGCTGCCTATCTAACCTATACTTGGGGGCAGCTACCTATCTAACCTATACTGGGGGCAGTTACCTGTCTATCCTATACTGGGCGGCACCTACCTAATCTAACCTGTACTGGGGGCAGCTACCTATCTATCCTATACTGGGGGGCACCTACCTAATCTAACCTGTACTGGGGGGCAGCTACCTATCTAACCTATACTGGGGGGCAGCTACCTATCTAACCTATACTGGGGGCAGCTACCTATCTATCCTATACTGGGGGGCACCTACCTAATCTAACCTGTACTGGGGGCAGCTACCTATCTATCCTATACTGGGGGGCACCTACCTAATCTAACCTGTACTGGGGGGCAGCTACCTATCTAACCTATACTGGGGGGCAGCTACCTATCTAACCTATGCTGGGGGGCAGCTACCTGTCTAACCTATGCTGGGGGCAGCTACCTATCTAATCTATACTGGGGGCACCTACCTAATCTAACCTGTACTGGGGGCACCTACCTAATCTAACCTATACTGAAGGGCAGCGACCTAATCTAACCTATACTGGGGGGAAGCTACCTATCTAACCTATACTGGGGACACTTATCTAACCTGTATTGGGGGCACCTACCTACCTAGCTAGCCTATACAGGTGGCAGCTATACTGGCTACCTATACTGGGGGCACCTACCTAACTAACCTATACTGGGGGTACCTACCTATCTAACCTATGCTGGGGGCAACTATACTGGCTACCTATATTGGAGGCACCTACCTAGCTAACCTGTACTGGGGGCACCTACTTATCTAACTTATACCGGGGGGGGGGGGGGGGTGCCTGCCTATCTAACATACTGGGGGCAACTATACTGGCTACCTATACTGGAGGCAACTACCTGGCTAACCTATACTGGGGGCAACTTTACTGGCTCACCCATGCCTGGCCACCTATACTCGGGGGGGACCTATAGCTGGTTACCTATACCGGGGGGGGGGGGGTGAATTTTTACACCCTCGCCCTGGGTGCATTTTAGCCTAGAAACTGCACTGTTGCCGCCGGCCTCCGAGTCCGATGACTCTGAGCTCTGCGGCCTCTCCTGTCTCCTCCAAGGCTGCATGCTGGTGACGCTGCCTAGTGCCTAAGCCTGCTGATTTGATGGCGGCGGCTGCCGCCCGCTCTGCTGCCCTGGCTGCGGCTGATTGTCACGGTCAGTCACTGAGCAGCGAGCGCCGCCGACGTGTCGATGATGATGATAAGGCTGGCTGGCTGCCGCCGGCCGCCGCTCATGTTATGTACAAATATTGGGGGGGGGGGGGGGCGCCTTTACGATCTTTGCCTCAGGCAGCAGAAAGTCCAGGACCGGCCCTGGGGGCACCTACCTAATCTAACCTGTTTTGGGGGCAGCTACCTATCTATCCTATACTGGGGGGCACCTACCTAATCTAACCTGTACTAGGGGCAGCTACCTATCTATCCTATACTGGGGGGCACCTACCTAATCTAACCTATACTGGGGGCCAGCTACCTATCTATCCTATACTGGGGGGCAGCTACCAATCTATCCTATACTGGGGGGCAGCTACCTATCTAACCTACACTGGGGGGCAGCTACCTATCTAACCTACACTGGGGGGCAGCTACCTATCTAACCTATACTGGGGGCAGCTACCTATCTATCCTATACTGGGGGGCACCTACCTAATCTAACCTGTACTGGGGGCAGCTACCTATCTATCCTATACTGGGGGGCACCTACCTAATCTAACCTGTACTGGGGGGCAGCTACCTATCTAACCTATACTGGGGGGCAGCTACCTATCTAACCTATACTGGGGGCAGCTACCTGTCTATCCTATACTGGGGGGCACCTACCTAATCTAACCTGTACTGGGGGCAGCTACCTATCTATCCTATACTGGGGGGCAGCTACCTATCTAACCTATACTGGGGGGCAGCTACCTATCTAACCTATACTGGGGGGCAGCTACCTATCTAACCTATACTGGGGGGCAGCTACCTATCTATCCTATACTGGGGGGCAGCTACCTATCTAACCTACACTGGGGGGCAGCTACCTATCTATCCTACACTGGGGGGCAGCTACCTATCTAACCTATACTGGGGGCAGCTACCTATCTATCCTATACTGGGGGGCACCTACCTAATCTAACCTGTACTGGGGGCAGCTACCTATCTATCCTATACTGGGGGGCACCTACCTAATCTAACCTGTACTGGGGGGCAGCTGCCTATCTAACCTATACTTGGGGGCAGCTACCTATCTAACCTATACTGGGGGCAGCTACCTGTCTATCCTATACTGGGTGGCACCTACCTAATGTAACCTGTACTGGGGGCAGCTACCTATCTATCCTATACTGGGGGGCACCTACCTAATCTAACCTGTACTGGGGGGCAGCTACCTATCTAACCTATACTGGGGGGCAGCTACCTATCTAACCTATACTGGGGGCAGCTACCTATCTATCCTATACTGGGGGGCACCTACCTAATCTAACCTGTCCTGGGGGCAGCTACCTATCTATCCTATACTGGGGGGCACCTACCTAATCTAACCTGTACTGGGGGGCAGCTACCTATCTAACCTATACTGGGGGGCAGCTACCTATCTAACCTATGCTGGGGGGCAGCTACCTGTCTAACCTATGCTGGGGGCAGCTACCTATCTAATCTATACTGGGGGCACCTACCTAATCTAACCTGTACTGGGGGCACCTACCTAATCTAACCTATACTGAAGGGCAGCAACCTAATCTAACCTATACTGGGGGGAAGCTACCTATCTAACCTATACTGGGGACACTTATCTAACCTGTATTGGGGGCACCTACCTACCTAGCTAGCCTATACAGTTGGCAGCTATACTGGCTACCTATACTGGGGGCACCTACCTAACTAACCTATACTGGGGGTACCTACCTATCTAACCTATGCTGGGGGCAACTATACTGGCTACCTATATTGGAGGCACCTACCTAGCTAACCTGTACTGGGGGCACCTACTTATCTAACTTATACCGGGGGGAGGGGGTGCCTGCCTATCTAACATACTGGGGGCAACTATACTGGCTACCTATACTGGAGGCAACTACCTGGCTAACCTATACTGGGGGCAACTTTACTGGCTCACCCATGCCTGGCCACCTATACTCGGGGGGGACCTATAGCTGGTTACCTATACCGGGGGGGGGGGGGGGGAATTTTTACACCCTCGCCCTGGGTGCATTTTAGCCTAGAAACTGCACTGTTGCCGCCGGCCTCCGAGTCCGATGACTCTGAGCTCTGCGGCCTCTCCTGTCTCCTCCAAGGCTGCATGCTGGTGACGCTGCCTAGTGCCTAAGCCTGCTGATTTGATGGCGGCGGCTGCCGCCCGCTCTGCTGCCCTGGCTGCGGCTGATTGTCACGGTCAGTCACTGAGCAGCGAGCGCCGCCGACGTGTCGATGATGATGATAAGGCTGGCTGGCTGCCGCCGGCCGCCGCTCATGTTATGTACAAATATTGGGGGGGGGGGGGGGGCGCCTTTACGATCTTTGCCTCAGGCAGCAGAAAGTCCAGGACCGGCCCTGTGTGCAGATACACTGTGATCTTCATGACCTTCCCCAATTTTGTATATATGTTCTGAAATGCGCTTTTTAAGTTGTCTAGTGGTACGTCCTATGTATTGGAAACCACATATACACCAGATAAGATACACAACGTGATGGGACCCACATGTCATAAATGACCTGATGTCATATTTCCTCCCATCAGTATTAGAGGTAAATTCAGATGTCCTCTTGGACACCCTCAATTCACACCCTCTACATGCTCCGCATGGAAAGAAACCCGGTCTCTGCCAACCTATAAACCTTTGTGCGACCGGCGGGTCCACACAACTAGGCACTAGATGGTCTCGTAAATTCGGGGCCCTGCGGTATATAAACTGAGGTCGTTCTGGTAACCCTCTTTTTAATGCCGGGTCTGTCATCAGGACCGGCCAGTGTTTCAGTATCACCCTCTCTACCTGTCTATATTGGACCGAAAAATTTGAAATGAAGGCTGTATTTACTCCAGTGTCATTTTTTGCAGCCCCATTCTCCACCCTGTTCATCAGTAGCCTCCCCCTATCCATATTCTTCACATAATCAACCGTACTATCTATATCATCCTCCCTATATCCTTTTTGAAGAAATCTCTGTTTGATGATGTTGGCTTGATCATCAAAATCTGCTATCTCTGTACAATTCCTACGTACTCTGATCAGCTGTCTTTTTGGTACTGCCCTAATCCAGGCTGGGAAAATCCACAGTGTATAGCAAGCACCAACAGGAGAGAATCGTGTTCGACGTGCTCTGACCCCTATGGTTTGTGCACCTCAAACCATGTCAATAGTAGAAGTCCAAAGCGAGTCAGCACCGTCTTCAGTAAATTAGCTCTTTATTGATTAAAATGGCATGATGTCAAGCATCTTTCAGCGACAGCTCCGCTGTTTCGGGCGTCTAGCCCTTTATCAAGCCAAGAAGCAAAGTCATCAAACAAACTGAGTCAACTCACAGTTTAAATAGTATAAGCAGCCAATCAAAATTGCCCTTTGTCAGCCAATCAGAGAGAGGCAGGGACCGGCGGACCTAATGGGGAACTAATCCCTTAACATGTAAATGAGGAAGCCCAATTCCTCCCCCAGGAAATACAATCAACTCACCTAATCCATGAGTAAACAAACGCCATGCGGACTGACATCCGGGATCCGCCGCAACCAAACACTCCCACGGCGACCACCATCAGCGTCACGGGTCACATGGTATCTAAATCGGCAAATGGCATACGCACATCCTGTATCCAATAGGATCATGCTACGCCGCCCCTTAGAACCACCAGGCGCGTCACAGGCTACACCGGGCGATCCGCCCCCACCATCACGTGACTGCCCCGGCCGTAAACATGAAGAAAGCTTTGTATATACTAGTCCCCTTTTCCACCAGCATGCTAAATGGCATTTTATTGATGACATTTTTTGCATATGGGCGGGGCCACGTTCATCCCTTGATCAATTTATTGCTGAGCTGAAATTAAAGTGCCCCCCGATCACCTTAACTGCACACGTGGATGCCACAGGAGTCTCCTATTTAGATACGTGGGTGTATAGAGTCGGAGATAGGTTACTCATAATCCCGGATGTCAGTCCGCATGGCGTTTGTTTACTCACGGATTAGGTGAGTTGATTGTATTTCCTGGGGGAGGAATTGGGCTTCCTCATTTACATGTTAAGGGATTAGTTCCCCATTAGGTCCGCCGGTCCCTGCCTCTCTCTGATTGGCTGACAAAGGGCAATTTTGATTGGCTGCTTATACTATTTAAACTGTGAGTTGACTCAGTTTGTTTGATGACTTTGCTTCTTGGCTTGATAAAGGGCTAGACGCCCGAAACAGCGGAGCTGTCGCTGAAAGATGCTTGACATCATGCCATTTTAATCAATAAAGAGCTAATTTACTGAAGACGGTGCTGACTCGCTTTGGACTTCTACTAATCCAGGCTGGGTGATGGCAGCTGTTTACCGGGATAAACCCATTACGGTCAGTAGGTTTAAAGAAACATTTTGTTTTCAGACCCTCCCCTTCACGTATGATTTCCAGATCCAGGAAATGTATCCTATTAGTGTCACATTCTAAGGTTAAATTGATATTGGTCGTGATGCTGTTAATTTGTGATATATAGGCCTTAAATGTGTCCACACTGCCCCTCCAGATGATCAAGAGGTCATCAATGTACCTCCTCCACAGTAAGATATTAGATTGACCTTCTGCAATAGCTTTCTCCTCCCACCTGGCCATATATAGATTAGCTAGGGAGGGTGCGAATGAAGCCCCCATCGCACACCCCGAGCGCTGTAGGAAGTACTTCCCTCTATACCAAAAATAGTTCCTAGAAAGAGCAAACTCTAGTAGTTCAAGTAGGAAGATGACTTGGTCATGATCTATCTCCTCATCAAGCTCGAGGTAATATCTGGCTGCCTCTATCCCCCCCTGGTGCGGTATATTGGTATACAGAGAACTTACGTCCGCCGTGCCCAATACAGCATCGGACGTCAGAACCACATCCATAAGGATCTGCAGAGTGTGCTTGGTATCAAATAAAACATATGGAAGTTTCTTAACCAATGGTTGCAAAAAGACATCAAGGTACTCACCCACCCTATGTGTTAATGAGCCCACCCCACTTATGATTGGCCTCCCTGGTGGGTTAATCGGATCTTTGTGGACCTTCGGGGTTTGGTAGATGACAGGGGTTTTTGGGGCAGACGGCAGAAGATAGGCGTATTCCTGGTCAGTCAGGATACCCATATTCAATCCCCTTTTAAGTATGGTGTGATGATCGCTGCTGCAGCAGCTGTTGCTGGAAGTAGTAGTGCTGCAGCTCAGGCAGTTCTGATCTATTTCCATGCAAACTGCATAGCTTTGTCTGTCTTTCCCTGCTGTCAGCTTGTGACTGATTATCATTCACCTGTGTGGGAATCTGCATGTCTGCTCCCATTGGATGACCTCAGTATAAAGATCTGCTTCCTGCAGGGTTTCCTTGGGTTTTCATAGCTTCAGCTTAAGCCTGCCTTGCTGTCGCTTTAGCCCCCGATCGTGTTTCTTGTTATAAAGATACTTTGCTGGTCTTTGCATCATATATTGGTTCATTGCCAATATATATGCATACCAGCACGTTTATTATTTTCCTTGTATTTGTGTTACGTTGATACATCAGTGTCGCTGATGTATACGTACACGAACTGTTTATATCCTGTGTGCAGTTAGTCAGCTTTCCAGCACGTTTTGGTAGGTTGCGCGTACCGTGACCACCCGTGCTGAGGTAGTTACCCTGCTCCTGGTTCTGTTTGTGGATTGCGTTCATCTCTGCGAAGAGATAACGAATCCTTCTGAATCCTGTTCTGTTACCGTTTGTGGATTGCGTTCATCTCTGCGAGGAGATAACGAATCCTTCTGAATCCTGTCCTGTTACCGTTTGTGGATTGCGTTCATCTCTGCGAAGAGATAACGAATCCTTCTGAATCCTGTTCTGTTACCGTTGTGGATTGCGTTCATCTCTGCGAGGAGATAACGAATCCTTCTGAATCCTGTCCTGTTACCGTTTGTGGATTGCGTTCATCTCTGCGAAGAGATAGCGAATCCTTCTGAGTCCTGTTCCCTGTGTTACTCCATTCCTAGTCAGCGTTCTTGCTTATGTCATATGTCGGTTCATTGCCGATATATACATATGTTAGTCAGACGTTACAAATAGTTTCATTGATAGCTGTAATTGTAATACGCTAGGAAAACTTACTTATTGTATATTTATCTGTGTTACGTTTATCTATCTTAATCCTGCTATTTTCTGACTATCCTGTCCTGTCTTTGTGAGGCACGCCATCGCCGCATCGCATTGGCTGCCTCATTCCAGTCTGTCTGGTTTTGGACGCTTGCTGTCGCTAAGTAGCCGCTAGCTAGCAAGCGTTCATTCTGCCTACCTGTCCTGATCTCCTCAGTTCTGGTTTATGCGCTCAGCGCTACTTTGCGCTGAGACGTTATAACGAAAGCATTGTTTGTGGCTGTCGGATCTGCACCGGCTCTGTGCGCCACAATCTCCTATTGGAGTCAGTCCTCCTCTCCACTATACTAGGGATAGCCTGTTTCCTTGTGCTAGTGTGTGTACCTCCTCCACGCCAGCTCATGCGTTGCATGCTGACTGTGGAGAATACACCACCAAGCCTTACATTAGCCTGTTTCCTTGTGCTAGTGTGTGTACCTCCTCCACGCCAGCTCATGCGTTGCATGCTGACTGTGGAGAATACACCACCAAGCCTTACATTATGAAAACCCCATTACCAATCCCTATTGTGGGGGGAATTTCCAGAAATTATGACACTGTTTGTCAGGGGTCCTGCTCCTTTAAAAAATTTGAAAAGCTTGGTCCTGAAGTTACAGACAAATTTATATCAGAATTGGTTAAAGTTCTGGCCAATCCCGACTTTCGGGCTTCTGCAATTTCTACCTGGTCTAATTGGATCGTTTGTGCTCTTTTTAAGGGCAAACTTTTTGATTGGGCAATCGATGTCTTAGATCACACTCAGTTTAGACAAAGTCCTTTGCAATTTATAGCTTTTGTAATTCACAATTGGTTGCGCATAGATCCATTGCCTTTTCCTCTTAATGAACTCCTGGCAGCAGGCCAATCAGCTGCTCCTTCAATTGCTTGCAAGAATGAGCAGCAAGCGGAAAGTGTTACTGATAATTTTCCTGCAGCTTTGAATAAATCATCAAAAACAGCAGGGTCAAAGGCAAAACGCAAACGTTCTAAGAAACGTGTCCAATCTGCAGAGTCGTTATCCTTAGCGACTGAGACCTATAATGAGATTCTGCCATTAACAGATAATGAAATGCAATTGTCTTTCAGGGGAGTTAAATGGACTTATGAAACTACTAATGAACTTTCATCACTGGCTAGGGAAAATAAAGATTTTTGTTTAAAAGAATTATCTGAGTATGATTATGAGGAGATATTACAGAGTATTGAACAAATCAACTTATTTGTGAAGCAAGGAAAGTTTGCATACACTACAGTTAAACACTTGCTACAGGTATTAGAGATTCTTAAGAATAAGGAATCTGCCAATCACCTGCTAATTAACCCAATATATGTCCCTGCCACAATCATATCTGCAAACTGTGATCTGCCTGTTAAGTATGCTTGGAATCCTCCATTTGAGAAAGGAGAGATGGAAGCTCTGGTCAATGAATGGAAGAATGATTCAAGTTCATTTTGTCAATTTTACAGTGCAAAAAGTGAATTAGTATTGAATGCATGCATTAAGTCTGCCTATAACCTAATAAAACTGGTGTGTGTGGGTATGACTTTGTGGCTCCATTGATCGATGTGTGGAAAATGATTTTGGATGATTTTTATGCGATTCAATCAGTTGATACCAGGGAAGACACACTGTCAATTGGAGACTGTCCCACTTCTCCAGTTACTGAGTCCCTGCCATGTCTTGTGAATGTTCCTGTAACTCCACCCTGTACCATGGATAACTCAGTGTTACTTCCCAGTAAAACAGAAGCCACTGATACTTTCTTAACTTTGCCCTGCACAAATTTCTCAGCAGAGAATCCAGAGGTCCTGCTGACTTCTGAGTCCAGCCTAGCCAGTACTCATGAGTCTTTGTTCAGTGAAACAGACACCAGAAAAATCTTGCCTGTCTCTGCAAACACTTCTGCAGAAATTACCCGTGTTAATAAAGTTCAACTCCTGTCTGATCCAGCAGATGCCAATAGATGCACTACATCAGTTTCCGAGTCCCAGCAATCCTGTCCAGAAATCTCAGAACCCCAGCATCTGAATTTTCCAATTTTACAATTGAATGGTGATTCAGATGCGCAAACATTGTGTCTTGATCTTCCTGTTTCTACACCTCGCTCTAGTTTCGTGAATAGCTCAGAGCATCTGCTCTGTGAACCTGAAATCGCAGAATTATTACCTTGTTCAGAAAATGTTCCAATAAATTTGCCCTGTACCATGAATTGTGCAGTAGATCTCTCCAATGAAACTCAGGTCACAGAATCATTATGCTGTCCAGCAGGTGCTTCCATGGTTTTGCCCTGCAATATGGACTGTTCAGTGATCCTGTCCAGTGAAGCTGTGGTCGCAGAGTCTTATGCTTCACCCAGTACTTTGGATATTTCAAACCCTCTAGCAGAAGGGTCTGAGGCACTGCTTACCTCAGTTGGTGTTGCAGTAATATTCACTTGTCTAGCAGCTGTTTTGGAATTACAGTCTGCTCTAATAAAACTTGGTGAATTTCTGCCCAGCAAAGCAGAAGCCATTGAAATATTGTCCTCGTCAGCAATTGTGTTAGATACCTTGCCCTGTACACAGTCTGATTTAACCAATGTTGAGTCCCTCTCCAGTGTTGTAACAGCCGAGGAACTCCAGCCCTGTCCTCTGAATGTTTCAGAAGTCTTGCCCTGTAACATGGATAATTCTGATTCTCTGGTCAAAATAATAGAAATCTCAGAATTTCAGTCCGGTCTGATGAGTGTTCCTGAAACCCAGCCCTGTATCCTGAAAGATTCTGGTTCTCTGGCCGCTGTGGCAGAGGTTCCAGAGTCCCCTTCCTGTCCAGGGAATTCCTCAGTTTTGCCTAGTCCAGTGGGGGCTGCTGCAATACTGACTTGTTATGCAGCGCCTCATGAGCTCCAATCCAGTGTATTAAATGAGTCTCTGTCCAGTCCAGAGGTAGTTGTGGAGTCCCTATCTGGTTCAGTGCATACATCAGAAGATTTGTCCTGTCTTGTTAGTGCCCCTGAATCTGATTTGTTACTGACTTTGCTGGAATCAGCGACATCTAAGTCTGATCCAGCATTCTCGTGTAAAAGTCCAGTAGTTGCGAAGTTTAGTCATGATGATTTTTTTTTGGCCAGTCCTGGTTTTGGTCCTGTCTTGGCTGACCCTGAGGCTCACAGTTCCTTGACATGCCCAGAGGTTTCTCTTGTGCCGGTGTGCCCAGATGTTCTTTGTGTGCCAGAATGCCCAAGTGTGTCTAAGGTGTTAGCGTGCTCTGATGCTTCCTTAGTGGGAACACGTTCTGATGTTGCCAGTCTGCCTGCATGCCCAGAGATGGTTCTAGTCCCTGAAAGCCCTGATATTGATGTTTGTCCTTGTGGCCCTGACTCGGGAATTGCCCTAGGTTCCATGGGGGTTCTTGATAGTTCTCCATGTGAGCCTAAGGGGCATTCTGACCTATGGGGATCTCTTTGGAGCTTCAAGGTGTTCTGGGAGGTCTCTGAGAAAACTTGTCCTGGTGCCTTGGACTGGTTCAACAGTGGGTTTTGTGTTGGTAAAGACAGTACCGGTGGGCATTGCAAAGGCTTTGGCGTTTCTGAACGGTTCCTGGAAGGCGGTGGGTATCGCTCAGGGAATTTCGGAGGGCTTTCTTCTGGAAATCATGGTTCTGATGGGTGTCACATTGGGGCTTGTAGTACTGATGGGCATGGTTCTGTAGGTTCTGGTTCTGATGGGTCCAGTCTTGCGGGGACTGATTCTGGAATTCGGTCTTGCCGGGCTGTCCCGGTCATCATGAATTATCAGTCGGACTGTTTTGTTGGGAATTTCAGTTTTGAAAAGCGTCTGGAATCCGCTTTTAAGGGCGGGGGTACTGTGATGATCGCTGCTGCAGCAGCTGTTGCTGGAAGTAGTAGTGCTGCAGCTCAGGCAGTTCTGATCTATTTCCATGCAAACTGCATAGCTTTGTCTGTCTTTCCCTGCTGTCAGCTTGTGACTGATTATCATTCACCTGTGTGGGAATCTGCATGTCTGCTCCCATTGGATGACCTCAGTATAAAGATCTGCTTCCTGCAGGGTTTCCTTGGGTTTTCATAGCTTCAGCTTAAGCCTGCCTTGCTGTCGCTTTAGCCCCCGATCGTGTTTCTTGTTATAAAGATACTTTGCTGGTCTTTGCATCATATATTGGTTCATTGCCAATATATATGCATACCAGCACGTTTATTATTTTCCTTGTATTTGTGTTACGTTGATACATCAGTGTCGCTGATGTATACGTACACGAACTGTTTATATCCTGTGTGCAGTTAGTCAGCTTTCCAGCACGTTTTGGTAGGTTGCGCGTACCGTGACCACCCGTGCTGAGGTAGTTACCCTGCTCCTGGTTCTGTTTGTGGATTGCGTTCATCTCTGCGAAGAGATAACGAATCCTTCTGAATCCTGTTCTGTTACCGTTTGTGGATTGCGTTCATCTCTGCGAGGAGATAACGAATCCTTCTGAATCCTGTCCTGTTACCGTTTGTGGATTGCGTTCATCTCTGCGAAGAGATAACGAATCCTTCTGAATCCTGTTCTGTTACCGTTGTGGATTGCGTTCATCTCTGCGAGGAGATAACGAATCCTTCTGAATCCTGTCCTGTTACCGTTTGTGGATTGCGTTCATCTCTGCGAAGAGATAGCGAATCCTTCTGAGTCCTGTTCCCTGTGTTACTCCATTCCTAGTCAGCGTTCCTGCTTATGTCATATGTCGGTTCATTGCCGATATATACATATGTTAGTCAGACGTTACAAATAGTTTCATTGATAGCTGTAATTGTAATACGCTAGGAAAACTTACTTATTGTATATTTATCTGTGTTACGTTCATCTATCTTAACCACCCTGGCGTTCTGATTAAATCGCCAGGGTGGCTGCGGGAGGGTTTTTTTTAAATAAAAAAAAAACTATTTCATGCAGCCAACTGAAAGTTGGCTGCATGAAAGCCCACTAGAGGGCGCTCCGGAGGCGTTCTTCCGATCGCCTCCGGCGCCCAGAATAAACAAGGAAGGCCGCAATGAGCGGCCTTCCTTGTTTTGCTTAGATCGTCGCCATAGCGACGAGCGGAGTGACGTCATCGACGTCAGCCGACGTCCTGACGTCAGCCGCCTCCGATCCAGCCCTTAGCGCTGGCCGGAACTTTTTGTTCCGGCTACGCTGGGCTCAGGCGGCTGGGGGGACCCTCTTTCGCCGCTGCTCGCGGCGGATCGCCGCAGAGTGGCGGCGATCAGGCAGCACACGCGGCTGGCAAAGTGCCGGCTGCATGTGCTGCTTTTTATTTTACGAAAATCGGCCCAGCAGGGCCTGAGCGGCAGCCTCTGGCGGTGTTGGACGAGCTGAGCTCGTCCAGACCGCTCAGCAGGTTAATCCTGCTATTTTCTGACTATCCTGTCCTGTCTTTGTGAGGCACGCCATCGCCGCATCGCATTGGCTGCCTCATTCCAGTCTGTCTGGTTTTGGACGCTTGCTGTCGCTAAGTAGCCGCTAGCTAGCAAGCGTTCATTCTGCCTACCTGTCCTGATCTCCTCAGTTCTGGTTTATGCGCTCAGCGCTACTTTGCGCTGAGACGTTATAACGAAAGCATTGTTTGTGGCTGTCGGATCTGCACCGGCTCTGTGCGCCACAATCTCCTATTGGAGTCAGTCCTCCCCTCCACTATACTAGGGATAGCCTGTTTCCTTGTGCTAGTGTGTGTACCTCCTCCACGCCAGCTCATGCGTTGCATGCTGACTGTGGAGAATACACCACCAAGCCTTACATTAGCCTGTTTCCTTGTGCTAGTGTGTGTACCTCCTCCACGCCAGCTCATGCGTTGCATGCTGACTGTGGAGAATACACCACCAAGCCTTACATATGGCTGTCAGTTCCACCTTGAAATTTCCCACAGGGTTTCCATTAAGTTCTAGATATGTATTGTCATCATATACAATCCTATCCAGCTCACCAAAGTATTTAACTTTATCTAATACTACTACCCCCCCCCCCCTTATCTGCCGGGCGGATGACCAAATCATTCTCCTTCAGTAGTTTTTGCATATCCTTAGTGTAATTAGGTAATCTTTTCGGTTTGATTCTATCTATGTCACTCAATATTAGCTTTTTAAACACCTCTATCGAATTCTGGCTTTGATTCTGTTGGGGGTTAAACGTAGAATTGTTTTTAAACGTAGTATGCTAAAATACATCACCACCAATGGCATTAATTTTGGACGTAGGCCCTTCCTTATCCAGGAAGTATCTCCTCAGATTAATCTTCCTAATGAATTTATGAGCATCCACATATGTGCCGAACTTATTAATATTCTTAGGTGGCGCAAATTTTAGGCCTTTATCCAGGGTCCTTAGTTCAGCTTTTCCCAGTTGCACCTTACTCAAATTGAAAATACCCTCCCCTACCAGTTCCTTAGCCTTTTGTATTCTCCTTCCTGCTCTGCATCCCCTTCTGCCCGGCGTTTTATAGCTTTTCCTGGGGTGTGGGGGGACTGGACATATGGTATTTCTCTCTCTGGGCAATGGCGGGGGTAACCCCTCCCCAAAAAATGGTCTCCCACATTCTCTTGTGCTTGCTGTAATGGGTAATATCTATCGGAAACTGGCACTCTGTACTCTGACCGACCATATCCATTCCTGGGGGGTGTATAGCCCCCATAAGCACCTTCTGGCCTCCCTCTGTTGTGAAACCTGGGGTTTTGGATAGGTTGTCTGTAGGGGACAGATGGACGCCTGGGTATATTATGGGCGGGCCTCCCCCTCCCCCCTCCTGTTCCTCCATAAACTGGCGGGTTCCCCCCCCCTGCCCTGTGGAGGCGCGTCTGTATTTCTGGGGGTTTGCTGTACACCCTCCCCCCCCTAGGGCTGTTCAATAGGTTTCTGAACTTTCTTTTTTTGCCATCTGTATGCAGATTGGCTCGAATAGGCTTCCACATCCCTGGTGTATTGTTTTTGTTTGTCAAACACTGTGTCCCTCTCCACCTTCTTAAGGGCCACCTGTACCTGTTCCGACTTAGTTTTATACTCCTCTGTTTCTCTTACACCATCTAGTTTAGATTTAATGGTATCCACATCTCTACCTATTCTATCCAAGCGGCCATTTTTCCTTTTTATCAATAATTTGATCAAACCCTGCCCACACTTCTCAAGGTATTCAAACAGCTCTTTGTCATTCTCCTACCCCTCCTCTCCATCATTAGGGAACACTTCCCATCTAAATCTTTGCGGGACTATCCCTTTTCTGCTGTATTTTTTAAGGGTAGCAACATCCCACCATGTTTGGCATTCTTTTTGCAATAGGTTTTGTAACACTCTAAAATCCTGATCCAAATTAACTACCACAGAATTGGGCTCATCAAATATCTTATCAATGTCAATGTCCCTTCTAGCTCGTAGTTCAAAGAGATCCTCCATGCTGCAGCAATAAAACAGTATTAATCACTAAAACAAACTCATAGATAGTGCTGCGCGCGGTTGAAAAGTACTTGGTGATTAGTTCAAGCTGCAAGCAGTGTCCTCTGTGTAGACGTTGCCCAATAAGATAATCCAATACTGCTGCGCTTATATTCCACAGGTCTCCGATGTATACATGTAGGAAGAGAAAACACAGAGAGGGAACATAGGGTGTAACGTATACACTATTTCACCCTTAGTGTCACTTCACACACTGCCAGAGCTGGTGAATAAGTCCCAAACGTGCCAAAGAGTAGCCTCCACCTCTCCCTATAAAGTGGCCGCTTACCCTCAGGTTTCTTGCTATCATGCATAAACACCGGCAGCCATTGCCATCAAAAACACTCCTAGAGCCAATGTAAAATTGAACATCGCGTAATACAGTTTATTAAAACATTAAAACCCTGCTAAAAGTTCTGCTTACAGTGTAACTTCTTGTTTGCATAGCATATCATAAACAGATACTGCACCGTAACCTCAGCGCGTCCGCCGGCCTGGTGTATCAAATTCCCTGCTTCCTAGTCGTCTGTGCGTGCGTCCAAGCTCCGCCCTACGCGTTTCGTCACGGGGCGTGACTCATCAGGGGCTGGACGCACGCTCATCCGCCTCACCCATTTATCCTCACTCACATATGCCCTCCGCCTATCAGGAAATAGCTTCCGGACAAATGTAATCGTCATGAACACTCATGACCCCATCTTGTTCCGGATTCCGTAACAATGCTAAGACGGTATCCCCACAGATCCGGATTCCGTATAGTCATGCATATACACAAGCCCCATCAAGTTCCGGATTCCGTAATGTCATTAATACGGTGTCCCTTAGGATCCGGATTCCGTAACACTCATCCAGACTTAACTAGAATAGAGCCCCAGGTAGCACCGGAAACCCGTGTGTACACCCAGGCATATGCGCACGCACATGCCACACATGCCGTAGGTATACACATGCACATTGAACCCCACACAGCAATCACCTGCGCAATGCGATAGCAAGTCTATCCAACCCCATCCCCCCCGGCCCCCATCACATTGTGGACACCATGAAATAAGAACCCCGCATCACAGTGCGCATGTGACCGCTCACATAGTAATCAAATTGTTACATTAAGAGACCCCCTTGTTATGTTATGAAGTCCTAGTATAATTACAGTAGCGGGCTGTGTAACCCGCTTGGTGGCAGATCTTTGAATTGTATGTGTGTGGTGAATCCGTTGGCGTCTGAACGCTCCCTCCGCGAGTCATTTCATCAAATTGCGAAGTCGGGTTACCTTTCGTGGTGAGCAAAATGACCGTGTGAGAGGATTTCTGATGCTGATCGATTGACCCCATCCACAGACCGGCCTTGCGGTCTGTGACAGATGGTATCTGGAAAGCGAGCATTTTTCATTGCTTACGAGATGTAAATATGTTGTAATAGTATTGTTTACATTGGTGCGGTGGAACCCATTGGTATAATCTGCCAAGTGGCTGGCTACTGAGACCAATAAGCAAAGACCTTTTAAATAAACTGATAATTATTGGACCGCCGTATGGGCAACATTTTCAAACTGCATTTGAGGGGTGGAGGAGCAGTGTGGAGAGGTAAGAAAACATTGAGGAAAAATGGTGGTGGGTTGATGAGCCTGGTAATTGTTGATACTGCCTCTGCTTAACTTTACCGTTTTGTCCCTTTCTTTAGGACTTGGCTAGCCAGCTCTCGTCAGGTCCGGTTCTGGATGGCCAAAAGGAGCAAGTTATTAAAGTATTGACTGCATCAGTCCGCCACATCGGGTAATGGCCAGCCACATCTCAAAGTGGTCAACTTTGGTGTCTGGCTTTAACCATGTGATGATCCGCTCAGCTGGCTGCACTGGCAGACAGCTGTTTGACCATTCCTCTAGTCTGTGGGCTGCAAGTCTCTGGAAGAGAGACCTGTCTTTCCATTACAAGTTTCTGGTCTGTTCCTGCTGCTGAGGAATTTGCATACACTCGTTATGCAAATCCCCTACCTGCCTCCTTTGATGACTGGCAGTATAAAGAGCTATGTTTCCCAGAGTCTTTTGCTGGTCATTCCTTCAGGGTTTGTAGTAAACACTCCTAGAGTGTCAGCCATGCTACTTCTTGTTAAAGTTAGCTTATAGTAATTCATGGGACTGCACTAGGTAGTTTCCCTAGTGCAGTTAGGATTGCATATCTGTTTGTTTGTCTGTTGCAATTGTCCTGTCCCAGCGGTGGTCAACAGGAAATTGTTCTGTGTGTCTGGGTGCTAACCGGAACAGCGGTTGTTACTGGTAGCCCCTTCTGATCTGTCTTGCCTGGATCGCACTCGCCTTGCGCTAGTGCTGTGGATCCTTCTGTTCTGTCTTCCTGGATCGCACTAGCCTCTAGCGCTAGCGCTGTGGATCCTTCTGATCTGTTTTCTTGATCCTGAGTTTAGACCGCACTAGCCGCTAGCGTTAGCGGCTGTGGATCTTTCTGATCTGTGTTCCTGCTTGGATCACACTTGCTCTGGCGGAAGAGCGGTGGATCCTTTCTGCCTAGTTGTTGTTTCTCGTTTCTCTGTCTTGTCTGATACGGGCGCTTGCCGTAGGCTCGGTGAGGTAACCGTTAAGCAAGCGTTCACGTTCTGTTTTGTGTTTGTCTGTCGGTGGTTAGTTAGGCGTGCTTGTCTCTGTTGTGCTTAACATGCAGAGACCGCGCACAAAACGCGTTCGCTGTTGCGAATGAGTGCGGTGTTCGGGTTTAGTTAGCGTTTGTTATTTTCTTTATCATTCTCATTGTATTATTTGCTGTGCCTTTGCTCCTCTTGTGTTCTGTTCTAGTCTGTCTTGTGTCACTTCTGGCGATTGCCTTTCTCGCGATCGCGTTCCTACTTTTGTTTCTGCTGATGTGTGTTCACCGTCGCAGGGTCGCGACTAGATTGGTGAACACACATTCGTCCTGTCCCTGTGCTCTTTCTCTTTATGGGCTGTTCAGCCCCGCATTGTCTTGATCCGTACAATCCCTATCTGGCAACTGTGGCCGTGCAGCGATTGTACTCGTCTGCACTCCACAGCGCCATCTGCCGGTGGGAATTGCCCTCTGCTGGTGCATTGCACCTAGCCTGGGTTCACCCAATTATACGCTTGTGGAAGGTTTTCGCTGTGTCAGTGCGCATCTCGTGCGCTGACCACGAAAACTATTCCGCAAACGTTACAGAATGATCAGCCCAACCGAAATTCCCAGGGCAGAGGGAACCTTCGATTTGCTTCAGATGTCATTGCCTAAGACAAAAGCATATGTGGATCCTATTATAGGTAGGATCGCACACTATATTAAAGCAGTTAAAAAATCGGTGCTCGTCCCTGATTCCCACCCATGTGAGGATTATCTTGATACCGGGTTGTTTGAACCTCCATTTGCCTCATGGGAAATTGGGGCCTTGGTGGAGGAATTTGATTTTGATTGGAAGGCCTTTTGCGATTTTTATATCGCAAAAAGCGAGGATGTCCTGAATGATCTCGACTCTATGTACCTTTTGATTGATTCTGGTGAATGTGACGAGTTAGTTGTGGATCTGGTGATTTATGTGTGGGAGACCATTTTGGACGAATTGCACACACACCAACCAATTACTTCCAATAAAGAGACACCATTGTCACATGATTATTCCTGTCTTTCTGGGGTAAAGCAAGTGAGTTTAAGCACTGTGCGACCTGAGATGAATGAGTGTGCCTCGTTTGTGGACACCTGTGTGAATTCTGATGAAGTTTCTTCTGTTTGTTTGGAGATTGAATCTGTGCGATCTGATGCCTGTTTCTCAGATGTTCCTGCCGATTGTGATCGGCGTGGGTGTGTCAGTTTTGTCAATGTTATGTGGGATCCCTTGTCATGTAAAAATAGATCTTCTCCCAGTACTACTTTAAGATCCTCCATCTATGATCTTGCTATCGGGAAAATTCCCAAACTATGCAGTTTCAAGAGTAAGGTTAATATGACTAATAAAGTTTCTCATGTTGTTGTCACAACTACTTCTTCTAATATTGCTCAGTATGAATGCTCAGACCCAGTCAGGTGTTAATGGGAGCCCCCGTTCCAGAAAAAGCAGTTAGAAGCGCTGGTGTATGAATTGGGGATCGACTCAAAGTCGTTTTGTGAGTACTACATTGCCAGAAATGAGTCTGTCTTGAAAGCATGCATAACTTCTGCTTCCGCCTTAAGAAAAGAAAAGGGGTGTGAATATGACTTTGTGAGCCCGCTGATTTGTATGTGGAAAATGATTCTGAATGAACAACGTGTAATCCACTCAGTTGATGTTTGTAAAAGCACATTGTCAGCTGGCGTTTCTGAGATCCAGCAATCCAGCCTGGAGACCAAAGAATCCTTGTCTTCAAAATGTCCGGTTTTGCAATCGATTGCGATCTTGGATTCGCAAATTTTGCGTTTTGACTCCTCGAATTCGACATCGTTAGCCGAGTCTAAGAGTGAGACATCACTTTGGTTTTGCGAATCTGACACTGAAGCATCTTTGCTCTGTCCAGAGAAGATGTCTCTGAGCCTGCCCTGTATCATGAATAAAGACATTATGTCCACTCGCATTGACATTTGCGAGTCTGATTCTGAAGAAAGTACTCTGGATGAGTCAATATTACCTTGTTTAAAATCTCCTGCAGTGACCCTAGAGGCTCGTCTAGGTATTGCAACCATTATTACCTGTTTCTCTGCTATTTTAGAATTACAGTCTGGTTTGACTGCTATGGAGGAATCTCCCTGCAGTGAAACGAAACTCAGAAAGTCAGAGTTAGTTTCACTAGATATTCCTATGTATCCTTGTCCTGATGATGAAATTCAGTCTCAGTTTATGGTGGAACTTTCCCTGGGACATCTGCGCTGTCCACAAAATAAAGTTCAAGTTTTGCCCTGTAACATGGATAGTTCAGAATCCTTCTTAGAAAACTTGGAAAATGATGTTCCTAAGGTCTTGTCTGATGTCCTGGAGACCTCTGAGTTCCTCCCAAAGGGTGCAGAACTTATAGGAGATGCCTCTGGCCCCCCAACTCCTTCCGAAGTATTGCCCACTTCAGTAGGCATTCCTGCCATGCTGACTACTTCTGCAGCTCTTGTGGAGCTTCAGTTATGCGTAGTCAATGATGAGTTTTTGTCAGATACCATTACAGTCACTGAGACTTCTAAGCCTGAGTCCGAGTCTTCTTTTGAAAGACCAGTACCTGTGACCACTACTCGTGATGATTCTCTGCCCGGTCCTGGTTTTAGTCTTGTCGTGTCAGACTCTGAGGTTGGCAGTTTCCCGACATGTCCTGAGGTTTCTCCTGTGCTGGTGTACCCCAATGTGCTCTGTGACCCAGAAAGCCCAAGTGTGCCTCGGTTACCAGCATACTCCGATGCTTCCTTGGTGGAGACATGCTCTGATGTTGCCTGCCTGCTTGCATACCCAGAGGTTGTCCCTGAAAGTCCTGATCTTGGTGGGTGTCCTGGTAATTTTGAGTCCAGAGTAATCATAGGCTCCATAGGGGTTCTTGGTAGTTCTCCATGTGGGCCTGGTGAGCGTCCTGGCCTCTTGGGATCTCTGCGGAGCTTCAAAGGGTTCTGGGAGATTCCGGGAGAAATTTTGCTTGGTACCCTGGATAGGATAAATAGTGGCTTTTGTGTTGAAAGGGACACTTCGAACAGGTATTGTGGCAGATTTGGTATTTTCGGACGCTCCCTGGAAGGTGGTGGGCATTGTCTGGAGGGTGTCGATGGCTTCTTCTCTGGCATTCACAGTCCTGATGGGTGTTACGCTGAGACTTGTAGTACTGATGGACATGTTTCGGTGGCTTCTGCTTCCGATGAGGTCGGTTTCGGGTGGGCTGACTCTGGAATTGGGCCTTGTCGGGCTGTCCCGACCTTCATGAGTCTTCAGTTAAAGTTTCATGGAAATACCAGTTTTGAGGGACGTCTGGAATCCGTCCCTAAAGAGGGGGGTACTGTGATGATCCGCTCAGCTGGCTGCACTGGCAGACAGCTGTTTGACCATTCCTCTAGTCTGTGGGCTGCAGGTCTCTGGAAGAGAGACCGTCTTTCCATTACAAGTTTCTGGTCTGTTCTGCTGCTGAGGAATTTGCATACACTCGTTATGCAAATCCCCTACCTGCCTCCTTTGATGACTGGCAGTATAAAGAGCTATGTTTCCCAAAGTCTTTTGCTGGTCATTCATTCAGGGTTTGTAGTAAACACTCCTAGAGTGTCAGCCATGCTACTTCTTGTTAAAGTTAGCTTAGAGTAATTCATGGGACTGCACTAGGTAGTTTCCCTAGTACAGTTAGGATTGCATATCTGTTTGTTTGTCTGTTGCAATTGTCCTGTCCCAGCGGTGGTCGACAGGAAATCGTTCTGTGTGTCTGGGTGCTAACCGGAACATCGGTTGTTACTGGTAGCCCCTTCTGATCTGTCTTGCCTGGATCGCACTCGCCTTGCGCTAGTGCTGTGGATCCTTCTGTTCTGTCTTCCTGGATCGCACTAGCCTCTAGCGCTAGCGCTGTGGATCCTTCTGATCTGTTTTCTTGTTCCTGAGTTTAGATCGCATTAGCCGCTAGCGTTAGCGGCTGTGGATCTTTCTGATCTGTGTTCCTGCTTGGATCACACTTGCTCTGGCGGAAGAGCGGTGGATCCTTTCTGCCTAGTTCTTGTTTCTCGTTTGTCTGTCTTGTCTGATACGGGCGCTTGCCGTAGGCTCGGTGAGGTGACCGTTAAGCAAGCGTTCACGTTCTGTTTTGTGTTTGTCTATCGGTGGTTAGTTAGGCATGCTTGTCTCTGTTGTGCTTAACATGCGGAGACCGCGCATAAACGCGTTCGCTGTTGCGAATGAGTGCGGTGTTCGCGTTTAGTTAGCGTTTGTTATTTTCTTTATCATTCTCATTGTATTATTTGCTGTGCCTTTACTCCTCTTGTGTTCTGTTCTAGTCTGTCTTGTGTCACTTCTGGCGATCGCCTTTCTCGCGATCGCGTTCCTACTTTTGTTTCAGCTGATGTGTGTTCACCGTCGCAGGGTCGCGACTAGATTGGTGAACACACATTTGTCCTGTCCCTGTGCTCTTTCTCTTTATGGGCTGTTCAGCCCCGCATTGTCTTGATCCGTACAATCCCCATCTGGCGTTTGTGGCCGTGCAGCGATTGTACTCGTCTGCACTCCACAGCGCCATCTGCCGGTGGGAATTGCCCTCTGCTGGTGCATTGCACCTAGCCTGGGTTCACCCATTTATACGCTTGTGGAAGGTTTTCGCTGTGTCAGTGCTCATTTCGTGCGCTGACCACGAAAACGATTCCACAAACGTTACAAACCACTTTTGTAATTTGAGACAGATTATCTACATTCTGCAGGACTTCAGTTCCTGCCAAGGGACGTAGATAATCGTCTATGGAATCTGACGTCCGCTGCTCTCTCCCATGCACGTTCTTGCCGCCGATCATTGGCCGGAATATGTATGGGAACGCTGTTTCCATTCATTAATCTAAGTCCCTGTGTCAATGATCACCAGCATTAATGAGATGCCGCGGTCTTTGTAACTACCAAAGTAAAACAACCACACATTACTTCCTGTTCGCGTACTTATAGTACGCTAACAGGAAAAAATGTGCAAGGACATCTTGTGGCCACATAGTAAAATCACACCTAAATACATTTATTTTAATTAAAAGACCCAAACTTACATTTAAAATTAACACCTTACCTCCCACATAGTCCTATAATTACCCAAATAAAAATGTAGCATCAAAAACAAAAAAATGACAATTGAAAAAAAATCATAAATATTTACCTCAGGGGCTGAACTTTTTAATATGTACGTCAAGACAGTATATTACTATTATTTTTTAAATTATGGGCTTGTAAATAGTGATGGATGCAAAACTAAAAAAATGCACCTTTATTTCCAAATAACAGATTGGCGCCATACATTGTACTAGGAAAATATTTTAAACGGTACAATAACCAGGACAAATGGCAAATAAAATGCGTGGTTTTTAATTACAGTAACGTGTGTTATTTTAATGGGCGAAAACTGAGAAATAATGAATTTTTTCCTTTTTTTCAGTTAAAATGCAATTAGAATACAAAAATTCTTAGCAAAATGTACTTTCCAAAGAAAGCCTAATTGGTGGTGAAAAAAACAACAAGAAAAATAGATTATTTTGTTGTGATAAGTAGTAATAAAGTTATAAGCGAATGAATGGCAAAGAAGCGTTGAAAGTTGAAAATTGCTACAGAAGGGAAAAACCCCTCAGTAGTGAAATGGTTAACATATATATATGATTCAGAGCTTTCTTTATGATTACAGTTGAAGACAGGCGTAATACGATCATTATGTGTTGGATAGCCAGGAGTGAGCGATTTCCTCATTGCCAAGTTAATAGACCTTATTGCATATCTGTTGCCTAGAAGGCACTCTTAGCTTTAGGGTGATATTTATTGTTAGGCTTCAAATCTGCTTTAATCTTCAGCACAAACAGTAACTAAATTTACCTTCAGAAGCATCTGAACCGCTCTGTCCCCGACTCTGTACACACCAAGCTTCATCTCGTGAGCAGTGCAAATATGACATGTCTGCTGTCAGGAAATTATAACCTGATTTCATGGGCTTGTTGACAGCTGAACATTTGGAAACCCCCATCTCATTACGGCAGAATTGTGGAGGTATTAAAGTGGAACTGTAGATAGGATTAAAACAAACTGTTTTACTTAACTTCTGCAAGCCCCCAGCAGCCGTCCTGTCCCGCGCCCTTCTCCACGAGCCTCCATTCTCCCGCCGCTGCTTCGTTCCTCGACTTGTAAGGCGAGGCCAGCGCAGCCCTGCCAAGTGTAACCTTTGTACGTGTTCCCGTCGGCAATTGCGCCATTACAGACTGGAACGCGAAGAAAGGATATGCGTGGCCAGAGCCACTCAGGCGCAGTGGTCCGGCGGCGAAAACCGAAAGCAGCTTCCGGCGGGAGAACAGAGGCTCGTGGGGGGCCAGCATGGGATAGGACGGCTGCTGGGGGCTTGCAGAAGCCCCAGGTAAGTGAAACAGCTTGTTTAAAATCTTATCTACAGATCCGCTTTAAAGTACACCTGTAATGTGCTAATTACAAGTTTGGCAAAAATTGTCGTGTAATTTTTCCTAATTATGATTACTATCATGATGAAAAAGTTGTTATCACAAAATTAAGCGAAATTTTGCATATTTACGACCATATACAAATTTTCCTCAGTTAAGATCGATTTTGTAATTACGATAGTTTTCATGGCTACATTTTCGTACTTAGTTAAATGTTTGTAATTATGAGTAGTTTTCGGGATGAATTTTTGTGTAAAACACAAAATTACTATTTCATGTTAGCCATAATTTTGTGTAACTTTCTTGCTTTATAAGAAATTATGAGTAACAGAATTAAACAAGAAATGTTGACACAAAATTACGAATTTTCTTATAATTACAAATTAAAATTTTGTGTAAATTGCAAATTTCGTGTCGAAATTGCGAAAATGCGAAATTTCGACTCATCACTGCTCAGTAGAGATAAGCCTCTCGATCATCCGAAAGGCTTCTCACGTTCTCCTCCAAAGCACTGTATCTTGCCAGGGCCCTCAGAAAACTCCAAGGCACCCACCCTTATGTGAACAAGTGCGGCTGCACCGCACACACACAGGATGCTTGCGCCTGTGTATTAACATGGAGCCTTTCAGACTCGGCGGAAAAATATGAGCCCAATCGGCTCCGTGCTACTTCGCAGGTGCGAGCTGTGTGCCAGTTCTCCTTCAACAAGCCCTTATCAAGCAGGTTCAGGGGTTACCAATGCTGAACAGTGAGGTGGAGGGGGATGGCGGAAGCCTTTGGATTATCCCGAGACTTCCCTCTAAGTATCTAAATTGGGCACTTTTGTCCTTACAGGTACACTTTAAAGGTCCTCTTACACCAGAGGTAGGGAACCTATGGCTCGGGAGCCCGATGTGGCTCTTTTGATGACTACATCAGGCTCACATACAAATCAGTAGGGGTTGATTCACTAAGCTACACTACTCAAGCAGCGCAGCTTAGTGAGGCAGCGCAAGTAAAATTTTCAAAGTAGGCCCGCTACTGCTGTAGCATGCACTACTAACTTACTCACGTTACCCCCAAAACAAACAGCTGCTCCAATTGTCCCACCCTGAAACCTGTCAGGTCCAGTGGACTTTGTAGGACAAGATTCCTGCACTTTGATTGGCCCAATAGTCTGCCTGTCACTTGACAGGCAGCTTATTGGGCCAAAGTGCATGGATTTCGTCCTACAAAGTGAATCAACCCCCAAGTCAGCTAGCTAATTGTACAAGCAGTTAGTCGGTATGTCTCCTGTCTGGCTCTCGGGGAAATTGCTGATGTTGCTGAAGCCCAAGAGAAGCTGAAGATGTGTCTGACACCTCCGCTGCCTGGCGGATCAACTGTATACACATCACCATGACAACAGGGACGTGAGCTCTACTGTCCCAGTTTGAAACGTATGGCTCTCACAGAATTACATTTTAAAATATGTGGCGTTTATGGCTCTCTCAGCCAAAAAGGTTCCTGACCCCTGGATTAGACGCTCACTGGCCAGAGGACAGAATGTGTTACATGAGGGAATGAACTACTCATTACCAGTACAACTGGAGTTTCTCCAGTGGCATTACAGTAGAGGATAAAGAGCTTGCGATCGAGCCAGGGCCTCTGGACCAGAGGAGTTCACAAGCTGCTCTCAACCTCTGCATTAGTTCTCTGTTGGTGAGTAATCATTTAAGGGAATCTGAAGAGAGTGGAATATGGAGGCTACCATCTTCATTCCCTTACAAACAATGCCAGTTGCCTGTCTGTTGTACTGAGGGTACGTTGTGGTGCGACGTAACTGCCACAGTGTAATGCGGCTTTCCGCACTGTAATGCACCACCTATGCCACGTCCTCAGTGCAGCCAGCAGAGTGAGGCATCCCAACGCAGCGCATTCAGTGCATTACCGCAAAACATGTGCATTAACATTGACTGTATGCCAGACCCAGATTTACATCACAGGAGCCTATAGGCATAGGTGTCCTGGCACCCGAAACTTCACCTTCCATGAACCTCAAACTCTGGCCAATCCGCACTGCAGGAGTGCTGGCTGGCCCAGCTCCTCTCTTACTTTCCTATCTATGGTAGCTACAAGTGTCCCTTAGCATTAAGCAGGCAGAGGTACCCTCAGTATTAAAGAGAAACTCCAACCAAGAATTTAATTTTATCCCAATCAGTAGCTGATACCCCCTTTTACATGAGAAATCTATTGCTTTTCACAAACAGACCATCAGGGGGCGCTGTATGACTGATATTGTGGTGAAACCCCTCCCACAAGAAGCTCTAAAGACCGCTGTACTTTTGACAGTTTGCCACAATAACAATGTTCACAGACAGGAAATAGCTGTTCACAGCCGTGACAGTTAATAATGGCGCACAGCGCCAGGGGAATACAAAGGGCGCCCCATAGACTTACATTATATAACGCTATTTAGCGTTATAAGTGTTAAAAAATGGCGCAGGCAGTGTGCCTTACACTTATAACGCTAAATAGCGTTATAAGTGTTCAAGAATGCAGCGGGGGTCGGGGGAGGAGAGAGTCAGCGGGACACTGGAGGGCATAGGCAGCGGGGAGGATGTGTGCAGAAGCATACGTTACCTTGTCCCGGCCGCCGATCGCTCCTTCCCTCCGCTCCTGCACTTCTTCCATTCGTTTACTGTAGTCCTGCAGCCGGCCAATCACCATGTGGCTTCAGTCTCCGCATGCTGATTGGCCGGCTGCGGGACTACAGCAAACGAATGGAAGGAGCGGAGGGAAGGAGCGATCACTGGCCCAGGATAAGGTAACGTATGCTTCTGCATACATCCGCTGCCTATGCCCTCTAGTCTCCCGCTGCCTCTCTCCCCCAGCCCTGCATGTTTATCATGGCGCACCGCTCTGCAATCAATGTAGCATAAAACGAAATTTACCGTTTTATTGTATTTACATTAAAACAGTAAAAAGCGTTTTATGATACATTTATCGGCAGAACGGTGCGCCATTTTTCTCCCTGCGCCATTTTCGGATGGACCCGTTTACAGCTGTCTCCAACAGCCAAAACAGCTAGCAGCAGCTACATAACCTGCCCACAGTAAAAAATGTCACCATGTAATAAATGTCAGAATGTAAATCGGGGAGACTACAGATGTTACAATGAGCAAACACTGACTAAATCATTTATACATAATTATTGTAAAAATGAAGCACTTTTTTATTAATTATTTTCACTGGAGTTCCTCTTTAAAGCGGAATATAACCCTGCATTTCAACTTTGCTCTAAAACATTATTTACAGCATATTATATGCAACCAGCATTTTTTTTTTACTAGACCAGCATTGGAAGGGTTACACACAGAGCTACAAGTTCCTGGAGAGAACTGCTCCCCCGCAGCCGAAGTTTAGATAGATACATTTAAGCAAAACAAAATGTAACAACTGTGGAATGTGACTCACTCTCTCTGACTGTGCAGGAGCTGGAGGACAGCCAAAAAGTGTGTAACATTCCTCACTTGTTACATTTTGTTTACTTAAATGTATCTATCTAAACTTCGGATGCGGCAGCATGTCTCTCCACGGAACTTACACACAAGCTCTGTGTGTAACCCTTCCAATGCTGGTCTAGTAAAAAAAGAAATGCTGGTTGCATATAATATGCTGTAAATAATGTTTTAGAGCAAAGTTGAAATGCAGGGTTATATTCCGCTTTAAGTTGCTAGTGGTGCCACTGACTGAAGGGAGGTCTCGTCAGTGGAATGCCGAGAGCAGGATGAGTGACCTCTCATTTACACTCTCATCAGGACTCTGCATAGGGAAGGAGGGAGGGAGGCACTAGGGGAGGGGAGTGAGCCGCCTTTCCATCATCAGGCGCCTGTAGGCACGTGCTTACAGTGCCTTATGATAAACCGGCCCTGCCTTATGCTTCACTGTATGCAAAGCATGGATAACGTGCTGAAGTGAAGCGAGGTCAAAGAAGGTGGCAGGTGAGCCCCTTGACACCCACTAGGCCCCAAGCACCTGCCTATTTGGCCTGGTGGATGATCGTGCTCTGTCGTACACCCGAGTCCTTGCTTCACTTCTAAAGAAAAAGTAAACTTCCACAGCAACACCTTAATACAATGTTCTGCATCTCTGATGAAGTTTCCTCCTGGAGTTTAGATACAATGATGTGCGGATGAGTCACACCGTATGGCTACGGAGCAGAAGGGGAATTCCCGGGTGTAATTATGCATGGTCCTGTCATAGAGATGGCAGCTGTCAGATAATAAGTGTGGGATTTAGCAGAGTACACATAAATGATGAAGAAATAAAGAGTTACACAATGCTTAGGTATACATTGTTATAAATTACCAGTGGCCTCTGCTTCCATTAATCATCATCATAAGCTGCCGCCTGGAACATGAGTCAGCGGTCTGTGGATGTAGCTGTGTGATGATGAATGTGGCTCCAGCAGCCGCTGCCACGCTACCTCCTGCGCTGACTATTTCAATATTTGTCCCCTAACTAATGAATGATGTCATTTACTTTTACAGCTGAACTTTCCGCACACTGATAGCTACCGAGCGTCAGGGCTTAAAGAGACTCAGAGATCAACTAAAGTAAAGTTTGAATACTTACCCGGGGCTTCCACCCACCCCATAAACACGTCTAAGTCCCACGCCGTCCTCCCGCGGTCTGCCGTTCAGCCGTGGTGAGCCCCAGTAACAGGCTCAGTTGATGCCAGTCAGAGTCTACTGCGAAAGTGCAGACCTCCTGCACTTGCGCAGTAAACACGGACTGAAGTCACTGAGCCTGATACCGGGGCTCACCACGGCTGAACGGCAGACCACAGGAGGACGGCGTGGGACTTAGACGTGCTTATGGGGCGGGAGGAAGCCCCGACTAAGTGTTAGAGCTGTACTTTAGCTGATTTCTGGGTCTCGTTAAGACTTAAAATGTATCTGAGATGTGTTTATTACCTCAAACTGCAGTACAGTAAAACAACCACAAGATGTCACTGTGTTTAAAATGTGGTGATGATCTTTGTGGGATTAATATTACCTGTATTCACTCTGTGTACCCCTCTGTTCTAAATAAGCTGCATTTCCTGATGATGGCGTATGATTTATCCCTGCATGTTTTTCTTCAGTAAGGAGTTCTAACTTGTTATACTGGGTGTGCGTATCTGTGTGTACAGAACACTCTGCTCCATCAAGATGTATGGGAGGAAAGAATCTGTACTTACCTGGGGCTTCCTTCAGCCCCCTGTAGTCTGTCAGCTCCGTTGAAGTTCCCCTAGTGGCACTCCAGCTGTGCTGGAACTACAAGTCCCATGAGGCATTGCAATACTCTGACAGCTCTAAGCATAACTTGGGGACGCAGAGGCATGATGGGATTTATAGTTTTGTCACAGCTGGAGTGCTAAGGTCAGCCATCACTGCGCCTAGTACCATCGGCTATCAGCTCTGTTAACAACTCTGCTCAGTTGGGGACTACTACACCTGTAATGGTGCTCGTAATGGGTCAATTACGATTACATAAAATTTTGCGTTGTTTTTTGCGTGGCTATTAGTTAAATATTCAATATGAAAAATATGTTCACATGCAGAAAAACGGTTGCATCCGCAATTACGCTAACATGCGTAGTTACGGCTAGTGATTACGTTTACATGCTCCATTTTTCATGCATAATTTGCAAATTTTGCATTACGGTTCCGAAGTGTAATTGCGAATTACGATGTGTAATTACGCATAGGCGTAATTTCTGCCCACCACAATGCACATGTGCGGCCTGGAACCTTGCATGCGCAGTGGCCCACAACCCAGATGGATTGCGGACTTCGTTGGAGCGCAGCAGATGGACCCAGAAGGACATCAAGAAAGCTGACAGACTACAGGGGGCTGGAGGGAACCCTAGATAAGGTCGCATACACACTTCCAATGGATGTTGCACATCGGGGATCAGGACCTGATCCCCTTGGGAACATCACTGGGCCGGGCTGTGTCAGCATAGGACATGCTGTGTTGCTGTGTAGGAGGGTGGGGGGGGGGGGCAACTGAGGGGTGACCAGCAGTACATGCATGACATCACGTGGTGGGCGGGAGAGCGGTACGAACAATGGGAACGGCGTCCTTAGGTTTGAGTAGATTCCCTGGCTGGTTGCAGGTTGGGGGTTTCATAAACGTTGGAGTTGGATGATTTTTGTACCGACTCCACCGCCCTGGGTAGAGAGGAGGTTTTGCATGCAAAGTGGGGTTGATACAATAGCCACCCTTAATATTGCCGTATGAAGGTAGCACAAGACAATACTACTGTTACTACCGCCAGCAGTGTACTGTACACTCGTTACACAATGAGTGAGCTCTGCGGTGCATGGGTAACACAAGAGTTGCTACGCCTTACTTAAAGGGACACTTAAGTCAAACAAAAAAAATGAGTTTTACTCACCTGGGGCTTCCAATAGCCCCCTGCAGCTGTCCGGTGCACTGCCCTCGCCGTCTCCCTTCAATCCTCCTGGTCCCGCCGGCAGCCACTTCCTGTTTCGGTGACAGGAGCTGACAGGCTGGGGACGCGAGTGATTCTTCACGTTCCCAGACACATTAGCACCCTCTATGCTGCTATATGGTATACGATATATGCTATCGCAGCATAGATGGCGCTATTGTGGCCAGGAACGCGAAGAATCACTCGAGTCCCCATCCTGTCAGCTCCTGTCACCGAAACAGGAAGTGGCTGCCGGTGGGGCCAGGAGGATCGGAGGGAGACGGCGAGGGCACCGGACAGCTGCAGGGGGCTATTGGAAGCCCCAGGTGAGTAAAACGCATTTTTTTTGTTTGACTTAAGTGTCCCTTTAAAGTGTACCAGAGATGAAAAGTTAAAAAAAATCATAAATACCTGTGGCTTCCACAATCAATATTCCCTCACCAGGGGATAAAACTTAACATCTATTGTTTACATTAAAATCACCTATAGGTTACTGTCAGGATAGTTACTATAAACATAAGTTGATACAGTAGTTTGTATACATAGGGAGTATATACTCCTCCTACTTCAACTTAGATTTCTCAATAATTACTACCTCATGCCAATTAAGGAGCTCAGCTCTCTGGAAAGCAGAATTAAGTGATAGCATCTACTTTTTGTAACACAAGGTCTATGGAGAAACATATGCTCTTTATTTTAAATAACTGATATGTTATTAATGGTAAATAATAATTTTCACTAAACTGCCCCTTTCAGCACTTGTACTGACAGGTTTTCTCCAAGTAGGAATGATGCCATTGGCTCAGCCAGAGCCAAGTCAGATGAATGCAGAGCTGCTAATGTACACAGCCCTGCAGACCCCCTGCAGACCCCGGGAGCTCCAGCGCTGTCGCTAGGAAATCACTGTCATCTCTGTAAGAACTCGGCCTTTCATTTAGATGAGAAGCCTCCTGCGCTGTACCTGGAACGCCAGAACGGCTGGCTGCACATGTTCTAAATGATCTGCATTCGGGAATAAGTCCAGACGGCACCAAGCGGTAACTCAGATTATTAGTCTTTGCAAGGGAACATTTACTGACGCGTGGAGGTAAAAGCTGAAGCTATAAAGCATATAAATGCAGGAGAAGGTTTTAAACATTGGAAAAAGAGTATTCAGTTTGTGAGAATATAGATTCTTTTTTCATCGATGTCTGCTGTTAGAAAGACTGCAGAAACAGAATTCACACTTTGCAAGATGATTTAAGTTATTCAAATATAAATAATAATTGGTGTACATGGCAGTTTTTAGGCACAGGCAAACCAGGCACATGCTTGGGGTGACACAAGCAGGACGGATAAAGGACAAAAAGAAGAGAGTACTCTATGGCCCTATGGGCTTGATTCATCAAGCTGCGCGGCTTAATGAGAGAAGCGCAAGCTATATTGTCGTAGTGCAGCGTAGAGTGCACTGATAACTTACATGCACTCCTTGTAACTAACGGCCGCTCCACTCATCCTGCCCTGAGCCTCAGCGGGTCCAGTGGCTTTCTAGGATGTGATCCCCGCACATTGATTGGTCCAACTGGCTGCCTGTCAAGTGACAGGCGCTGAGCTCACGCTCCTCTCATTAAGCTGTGCTGCTTTAGCAGAGCAGCTTGATGAATCAAGCCGAATGAGAGGTAAATCCAACTGTATACTGTCCTATCCGGGACAGGTCCAACCGGATTCCAATATAGCTGTTGTCAGAAACCAGCCAGAGAAGGTGTGTGTCCCTTTGATGCCAGCAGCAGCATGTGTACAGAGCATGGAGCAGCAGTGTGGGTACAGAGCATGGGGCAGCAGCGTGTGTAAAGAGCATGGAGCAGCAGCGTGTGTACAGAGTATGGAGCAAAAGTGTGTAATGAGCTTGGAGCAGCAGTGTGTGTATAAAGCATGGAGCAGCAGTGTGTGTACAGAGCATGGAGCAGCAGGGTGAGTACAGAGCATGGAGCAGCAGCGTGTGTACAGAGTATGGAACAGCAGCGTGTGTACAGAGAATGGAGCAGCAGCGTGTGTACAGAGCATGGAGCAGCAGTGTGTGTACAGAGCGAGGAGCAGCAGCAAGTGAACAGAGCGTGGAGCAGCAGCATGTGTATAGAGCGTGGAGCAGCAGCATGTGTACAGAGCGTGGAGCAGCAGCGTGTGTACAGAGTATGGAACAGCAGCGTGTGTACAGAGAATGGAGCAGCAGCGTGTGTACAGAGCGTGGAACAGCAGCGTGTGTACAGAGCGTGGAGCAGCAGCGTGTGTACAGAGCATGGAGTAGCAGCATGTGTACAGAGCATGGAACAGCAGCATGTGTACAGAGCGTGGAGCAGCAGCGTGTGTACAGAGCGTGGAGCAGCAGCGTGTGTACATAGCATGGAGCAGCAGCGTGTGTATAGAGCATGGAGCAGCAGCGTGTGTACAGAGCATGGAGCAGCAGCGTGTGTACAGAGCATGGAGCAGCAGCGTGTGTACAGAGCATGGAGCAGCAGCGTGTGTACAGAGCATGAGCAGCAGCGTGTGTACAGAGCATGGAGCAGTATCATGTGTACAGAGCATGGAGCAGCAGCGTGTGTACATGTGTATAGAAAATGGAGCTACAGTGTATAGCGAGCACCAACAGGAGAGATTCGTATTCGACGTGCTCTGACCCCTATGGTTTGTGCACATCAAACCATATCAATAGTAGAAGTCCAAAGTTACTGAACTGTCTCTGAAACCGCTTGGACTACGAAACAGGAGTTCTTTTACCCCTCCAAGTCACCCTACCATAGAGTTATTTATTTCAAAAGTGAAACAAGATCTGCATGAGTTAGAACAAGATTTGAATAGACATCCACCTAAAATTATGTCCAATCTCACCAAAGGAGAAAGAGAGGCACTTAAGTCTCTACAAAATAATGAACAGATAGTCGTCCGCCCTGCAGATAAGGGCGGAGCAGTGGTGGTATTGGACCGAGACTATTATCGCAATGAGATATTACAACAACTATCTCAAGTTGGAGTCTATGAGAAATTGGATATGGATCCACTCTTCAAGATACAAGGACTGATAAAGCAGGTGGTAGAGGAGGGTCTGTCACGGGGTATTATAGATGAAGAGTGTGCTAAGTTTTTGATTAAAGAACATCCTGTAACCCCTATGTTGTACACCCTTCCGAAAATCCACAAGAGCTTGGAAAAAACACCTGGGAGGCCAATTGTGTCGGGGGTGGATTCAGTCTTTGTTCCTCTAGCACAGTTCATTGACAGAATCCTTCAGCCGATGGTTCTTTCTTTGGACTCATATTTAAGAGATACCAACATGTTTCTTGACAAATTAAATGGTTTATGTGCATTAGATTCCGATTGTTTGCTGGCTACTTTGGATGTTGAAAGCCTCTACACCTCCATCCCTCATGATGGGGGTGTAGAGGCAGTTGAATGGTTCTTGATGATCCACTCAGATTTAACTGATTTACAGTGGAAGTTTGTGGTCTCACTATTGCGGATAGTATTACAGGAGAATTATTTTCACTTTGATGAGAAGTTCTACGCGCAGCGCAGAGGAACAGCGATGGGATCGAACGTGGCCCCGTCCTATGCAAATTTGTTCATGGGGCAATATGAAGAAAGCTTTGTATATACTAGTCCCCTTTTCCACCAGCATGCTAAATGCTGGTGGCATGTCATTGATGACATCTTTTGCATATGGGCGGGGCCACGTTCATCCCTTGATCAATTTATTGCTGAGCTGAAATTAAAGTGTCCCCCGATCACCTTAACTGCACACGTGGATGCCACAGGAGTCTCCTATTTAGATACGTGGGTGTACAGAGTCGGAGACAGGTTGCTCACTGACCTATACACCAAACCAACTGATAGGAATTCCATTTTGGAATTCCAGAGCTTCCACCCACAGCATATTAAGAATAATATTCCGACGGGACAGTTGATGCGTGTAGAGAGATTGGTGGCGGATCCTGACAAACGAGAGAGGAGATTAGAACAGATGAGAGACAAATTTAAGAAAAGAGGATACCCGGGTAATCTCTTGACAACTAAGGAAGGTGTAAGAGGTAGAAAGAGGTCTTAGGGACCGAGAATAGCTTTTGTGAGCACTTACAATAGCCAGAGTCACCAGATAAATAGAATTATTAACAGACATTGGAGAATCCTCAAGGAATCCTTTCCAACAGTTCAGGAATTCAGATATCCGCCACTAATGTCTTTTCGACGGCCGCCGAGGATTAGGGACAAGGTGGTACACACGGGTGCAGTTGAAAGGGTGACGGTGCCTAGGAATGGTACATTTCCCTGTCTACACTGCCACATGTGTGGCAGTGTAATGAAGGGTGATACTTTCACTCATCCTACTAGTGGCAAAAAGTTCCATATTAGAGGCTATTTTAGTTGCGATTCAGTCTTTGTTGTCTATCTACTCAAGTGCCCGTGTGGCCTTGGATACGTGGGCAAAACTACTCAACCATTACGAGATCGCATCTCATCACACAAATCGGCCATTAGAGGAGAGAGTTCAGAACATGCAGTGGCTTGTCACTTCAAGGAACATAGGCATGCTGTTTCACAACTCAGGGTGCAGGTAATTGATCAGGTTCCATTTAGTATCAAAAGAGGTGATCGTCATAAATTGTTGCTAAAAAAAGAGGCAATGTGGATTAGAAAATTAAATACTTTCGGCAGAGGTGGGATGAACAAGGAATATGAACTGTCAGGGTGCATTTAGGATTGTACTGTTTCGTTCACTTGTGGGTATGGGTTATTATTTTTAATCTTGTGCTTATTTGTATTTTCAGGTTGCTGGTCAGCGATGAGGAGACAGGTGGAGGCTGGTATGTTAAATTGTCCAGGGATTTGTCTTTAAATGCCGTGCGGGGGGCACCCGTGGTCCTTGGTGGCCTTCTCTCCCACTCGGATGACACCATATCGCGTTCAGCGTAGAGGTTGCTATGGTTACAATGTTTACGGCCGGGGCAGTCACGTGATGGTGGGGGCGGATCGCCCAGTGTAGCCTGTGACGCGCCTGGTTGTTCTAGGAGGCGGCGTAGCACGATCCTATTGGATACAGGATGTGCTTATGCCATTTGCCAATTAGATATCATGTGACCCGTGACACGGATGGTAGTCGCCGTGGGAGTGTTTGGTTGCGGAGTATCCCGGATGCCGGTCCGCATGGTGTTTGTTTACTTTCTGATTAGGTGAGCTCATTGTATTTCCTGGGGGAGGAGTTGGGCTTCCTCATTTACATGTTAAGGGAGTAGTTCCCCATTAGGTCCGCCGGTCCCTGCCTCTCTCTTATTGGCTGACAAGGAGCAATTTGATTGGCTGCTTGTACTATTTAAACTGTGAGTTGATTCAGTTTATTTGATGACTTTGCTTCTTGGCTTGATAAAGGGCTAGACGCCCGAAACAGCGGAGCTGTCGCTGAAAGATGCTTGACATCATGCCATTTTAATCAATAAAGAGCTAATTTTACTGAAGACGGTGCTGACTCGCTTTGGACTTCTATAGAAAATGGAGCAGCAGCGTGTACAGAGCATGGAGCAGTATCATGTGTACAGAGCATGGAGCAGCAGCGTGTGTACAGAGCATGGAGCAGCAGTGTGTGTACAGAGCGAGGAGCAGCAGCAAGTGTACAGAGCGTGGAGCAGCAGCATGTGTATAGAGCGTGGAGCAGCAGCATGTGTACAGAGCGTGGAGCAGCAGCGTGTGTACAGAGTATGGAGCAGCAGCGTGTGTACAGAGCGTGGAACAGCAGCGTGTGTACAGAGCGTGGAGCAGCAGCGTGTGTACAGAGCATGGAGCAGCAGCATGTGTACAGAGCATGGAACAGCAGCGTGTGTGCAGAGCGTGGAGCAGCAGCGTGTGTACAGAGCGTGGAGCAGCAGCGTGTGTACAGAGCATGGAGCAGCAGCATGTGTACAGAGCATGGAGCAGCAGCGTGTGTACAGAGCATGGAGCAGCAGCGTGTGTACAGAGAATGGAGCAGCAGCGTGTGTACAGAGCATGGAGCAGCAGCGTGTGTACACAGCATGGAGCAGCAGCGTGTGTACAGAGCATAAGCAGCAGCGTGTGTACAGAGCATGGAGCAGTATCATGTGTACAGAGCATGGAGCAGCAGCGTGTGTACAGAGCATGGAACAGCAGCGTGTGTATAGAAAATGGAGCAGCAGCGTGTACAGAGCATGGAGCAGTATCATGTGTACAGAGCATGGAGCAGCAGCGTGTGTGCAGAGCATGGAACAGCAGCGTGTGTACAGAGCATGGAACAGCAGCGTGTGTATAGAGAATGGAGCAGCAGCGTGTGTACAGAGCATGGAGCAGCAGCATGTGTACAGAGAATGGAGCAGCGGGGTGTGTACAGAGCATGGAACAGCGGCGTGTGTATAGAGAATGGAGCAGCAGCGTGTGTACAGAGCATGGAGCAGTATCATGTGTACAGTGCATGGAGGAGCAGCGTATGTACAGAGCATAGAGCAGCAGCGTATGTACAGAGCATAGAGCAGCAGTGTGTGTGCAGAGCATGGAGCAGCAGCGTGTGTACAGAGCATGGAACAGCAGCGTGTGTACAGAGCATGGAGCAGCAGCGTGTGTACAGAGCATGGAGCAGCAGCGTGTGTACAGAGCATGGAGCAGCAGCGTGTGTACAGAGCATGGAGCAGCAGGAGCAGTCAAAATCTCCAACCGTCACTTCTGATGCACAACCAGGTGAGATATCCCTCACCAAAAAGCTCAGGGGTGACAGATGTGACAGCAGGGTATGTACAGAGCATGGGGCAGGAGCGTGTGTATAGAGAATGGAGCAGCAGCGTGTGTACAGAGCATGGAGCAGTATCATGTGTACAGTGCATGGAGCAGCAGCGTGTGTACAGAGCATGGAGCAGCAGCATGTGTACAGAGCATGGAACAGCAGCGTGTGTACAGAGCATGGAGCAGCAGCGTGTGTACAGAGCGTGGAGCAGCAGCGTGTGTACAGAGCATGGAGCAGCAGCTCGTGTACAGAGCATGGAGCAGCAGCGTGTGTACAGAGCATGGAGCAGCAGCGTGTGTACAGAGCATGGAGCAGCAGCATGTGTACAGAGCATGGAGCAGCAGCGTGTGTACAGAGCATGGAGCAGCAGCGTGTGTACACAGCAGGGAGCAGCAGCGTGTGTACAGAGCATGAGTAGCAGCGTGTGTACAGAGCATGGAGCAGTAGCATGTGTACAGAGCATGGAGCAGCAGCGTGTGTACAGAGCATGGAACAGCAGCGTGTGTATAGAAAATGGAGCAGCAGCGTGTACAGAGTATGGAGCAGTATCATGTGTACAGAGCATGGAGCAGCAGCGTGTGTACAGAGCATGGAACAGCAGCGTGTGTATAGAGAATGGAGCAGCAGCATGTGTACAGAGCATAGAGCAGTATCATGTGTACAGTGCATGGAGCAGCAGCGTATGTACAGAGCATAGAGCAGCAGCGTATGTACAGAGCATAGAGCAGCAGTGTGTGTGCAGAGCATGGAGCAGCAGCGTGTGTACAGAGCATGGAACAGCAGCGTGTGTACAGAGCATGGAGCAGCAGCGTGTGTACAGAGCATGGAGCAGCAGCGTGTGTACAGAGTATGGAGCAGCAGGAGCAGTCAAAATCTCCAACCGTCACTTCTGATGCACAACCAGGTCTTCATACAGAACAATAGATATCCCTCACCAAAAAGCTCAGGGGTGACAGATGTGACAGTTGGGGCAAGTAGAACCAGCAGAAAACCAATTCTAAGTGCAAACCTTTTAATATAGAGAAGCTTCATATATAAAAATAAAACAATATGGGGCCTTATGAAAAACGGAGCCCCAGAAGTAAGATGCGCTCTGCAATAACCCAACAGGGCATAAGTAATGGTGCCGCCCATCTCCTTCCCCAGAAGAGAATGCTTACTGATATTTTACTATGGCCACACCTAACATCTCTAACATAATTAACTGCTTAGGTAAAAACATTGGCTTTGCTCCACTGTCTCCACGGTCTTCACCACTAGCAGCCCTATTAGTGGTGGTTGGATAGTGTAATGGTTAAGGGCTTTGCCTCTGACACAGGAGACCTGGGTCTGCCTGTTCAGTAAGCCAGCACCTATTCAGTAGGAGACCATGGGCAAGTCTCCCTGATACTGCTACTGCCTATAGAGCGTGTCCTAGTGGCTGTAGCTCTGGCGCTTTGAGTCCGCCAGGAGAAAAGCGCGATATAAATGTTCTGTGTCTGTTTGTTTGTATTAAATCAGGGTCGGTCAATATGACAAAAATGCCCAGGAGTCTGCAAGGATTCAAAATGCTACAAGGCGAGATTGCAATCGCCTACAGCAGGCTTCCTCAACTCAGTCCTTAAGCACCCCTAACAGTGCATGTTTTATGGAAATCCACAGAGGTAGTTAATGATGAACTCTGCTGAGACTCACCTGACACCCCACCTGTGAATGTTTCTGGTTTTCTTCAAAACATGCACTGTTGGGGTTAGAAGGGGGGAGGGTGAACAAGGGCGCATGTAGAGTGCACATTGGAACTCACCACTTCAGGATCTACATGCGGCGCATCTTCTTCCTAGTCCTAGGCAGTGTAGGCACCACATTTCACTGGTAACAACGCTCTCTGTGATGACAACTAGGAGGAAGATACGGATCCTTGAGAGGTGAGTCCCACTGTACACTCTCTCGCCACTTATAGTGGGGGTGGAAGCTCTCTTGCTACCTATATTGGAGTTGGAGGGAAGTACTGGAGGACTGAGTTGAGAAACCCTGCTCTACACTACCATGCCGCCCATAGTGCATGTTGGGTTATTTCCGCAGATTGTGTGAAGCCTGGTAAATGCTACCTGCCCCCTCTGCACCTGTCAAGAGGTAAATATACCCCCATGTTGTCATGTATCCTTTAACCCAGGGGTCGAGTGGTGTGTGGACGCGGGTGAACGGCGTCCACTTACTATTTCCCTGGGGTGGACGCCGTTCACCCTGCCATGTTCGGAGGGGAGCAGCGCAGTGGAAAGAGAGCTGTGAGCAGCGGTGGAGAAGGGGGGCCATTTCCCCCCCCCCTCCCCTCACCTTAGGTGCTCTCTTTCCCTCGCTCTCCCTTCCTGAAGTAAAGTGCGTGCAGCCGGCAGCGGGCGGGACTTACCTCTCCTCGTTCCGGCGTCGGATCTGCGTGCAGCTGCTCTGGTCTGTATCAGACCAGACTTGCGGCACGCAGATCCGGAGTTCCGACGACGAGGAGAGGTAAGTCCCGCCCGCTGCCGGCTGCGCGCACATTACTTCAGGAGGGGAAAGCGAGGAAAGGAGAGCACCCTAAGGTGCTGCTCACAGCTCTCCTTCCACAGCGCTGCTCCCCTCCTGCTGGGGGACACCTATTCTGGGCACATATACCCCTGGCTACATATACTGGGCACATATACCCCTGGCTACATATGGGCACATATACCCCTGGCTACATATGGGCACATATACCCCTGCCTACATATACTGGGCATATATACCCCTGGCTACATATACTGGGCATATATACCCCTGGCTACATATACTGGGCACATATACCCCCTGGCTGCATATACTGGGCATATATACCCCTGGCTACATATACTGGGCATATATACCCCTGGCTACATATACTGGGCATATATACACCTGGCTACATATACTGGGCATATATACCCCTGGCTACATATACTGGGCATATATACCCCTGGCTACATATACTGGGCATATATACCCCCTGACTACATATACTGGGCATATATACCCCTGGCTACATATACTGGGCACATATACCCCCCTGACTACATATAGTGGGAACGTATACCCCTGGCTACATATACTGGGCACGTATACCCCTGGCTACATATACTGGGCACGTATACCCCTGGATACATATACTGGGCACGTATACCCCTGGCTACATATACTAGGGATATATACCCCTGGCTACATATACTAGGCACATATACCTCTGGCTACATATACTGGGGACTACTATACTCATGGCTACTTATATTGGGGACACCTATAGACCTGGCTACCTATGCTGGGGGTACCTATTTTGGGGGAACTGCTGTCAGATTATCTGCTGTTATGTATTTTGGGGAACAGCTGCCAGATTATGTGTATGTTAGAGGAACAGCTGCTGCCAGATTACGTGTATTTTGGGGAACAGCTGCCAGATTATGTGTATTGTGATAGGGTGTCAGTTGCCTTGCAAGAGAAGGTTGTGGATGGAATATATGTGCCACCTCGTTTGAGGTATTGGGTTAGATAAAGCTCCAGGAAAAAAAAAAAAAAAAAAAAAAAAAAAACTGCATGAGTAAAATAGGCTCTTTCAAGAGCCGGTTTAGGGTCCTGGAGTTGGCCAGGGGAGAGTGGGTGGGTTCCCTGGCCATCTGGCCCAGCCCGGGTTTTACACCTGTGCAGGGTGGAGCACAGGTGCTGTATAAAAGTCAGCCAGGCTGACCAGGAAGGAGCTCACTTGGTTCCTAAACTCTGGAGGGAACAGAGCTCTCACGCATGGAGGAAAAACTAATCTTTGCATGTCTAAATGTAAGTTGCCATTTGCTGGACTGTCTTATTGAAACCCTGTTTATGTGTAGTCAGTTAGGGACTAAAAGTGAGACAGGTAGTTGCTCAGCCGAGCAAGGTTTTTGTTTTGCTGTTTGTATTTTCTGGCAACTGTTTATTTTCAAAAATAAACCAGGCAGGAGCCTGACTTTTACAAAATTGGAAGCCTGCTGTCTCGTCTATGAACTTTCCCATCCCCGTTGCTAGGGGAAACCGCTACAGTATGTTAGGGGAACGACTGCTGCCAGATTATGCGTATTTTGGGGAACTGCTGCCAGATTGTGTATGTTTGGGGGACCACTGCTGCCAGAATATATGTATTTTGGGTGTTATGTGTATTTTGGGTGATCCGTTGCCAGGTTTCGCGTATTTTGGGGAACTGCTTCCAAATTATGTGTATGTTGGGGGAACTGCTGCTGCCACACTGTCTATTTTGGGGGAACCACTTCCATATTATCTGTATTTTGGAGGAACTTCTACCAGATTATGTGTCTTTTTGGTGAAATGCTGTCAGATTACATCTATTTTGGGGGGATACACTACGGCAGAGCTCAAACTTCCCTGGCAGACCTTTTACATCACTGCTAAGGTCATGTATATTTGGCCCCACCCATGACCACGCCCACATTATGCTTGACCACGCCCATTTTTTGGCGCGCAGAGGTTTTCCGGGTGGGTCCACTCACTTCTTTTTCCAGGAATAGACCCCTGCTTTAACCACTTCTGTAAAAGCAGCCTCTGCCCCCTTAAGGACCAGAGGTACGCTAAAACGTCACATCCCGACAAATTGCCGCAATAATCCGTCGCTCCCGCCGGTCACGCCGCTCTGTCCCCGCCGCAGGCTGCTCTCTATGACGGCAGAGCGCTGTGCGCCGGTCAGGAGCCGCTTTCATTGGCTCCTGACCCTGTCACTCAATGTAAGCCAATCGGATTGGCTTATAGTAATGACAGGGCCAGGAGCCAATGAAAACGGCTCCTGCCCGGCTCACAGTGCTCTGCCATCATAGAGGCGGCAGGGCAGCACATTGCGGCGAGGACAGAGCGGCGGGAACGGGCTGTGACGCGCGGTGAATGGGATGTAGAGTTTACATCCGGTCAGAACCGCAGCGCCACCCGCCCGACATAGATTTAAACTGCGTCGGTCTGCAATAGGTTAAACAGTGTCAAAAACACACGCATGCCCTTTTGTTTGCCTTCTTCTAAAATGCTGGGGAGGCAAAACACTGAAATATTCAGCGATCCTGGACAGGTAATATACAAGTAATTAAACAAGCAGGAGATAGTGGAAAAGTCAAACGACTGGTAAATGTCATTGGAATAGCATCCGCGGCGTATGTACAGAAGGAATGGATTTGAACTTTGCTAATCTTGAGAAAAGTCGGGACAGCTGCGCCGTGTTTATGAACAAGTGACATCGATAAAATACAATGGCTGTCTGCTTCCAGCAGAATTGTCGTCTATGTCAATTTTTTTTAGTAATTTTTCCAAAAAGCAAACAGAAAGTCTGTCTCATGCAAATGTACAAGTTCAGATCATTAAGCTGACGGAGTGTGAAGCCATACATGAGCATTGTCCACAAGGAAAACCAAATCAAAATGAATGATCTGTATCTCAGCCTCAACTGTTAGGAAGAAAGTACCCATATTTTTCAGCATATAAGACGCACTTTTTCTCCCACAAAAATGGAGAGGAAACGCCCCTGCATCTTAGATTCAAAATACAGGGAGTCTCTGACTAACGAATGCCTGCTGATATGCTGCGATGTTGGAGACTCCCTGTATCATCCCCCATGTCTCCTTTGCTCCCCCTCCTGAATAAATGAAATCAGTGGCAGCATGGCTCACCGACACTTCCTCCATCGGCGATTAGAGACCTCCCCCTCGTTGCTCCTCCCTAGTGCCGGCTTCTGCTGATGATGCGATCAGCAGAAGCCTGCACTAGGGGAGCAGAGAGAGATGGGGCAGTGGTGTAGCTAAGGATCTTTGGGCCCCAGTGCAAGTTTTACAACGGGTCCCCCCCAAGTGCTCTATACATAACAGTTGATACGGTGCACCAAAACTTGCCAAGGACAACCACAGTATTAGAGGTGTAAGCAGAAGATGGGGAAAAGTTTCTTAAAGGACTTACGAGGCCAAGATTTTAGAAAAAAAATTAAAAAAGTTAGCTACCTGCGTCAGCTTGTCAGGCACGGAGGACGCCGTCCGCGCCCTCCGTGCCGTTCCGCCGGGTCCCCGCCGCTCAGTAGCCCCCCGAACGGTCCCTGACCGCGCAGCCGGGGTCGGGCTCTCCAGCCTGTACAAAGATGGCGGCCAGAGCTGGCCGCGGCTGCGCAGTACACATAGCCGCGAGTGCGGCTACGCAGCTCTAAGGCCAACCCCCCGATCCACGCTACTGTTACGTGGATCGGGGGGTTGGCCTCAGAGCTGCGCAGCCGCACTCGCGGCTATGCGTACTGCGCAGCTGCGGCCAGCTCCGGCCGCCATCTTGGTACAGGCTGGGGAGCACGACCCGGGCAGTGCGGTCGGGGACCGTTCAGGGGGCTACTGAGCGGCGGGGACCCGACGGAACGGCACGGAGGGCGCGGATGGCGTCCTACGTGCCTGACAAGCTGACGCAGGTAGCTAACTTTTTTTTCTTTTCTTTCTAAATTCTTGGTCTTGTAAGTCCTTTAATGATTACCACTACTTAACCACTTCCCCTCCCCCGGTACTAGTACCTACGTCCCTGCATTGCCCCCACTTCCCCTCTCCCAGGACAAGGTACTACGTCCCGTGCTGCTACGCGCTCCCACTTACCCCCCCCCCCCCCCCCCCCACACACACACACACACACACACACACACGCTGCAGCGCACGTTACCGCAGGGAGATCAATGATCTAAGTCCCAGGGTGAATGACCGCGGCCATCAATGAGATGGTGCCATCATTCACAAAAAACGATACTTACGGTACACGTCCATGCATAAAGTACCCCCCAAAGAAAGCCTAATTGGTGGCGAAAAAAGCAGGATATAGATTGTTTTGTTGTGATAAGTAGTAATAAAGCTATAGAGGCGAATGAATGGAAGGAGTACTGACAGGTGAAAATTGCTCTGTTTTTTTTAAGGGGAAAAACCCTTAGAGGTGAAGTGGTTAAAGTATCTATAGAAGTGATCATTATCAGCACAGGACCAATAAAGAGATAATATTGCCATTAAAGGAGGGCCCCTCTTGCCCAAGGGCCCCGGCGTGGTTGCAACCTCTGCATCCCCATTGCTTTGCCACTATATAAGAGAGCTCGCAATCGCCGCGGTCTCCAAAGGATTAGGTAAGGCGTGCTGCCGTTGCTGTCATTTATTAAGGGAGAGCAGAGGACTACATGGGGGAACGGAAGAGACATGAGAGACAGAATTGGACACATGGGGGACAGAAGGGGACACATGGGGGACAGAAGGGGACACATGGAGGACAGAAGGGGACACATGGAGGACAGAAGGGGACACATGGAGACAGAAGGGGACACATGTGGGACAGAAGGAGACACTTAAAGGACAGAAAGGGACACATGGGGGACAGAAGGGACAAACGGTGACAGAAGGTGACACATGGGGACAGAAGGTGACACATGGTGGACAGAAGGGGACACATGGGGAACAGAAGGTGACACATGGGGAACAGAAGGTGACACATGGGGAACAGAAGGTGACACATGGGGAACCAAAGGTGACACATGGAGGACAGAAGGGGACACAGGCGACAGAAGGGGACACATGGGGAACAGAAGGTGACACACTGAGGAGAGATGAGGACACACGGGTGACTGAAGCGGACACATGGAGGACAGAAGGGGACACAAGGAGGACAGAAGGGAACACATGGGGGACAGAAGAGGACACATGGGGGACAGAAGGGGACGAATGCTGACAGAGGGTGACACATGGAGGACAGAAGGGGACACATGGCAGACAGAAGGGAACACATGGGGGACAGAACAGGACACATGGGGGACATAAGGGGACAAATGCTGAAAGAAGGTGACACATGGAGGACAGAAGGTGACACATGGCGGACAGAAGGAAACACATGGGGACAGAAGACGACACATGGGGGACATACGGTGACACATGGAGGTCAGAAGGGGACAAATGCTGACAAAAGGGAACACATGGGGACAGAAGAGGACACATGAGGGACAGAAGGGAACACATGGGGACAGAAGGGGACACAGAAGGGACAGAAGGGGACACATGGGGACAGAAGAGGACACATGGGGGACAGAAGGGGACACATGGGGGACAGAAGGGGACACATGGAGGACAGAAGGTGACACATGGAGGACAGAAGGTGACACATGGAGGACAGAAGGGGACACACAAGCTACAGAAGGGGACGCATGGTAGCACGGAAGGACACATGGAGACACAGGTGGATACATGAGGTACAAAGGGGGCACAGTAATTGGAGGAGAACATCTACAAGACACACCTGGAGCATAAACCTAGTAGGTGTAGTACTGTATACTGTATATTTCTTTCCCTGAATTTTAACCTAGAACCTAGGTAAGTCTTATTATAGTCCAGAGCATCTTATATGCCAAAAAATATGGTGAATCATCCCAGCACACTTTTTAAAGTGGACCTGAACTGAGAACTTCCTCTCTGCTCTAAAAGATAAGCACCAGTATAGTAACCTTTAACGAAAAAACAATTCTTTGTTATGGCTGATATAAATCCTGAAATAAATCTGCAGTGTGTCTACTTCCTGCTTTCATGGAAGCAGACGTAGGGTTAACTTCCTGTGTTTACATACTGGCTGCTCTGCCGAGGCAGCCAGTTGACACAGGAGAGAGTTGAATTTACAGTTGTGGTTAGTTACAGTTGAGGGGAATTAGACAGGCTTAACTCTCTAAATACATGAATTTCTCTATATTTTCCTTCTGTCCTGTGCAACAGTTCAGGTCCACTTCACATTAAATCTGAAGGCAAGCTGGATAGTGGGGAACTCATTGAACAATTCTACTCAGGACACCAGTTAATCATTTTCTGGCCTAATAAGGTGGAACTTTCTTAGAGCTACGGCTTACCTGCAGTTCAGGTGGAATACCGGGATATCCTTTTTCTCCTTTCATCCCACCGTTACCACGTTCCCCTCTGGGGCCCATGTCCCCCTTATCGCCCTTTTCACCTTTTGCACCATCTTTTCCTGTTCCCCCATTGTTTCCGTTGTTCCCGTGATTTCCTGTAGAGTAAATATATGGTTATATAGCAGAGTAGTATACTCCAGTCTCCAATCTTCATGTTCTGTATCAGCCAGTATAGAGCATATTCCTACAAGCCTAGTCACTCTGCATCATAAGGGCTGGTTCACGGAATGGGAACAGTCTAGTGTCTAGTAATGATCGTATTGTGCTAATTTCACTCATGCAAAATTTTGTGTAAAATTTTGAAATTACGGTTACACATAATTACGATTTCAAAGCTAAATTAAATGCAGCGGTCATGAACGATGTTTGTCAATTGCAAAAAAAATTGGGTGACCTAGAATTGTTAGGTGGAACAGTGAGAGCAAGTAAAAACAAAAAGACCTTAGAGTTTTTGAAAATCAATTTAAAAAAAATCCAAAATCTAAACTCATCCTGAATGAAAAACTGATCCTGTAAAAACTGATCAGTTTTCTGTTTAAACAGATCAACTTCTTACATTGTGCTTCGGTTTTTTAATTTTCATCATTCGGTCCATTCTCATAGGCAAGCATTGATTCTGTTGGACACTGTAATTTCTGGTCGATCTGGAAAAATTGTGTGGGACCCATCCTTGCATGAGCACCCTTTCTGTTCCTCCTACGGTCCCAGTGCTGGATCTCCAGTTAGCAGTCTCCAACCGATGGGTAGGAGACTGCTCACTTCCGCCACTGTGGGAGGCTTTGGCAATCCCGAAGACGGGCGCATACTTGCGCACTCATGCATGCACAGTGTGGAGAGGCCATCTTCGGGGGCACTCAGGCTCCCGAAGATTGCTGAAGCCTCCCACAGCGGTCGGAGACTGCTAATGGGGGATCCAGTGCTGTATCGTGGGGACAGAAGATTGCAGAAGCCTCCCACAGTGGTGGAAGTGAGTAGCCTCTGACCCATCGGCCGAAGACTGCTAATGGGTGATACAGTGCTAGAACATGGAGACCATAGGAGGAACAGGAAGGCTTTATAAGACCCAAAGCCTTCCCTCTCCTTAGGTTTTTTTTTTTTTATACTCGCTTCAGACTCCCTTTTTAAAGAGACTCTGAAGCAATTTTTTTTGCTATATTTACCTTTTAATTAGCTTCAGAAGTCTCATCAGTGGTAAACTGCCGCATCCCCGCCGAAAAACAAGGGCTGCAGACCCCCCAAACCCCCGGACAAACATCCACGACCAACTTGGTCGTGCATTGTGCTGCCCCGAGAGGCAGAGCTATGAGCTGCAGCTCTGCCTCCATGTGCGTCAATCGCCGCGCGGATCTCCGCCTCTCCCCGCCCCTCTCTGTGAAGTAAGAGTGAGAGGGGCGGGGAGAGGCGGCGATCCGCTGCGATTGACATCAGAAGAGGCAGGGCTACAGCAGAGAGCTCTGCCCCTTCCAGAAAGCACAAGCCAGATTCCCCTCCCCCCCTTCACCGAGGATTTGGGGGTCTGCAGACCTCGTTTTTCGGGCGGAATGCGGCGGTTTACCGCTAATGAGTGTACTGAAGCTTATTAAAAGGTAAATATAGCAAATAATGTTCGCTTCAGACTGTCTTTAAAGTGGAACTAAACTCAGGACTTCCTCTCTGCTCTAAAAGATTATCCACAGCATAAAAACCTGTATGGGGAAAAAAAATCTTCATTACAATTTATGGAAATCCCCTAAAAATTAAGTTTCACTCAGTTTCACTCCTTCAGAAGGCACTGAAAGAGTTAAGCTTCAGTTTTTACTATATGAAGAGCTAGGCCTAGGCAGTGCTCCTGCTGTCTATTCACAGTTGTTAAGAACCTAAACAAACAAACACAGAACACACAAAAGTGTTTTGTTTATTTTTTCCTGGCAACTAAATGTAAAATAAAGACTTTTCATTCTGTGCTGTAAAAGAGTTTGGGTCAATTTTAAAGCAGCAGGGTCAGCCATACTATGCCAGGAAAAAAACAACACATATAAGTAGATAACTATTTGTTCTACTTATATAACAGATGTATTGTACTGTCCACTTTTTGATTTCAGTGAATTTTATATAGTAAATATAAAGAGAAAAATATCAAGAGAATTCTGTTCCTGAAATTTGCCATTTTGATTCCCTTTGACTGAAGCCAATCCTGATGTCATTTCCTACCTTACTTTTTTTTTGTTCTCCGAGAATCTGCTCTGTCATAGCTAGCTTGCTTTGTAAACACATGAGAGCACAGGCATAGATCATATTTCAGCTTTACATTGAACTGCACTCAGTGAGGAGCTGGAATGTGAGAGGGGAGATGACAAGCTTCCCTCTCTCCTTCTCGTCAGTAATGGTGAAAATAGAGCCAGGCTGACTGAGATAAGATTCATTACAGAAGAAACATTTCTGAATAGATTGCAATGCAGGGTGAGGTTCCGGGCTACATAATAAGCACAGAGCAGTGTGTAAATGGAATTTGATTTTGTGGCTGACAATCCCTCTTTAAAGGATACCCGAGGTGACATGTGACATGATGAGATAGACATGGGTATGTACAGTGCCTAGCACACAAATAACTAGGCTGTGTTCCTTTTTTCTTTCTCAGCCTGAAAGAGTTAAATATCAGGTATGTAAGTGGCTGACTCAGTCCTGACTCAAACAGGAAGTGACTAAAGTGTGACCCTCACTGATAAGAAATTCCAACTATAAAACACTTTCCTAGCAGAAAATGGCTTCTGAGAGCAGGAAAGAGATAAAAAGGGAAATTTCTTATGTCATTTCTGAGTCAGGACTGAGTCAGCCACTTACATACCTGATATTTAACTCTTTCGGGCAGAGAAAGAAAAAAAAGAACACAGCATAGTTATTTGTGTGCTAGGCACTGTACATACACATGTCTATCTCATCATGTCACCTGTCACCTCGGGTATCCTTTAAGGTAACCTTGGCATTTCTAAATTCACTTGCATTCCTTTCCAGCTTTCAGTGTGAACCATTGCACAATTACCTGGAATTCCGGGTGAACCGGGTAGGCCGGGTGGCCCAGGAAGCGGCTGTTGATATCTATATCCAAAGTCCCCTCTGCAGCAGCTGCTACAGTCCGGCTGTTGTGGTGGCGGCTAAAGAGAAGGGGAAAAAACATCACTTTCTCAATATGTATAAACAGTTTCTAAACTTATTTACATATCTGCTGCCCTCCCCCACGCACAGTGAGTATTGCATATCATATGCAGGCTACTTTCACACCATGCACTTTGCGGTATAACCTAATTTTCTAATTCTAATTTCTAATTCCACTGCACTGATTGCACTGCACTGCACTGACGCCAGGAACCCCAGAGCTCACAAACTTGGTGATTGAGAGTCAGGGAACACACTTGTCTTTTTTCCGCGCGTTTTTCTGCATGCTTTTTCTGCACACCAAGTGTGTTTCTATGCAGGAAAACGTGTATGTTTTTTTCCTAGCAGCTGATGTAACTGATAGAGAAAACTGACAAAATTTGCAGAATCGTGATGCAGAATTTCAGTTTTTCTTCTGCGCGCGAAAAACGCATTAAGTGTGGACTAGCCCATTGATTTACATGAGTTCTCAGTTTTTCTGTGCAGAAAACGCGCATGAAAACAGTCAAGTGTGTTCCCTGCCTCAAGGTTAGAAAAAGTGGGTGGAGCCAACAACAACCAACTTTTTTACATGGGAATATGTAAACTGCAGCCATTCTTACACTGTTAATGGCAGGGTTCTCAAACTTTGCACAGTTGGTCACTGGGTGACTGGGATTAATATTCAGGAAAGTGGGTGGAGCTTGCAACAGCCAATCACAATCCCCTTATTGATTTTCACGAAGAATATTTAAATTGCTGCCATTCTTAAGGTGGCCACTAATGGTCCAATTTATAGCGAAAAATCGTTCAACCACAACCAATCAAGAAAATCAAAATTTTGGTTTAAAAAAATTCAGTCAGACTTTTTTTTTAATAATCGTTCATAATCGATTGTGCCCATCAACTGAGATTATTTTTAACCAATCCGATCAGAATTTCTGATCGCTCTAACTATTTTTCGCTAGAATTTGGACCATTAGTGGCCACCTTTCCAGTGTTAATGGCAGAGGCCTCGAACCTGGTACAGTGGGTCACTGCGTGACTGGGTGTCAAATCCACAAAAGGAGGCGGAGCCACAAGCAGCCCATCAGATATGTTTCATTTCAATGGGAAAATTTTAATTATTGATGCCAAGGACCTCAAATCTCTCGAACTTGGTCATTGAGTGACTGACAAGATCAGTCAGACAAGGTGTGTCAAGGTCAGAAAAATGGGGGGAGCCAACAACACCCAAATTGATACACGGGCAATGCTGGGTCATCAGCTAGTATTTCTTTAAAAAGAAAAGGATAGTGCAGCAGATTGATTTGTTTTACTGCTGATATTAATGCACACGAGTATTCTTCCCCCTCCCCCAAACCATTGAATACCCTTTCATTCTGGTAGTCTAGTAAAATCTGCTTTTCGTGGTTTTCCTAACACGTCGACAATGTACTAACATTTTAAAATTAGAATTCCCTGGTTTAAAAAAACATTTCTTTATGAGTCATAAGCTTTGATATTCCAGTGGAGATAGGTTATAACATTGCCGAAACCACATATTTTACTTATAAAACCCACAGACATGTTTCCACCAATGCTTGGGGCTTTACAAAATAACCTTGTACATGTAACTAAACATGGTAAGTGTATTGGATCATACTAATGCTTTTACCAGCTTTACTTACAGAATTGTTCAATCCTTCACTGAGAAAACTATGGAGCCTGCTATTTCCTTACAAATGTTTTATGTATTAAAAAAAGGTAAGCAGATATGTTTCCATTGATCCCTGTGCTGTACAGAGTTAAGGATGCTTTTTCCCAGCCCTAAACTCTAGTTTTTCAGTAACTGTCAGGCTGCAAAAGCTAATTTAAACCTCTATTCTCCTGTGTTAAACAGTTTAGAAGGAAGCCAAAAAGGCAATACTGAAGTTAAAAATCTCTCTTACTATGATGTGTGCTGAACAGCAAGGCTCTTTATTCCCAAGCTCCTAAGGAGGACACAGGCCGAATAACAGATACTGCAAAGCATTCTGGGGCTGCCTCTTCTTCCCACTGCAGTACCTTGGGTCATCCCCCTTCATTTCCCTATCACGCCTAGGCTGCTTTCTCAGTGAGACTTTCCAGGCTCATGTTACAGCAGCTTGTAACAGCAGCCAGCACTGAAAAATCACAGGGCACATGTTCCGTTAGAGTATACTGCATGAGTCCGCTATTGTTCCTAGCCACATGGCTAATTAATATTCACTGCACAGTAGTGTTGTCCTTTACGATCTTTTTTGTGAGTGGAATCATCAGGAAGCAGGGAGGATATGACATAACAATTAGCTTAATAGGAGACAGACAAACATGGAACCTGCCATGAGCTGTCAGGAGCATCATTCTCTGCAAATACTATATAAAAATTCTGTGAAATCCAAACGTGGACAGAGAAATGCATATGTTATGTAAGTACAGCCAGTATTTAGCTACTGATATATGTGGTTTTTTTCTCTGAGACCTTATACCTAACAGCTCCTCTTTAAGGCTGCAATTCACTTATTTTAGCATACCGATAATATTGCTGTGACCTATCTGCGCACTGAAGTTTTACCAGAGCTAAGTGAATCTGGCCCATAGACAGCTATTTCTCATGGAATCATTTCCATTTTTGCCCACCCTCCTTCCCCCAGTGAAATAGGAAGTAAAAGGGTCCCCGGTGCTCCCCCATGTGACTCAGGGGGAGATTTATCAACGCATTACCGACAGTTTTTCCTTCTTATTCTGTTCTAACCAGCAGGGAGAACAGTTCTGCATGATAATAAGAATCTTCTTAAATCCTAGTGGCAGTTTAGCGTGGATTTCTAGAGCTTCACTACAGTTAAGAAAAGTGCAAATCCATCCCTAAACTGGCGCAGATTAAGAAGTGCTTGATAGCAGTTCTACAGACGTATAACTGCAGGCTAGACATGACTGCTGAGTGCAGGCTAGACATGATTTGTGATGTGCTCCTCCCCCTGCTGAATTCCTCCTCAGAGCCTGCTACTATCAATACAGCAGGTGTGTTGGTTACCTCAGCAACAGCAATTCCCCTCACACACTGCACTGTCTGAGAGACCTTTCTAGCTCCTCCTATTTTATAACTGTTTTAGAAGGAATCTGCACTAATCTAATGATTTCTTAGGTTGTCTAGAGTTGGGCCGAACGGTTTGCCTGCGAACGGTTCCATGCAAACTTCAGTGGTTCGCGTTCGCGTCCTGCAGGCGAACTTTTGCGGAAGTTCGGTTCGCCCCATAATGCACCATGAGGGTCAACTTTGACCCTCTACATCACAGTCAGCAGGCCCAGTGTAGCCAATTAGGCTACACTAGCCCCTGGAGCCACTCCCCCCCTAATAAAAGGCAGGCAGCGGCGGCCATTAGGCTCACTCGTGTGCCTGCGTTAGTGAGAGTAGGGCGAGCTGCTGCAGACTGTCTCTCATAGGGAAAGATTAGTTAGGCTTAGCTTGTTCCTGGCTGCATACCTGTTCTGTTGCATACCTGTACTGTGAACCCACCACTGCATACCTGTTCAGTGAACCCACCACTGCATACCTGTTCAGTGAACCTGCCACTGCATACCTGTTCTGTGAACCCACCACTGCATACCTGTACTGTGAACCCACCACTGCATACCTGTTCAGTGAACCCACCACTGCATACCTGTTCAGTGAACCTGCCACTGCATACCTGTTCTGTGAACCCACCACTGCATACCTGTACTGTGAACCCACCACTGCATACCTGTTCAGTGAACCTGCCACTGCATACCTGTTCTGTGAACCCACCACTGCATACCTGTACTGTGAACCCACCACTGCATACCTGTTCAGTGAACCCACCACTGCATACCTGTTCAGTGAACCTGCCACTGCATACCTGTTCTGTGAACCCACCACTGCATACCTGTACTGTGAACCCACCACTGCATACCTGTTCAGTGAACCTGCCACTGCATACCTGTTCAGTGAACCCACCACTGCATACCTGTTCAGTGAACCTGCCACTGCATACCTGTTCTGTGAACCCACCACTGCATACCTGTTCAGTGAACCTGCCACTGCATACCTGTTCTGTGAACCCACCACTGCATACCTGTTAAGTGAACCCACCACTGCATACCTGTTCAGTGAACCCGCCACTGCATACCTGTTCAGTGAACCCACCACTGCATACCTGTTCTGTGAACCTGCCACTGCATACCTGTACTGTTCAGTGAGGGCCCGTTTCCACTCTCGCGGAAACGGCCGCGAATCCGCAGAGTTTCCCCGCAGGCAAATCGCGCGGGGAAACTCTGCCATAGGGGACAACGGCGCCGCCGGCCGAATCGCTTGCAGTAGCGATTCGGCCGGAAACCCCCACAGAATTCGCGGCGGAGGCTGCGATTCCCATAGCCGTGCATGGCACGGCTGATGGGAATCGCCTGCGATCCCGCCCACCCGCTCAGTGCCGGCGTGCGTCTACGAGACGCACGCCGCACTAGTGGAAACGAGCCCTCAACCCGCCACTGCATACCTGTTCTGTTCAGTGAACCCGCCACTGTATTCCTGTTCAGTGAACCCGCCACTGCATACCTGTTGTGTTCAGTGAACCCGCCACTGTATACCTGTTCAGTGAACCTGTCACTGCATACCTGTTCTGTGAACCCGCCACTGTATACCTGTTCTGTTCAGTGAACCCGCCACTGCATACCTGTTCTGTTCAGTGAACCCGCCACTGCATACCTGTTCTGTTCAGTGAACCCGCCACTGCATACCTGTTCTCGCCATGGTGCGCACCAGTCCAGCACGGCCGTCACTACACAAACAGCTGTTTGCGGTGCGTTACATGGTGAGTTTGGTGTGTCAGTGTGAAGCAGTACCTTAATTACACTACCTGATTGATGTATATACATGCAAGATGTTTTAAAGCACTTTAGGCCTGTCATTTAGCATTCAATGTGATTTCTGCCCTTAAAACGCTGCTTTGCGTCAAATCCAGATTTTTCCCGGGGACTTTTGGCATGTATCCCACTCCTCCACCTGGGGGTCCAGGTGTTAGACCCCTTGAAACATCTTTTCCATCACTTTTGTGGCCAGCATATTTTTTTTTTTTTCAAAGTTCACATCCCCATTGAAGTCTATTGCGGTTCGCGAACTTTTACGCAAACCAAACCTTACGCGGAAGTTCGCGAACCCGGTTCGCGAACCTAAAATCGGAGGTTCGGCCCAACTCTAAGGTTGTCTGAGACAGTTCTGCACCAATTTCTAAAAACCTACTAATATTTTGTCTCAGACACTCTTGATAAACCTGTCCCTGAGAGTGGGAGTGTCTGCAACTCAACTACCAGGTAGTTTCGACAGATATAGGAACTCAGAGAGCAGAATGTGGTAAGTGCAGATGCAGTCAAATGAGATGCAAATAAACTCTGTCTTGTATGCAAATTGAAAACCGATTGTGTGTAGTTTGGAAATGGGCCAATGAAAAATGTCAGGAAGTGCATCTGATTGACTTAATTCTAAGCTGCACTCCTTTACATTCAGTTTGCATGAAAGCATCTCATTAACCATCTCCAGTGGTAAATAAAGATGTAGCTAAGTTCATTTGTTATACTAATCTCAAATAAAAATGGAAAAAGAAACTGAAAATCCTGGATATTTTACCACTGATGTGCATAGTGCTGACATCACCAACATGAAGTAACATAGTGTCAGATCTTTTTGACATTTACTTTAAATCCTATTGGATTTTTTTTACTTTATATATATATATATATATATATATATATATATATATATATATATATATATATATGTATGTATGTATGTATATATATATATATATATATATATATATATATATATATATATATATATATATATTAGGTTTAGCACTAAAATATTTTTTCTTTTTCTTTTTTTTAATTTTTTTTTCAGTAAAATATGAAATAATACAGGTAAAGTAAACTTTTTGGAGCATCCCCTGCTGCTAATACAAAAAGTGTTTTTTTCATGTCTTTTCCACATTAACCACTTGAGGACCGCCCCCAGCCGATGGGCGGCGGCAAAGACTGGGCCCAAACGACCGCAATACGCCCATCGGCGGGGGCGGCTGCGGGAGTGGCTATGCGGCGATCGCGTCATTCGTGACGCGATCAGCCGCCGGGGACTGGCTCCGCCCACCGCTCGTAGTAACCCGACGGCCGTTCGGAAGCGCCGGCGGGTTACTGGCACCCGGATCGCCGCATGTACATAGTATAATAGGCTTTGTAATGTATACAAAGCCTATTATACTGGCTGCCTCCTGCCCTGGTGGTCCCAGTGTCCGAGGGACCACCAGGGCAGGCTGCAGCCACCCTAGTCTGCACCAAAGCACACTGATTTCCCCCCCCCCTGCCCCCTGATCGCCCACAGCACCCCTCAGACCCCCCCCCTGCCCACCCCCCAGACCACTGTTTGCACCCAGTCACCCCCCTAATCACCCATCAATCACTCCCTGTCACTATCTGTCAACGCTATTTTTTTTTTATCCCCCCCCCCCTGCCCACTGCCCCCTCCTGATCACCCCCCACCCCTCAGATTCTCCCCAGACCCCCCCCCCCAGACCCCCCCCCCCGTGTACTGTATGCATCTATCCCCCCTGATCACCTGTCAATCACCTGTCAATCACCCGTCAATCACCCATCAATCACCCGTCAATCACCCCCTGTCACTGCTACCCATCAATCAGCCCCTAACCTGCCCCTTGCGGGCAATCTGATCACCCACCCACACCAATAGATCGCCCGCAGAGCCGACATCAGATCACCTCCCAAGTGCAGTGTTTACATCTCTTCTCTCCTCTAAACACCCACTAATTACCCATCAATCACCCATCAATCACCCCCTATCACCACCTGTCACTGTTACCCATCAGATTAGACCCTAATCTACCCCTTGCGGGCACCCAATCACCCGCCCACACGCTCAGATTGCCCTCAGACCCCCCTTTATCAATTTGCCAGTGCAATATTTACATCTGTTATTCCCTGTAATAACCCACTGATCACCTGTCAATCACCTATCAATCACCCCCTGTCACTGCCACCCATCAATCACCCCCTGTCACTGCCATCCATCAATCAGCCCCTAACCTGCCCCTTGCGGGCAATCTGATCACCCACCCACACCAATAGATCGCCCGCAGATCCGACATCAGATCACCTCCCAAATCCATCGTTTACATCTATTCTCTCCTCTAAACACCCACTAATTACCCATCAATCACACCCTATCACCACCTGTCACTGTTACCCATCAGATTAGACCCTAATCTGCCCCTTGCGGGCACCCAATCACCCGCCCACACGCTCAGATTGCCCTCAGACCCCCCTTTATCAATTCGCCAGTGCAATATTTACATCTGTTATTCCCTGTAATAACCCACTGATCACCTGTCAATCACCTATCAATCACCCCCTGTCACTGCCACCCATCAATCACCCCCTGTCACTGCCACCCATCAATCAGCCCCTAACCTGCCCCTTGCGGGCAATCTGATCACCCACCCACACCAATAGATCGCCCGCAGATCCGACATCAGATCACCTCCCAAATCCATCGTTTACATCTATTCTCTCCTCTAAACACCCACTAATTACCCATCAATCACCCCCTATCACCACCTGTCACTGTTACCCATCAGATTAGACCCTAATCTGCCCCTTGCGGGCACCCAATCACCCGCCCACACACTCAAATTGCCCTCAGACCCCCCCTTATCAATTCGCCAGTGCAATATTTACATCTGTTATTCCCTGTAATAACCCACTGATCATCTGTCAATCACCTATCAATCACCCCCTGTCACTGCCACCCATCAATCACCCCCTGTCACTGCCACCCATCAATCAGCCCCTAACCTGCCCCTTGCGGGCAATCTGATCACCCACCCACACCAATAGATCGCCCGCAGATCCGACATCAGATCACCTCCCAAGTGCAGTGTTTATATCTCTTCTCTCCTCTAAACACCCACTAATTACCCATCAATCACCCCCTATCACCACCTGTCACGGTTACCCATTAGATTAGACCCTAATCTGCCCCTTGCGGGCACCCAATCACCCGCCCACACCTCAGAACGTCCTCAGACCCCAGCCCTGATCACCTCGCTAGTGCATTGCTTGCATCTATTTCCCCCCTCTAATCACACCTTGAGACACCCATCAATCACCTCCTGTCACCCCCTAGCACACCTACCCATCAGATCAGGCCCTAATTTGCCCCGTGTGGGCTCCTGATCACTCGGCCAAACCCTCAGATCCCCCTCAGACCCCCTTCCGATCACCTCCCCAGTGCATTGATAGCATCTATTTTCCCCTCTAACCGCCCCCTGAGACACCCATCAATCACCTCCTGTCACCCCCCTAGCACTCCTATCCATCAGATCAGGCCCAAAACATCCTGTCATCTAAGAGGCCACCCTGCTTATGACCGGTTCCACAAAATTTGCCCCCTCATAGACCACCTGTCATCAAAATTTGCAGATGCTTATACCCCTGATCAGTCATTTTGAGAAATTTGGTTTCCAGACTAATTGGGCCCGTAAAATGCCAGGGCAGTATAGGAACCCCACAAGTGACCCCATTTTAGAAAGAAGACACCCCAAGGTATTCTGTTAGGTGTTTGATGAGTTCATAGAAGATTTTATTTTTTGTCAAAAGTTAGCGGAAATTGGATTTTTATTGTTTTTTTCACAAAGTGTCATTTTTCACTAACTTGTGACAAAAAATAAAATCTTCTATGAACTCACCATACCCCTAACGGAATACCTTGGGGTGTCTTCTTTCTAAAATGGGGTCACTTGTGGGGTTCCTATACTGCCCTGGCATTTTAGGGGCCCTAAACCGTGAGGAGTAGTCTACAAAACAAATGCCTCAAAATGACCTGTGAATAGGACGTTGGGCCCCTTAGCGCACCTAGGCTGCAAAAAAGTGTCACACATGTGGTATCGCCATACTCAGGAGAAGTAGTATAATGTGTTTTGTGGTGTATTTTTACACATACCCATGCTGGGTGGGAGAAATCTCTCTGTAAATGGACAATTGTGTGTAAAAAAAATAAAAAATGTGTCATTTACAGAGATATTTCTCCCACCCAGCATGGTTATATGTAAAAATACACCACAAAACACATTATACTACTTCTTCTGAGTACGGCGATACCACATGTGTGACACTTTTTTGCAGCCTAACTGTGCTAAGGGGCCCAAAGTCCAATGAGTACCTTTAGGATTTCACAGGTCATTTTGAGACATTTGGGTTCAAGACTACTCCTCACGGTTTAGGGCCCCTAAAATGCCAGGGCAGTATAGGAACCCCACAAGTGACCCCATTTTAGAAAGAAGACACCCCAAGGTATTCTGTTAGGTGTATGATGAGTTCATAGAAGATTTTATTTTTTGTCACAAGTTAGCGGAAATTGATATGTATTGGTTTTTTTTTCACAAAGTGTCATTTTCCGCTAACTTGTGACAAAAAAAAAATCTTCTATGAACTCACCATACTCCTAACAGAATACCTTGGGGTGTCTTCTTTCTAAAATGGGGTCACTTGTGGGGTTCCTATACTGCCCTGGCATTTTAGGGGCCCTAAACCGTGAGCAGTAGTCTAGAATCCAAATGCCTCAAAATGACCTGTGAATAGGACATTAGGCCCCTTAGCGCACCTAGGTTGCAAAAAAGTGTCACACATGTGGTATCGCCGTACTCAGAAGAAGTAGTATATTGTGTTTTGGGGTGTATTTTTACACATACCCATGCTGGGTGGGAGAAATATCTCTGTAAAAGGACAATTGTGTGTAAAAAAAATCAAACAATTGTCATTTACAGAGATATTTCTCCCACCCAGCATGGGTATGTGTAAAAATACACCCCAAAACACATTATACTACTTCTCCTGAGTACGGCGGTACCACATGTGTGGCACTTTTTTGCACCCTAAGTGCGCTAAGAGGCCCAAAGTCCAATGAGTACCTTTAGGATTTCACAGGTCATTTTGAGGCATTTAGTTTCTAGACTACTCACGGTTTAGGGCCCCTAAAATGCCAGGGCAGTATAGGAACCCCACAAATGACCCCATTTTAGAAAGAAGACACCCCAAGGTATTCCGTTAGGAGTATGGTGAGTTCATAGAAGATTTTATTTTTTGTCACAAGTTAGCGGAAAATGACACTTTGTGAAAAAAAACAATTAAAATCAATTTCCGCTAACTTGTGACAAAAAAAAAAATCTTCTATGAACTCACCATCCTCCTAACGGAATACCTTGGGGTGTCTTCTTTCTAAAATGGGGTAATTTGTGGGGTTCCTATACTGTCCTGGCATTTTAGGGGCCCTAAAGCGTGAGGAGTAGTCTTGAAACGAAATTTCTCAAAATGACCTGTGAAATCCTAAAGGTACTCATTGAACTTTGGGCCCCTTAGCGCAGTTAGGGTGCAAAAAAGTGCCACACATGTGGTATCGCCGTACTCAGGAGAAGTATTATAATGTGTTTTGGGGTGTATTTTTCCACATACCCATGCTGAGTGGGAGAAATATCTCTATAAATAGACAATTGTGTGTAAAAAAAATAAAACAATTGTCATTTACGGAGATATTTCTCCCACCCAGCATGGGTATGTGTAAAAATACACCCCAAAACACATTATACTACTTCTCCTGAGTACGGCAATACCACATGTGTGGCACTTTTTTGCAGCCTAACTGCGCTAAGGGGCCAAAAGTCCAATGAGCATCTTTAGGCTTTACAGGGGTGCTTACAATTAGGCACCCTCCAAAATGCCAGGACAGTGAACACACCCCACAAATGACCCCATTTTGGAAAGTAGACACTTCAAGGTATTCAGAGAGGAGCATAGTGAGTCCGTGGCAGATTTCATTTTTTTTTGTCGCAAGTTAGAAGAAATGGAAACTTTTTTTTTTCTTTTTTTTGTCAGAAAGTGTCATTTTCCGCTAACTTGTGACAAAAAATAAAATCTTCTATGAACTCACCATGCCTCTCACTGAATACTTTGGGATGTCTTCTTTCCAAAATGGGGTCATTTGGGCGGTATTTGTACTATCCTGGAATTTTAGCCCCTCATGAAACCTGACAGGTGCGCAGAAAAGTCAGAGATGCTTGAAAATGGGAAAATTCACTTTTGGCACCATAGTTTGTAAACGCTATAACTTTTACCCAATCCAATAAATATACACTGAATGGTTTTTTTTTAATCAAAGACATGTAGCAGAATAACTTTCGCGCTCAAATGTATAGGAAATTTTACTTTATTTGAAAAATGTCAGCACAGCAAGTTAAAAAAGTCATTTTTTTTGCCAAAATTCATGTCTTTTTTGATGAATATAATAAAAACTAAAACTCGCAGCAGCAATCAAATAGCAGCAAAAGAAAGCTGTATTAGTGACAAGAAAAGGAGGTAAAATTCATTTAGGTGGTAGGTTGTATGACCGAGCAATAAACCGTGAAAGCTGCAGTGGTCTGAATGGAAAAAAAGTGCCTGGTCCTTAAGGGGTAGAAAGACTGTGGTCCTGAAGTGGTTAAACGTGTCCATAAATAAAAAACAAAGAACCAATAACCTTTATGGTGCACATACATGGAACAATTTTTTTGTTTTTTTTTTCAATTAGATAATTGCAATCGATTATTCTGTTAGAACGAATAGAAAGATTTTTCCAACATGTCCAACCTGATTTTTATTGAAAAAAAAAGAAAATATTTTAAACTTTCATTCAATTCGATTGTGTGGTCGAATAAACAGGAATATTGAAAGTTTTTATTGTACCATGCATGGGCACCATCATACAGATCAGGTCATTTTGGCGCCACGACCGGTCACAATGCATTTTTACAATCGGGAGCCCAGCTGGTCATTTGGGCAGCCTATGCAAGTAGTAGCTGATCGGCTACTACATAGAATTTAATGGTTGTAGCTGATCGTAGATGATCAGCTACAACTATCCGTAGTGTGGGCACCTGAGTTTTACATTAGTGTTAGGCACTATTAAGGAAGTTAAGGTTAGGCACTGGGGGAAGGGGTTGTTAAGGTTGGGCGCTCACAGGGTGGTTAGGGTTAGGAGTAAGAGTTAGGAATAAGGTAGGAAGTCCTCTTTTTAGGCACTTATGGGTGAGATTATGGTTAGGCATGGGGTTTTTAGGGTTAGGCACCTCTAGGGAGCTTAGGGTTAGGCATTAGGTGGTGAGGTTAAGGATAGGTATCTAAACCGGATAGGATAGGTGCCAGGTCGAGCATAATAAAATATTGGTATTTTACATTACTGATATTTTACTATTAGCAGCTTATCCTGCCGGTACCCAACTGATGTGGCGCTGTGGTGCTAGTAATGGCCAATATGTGCTCTGTTCATGGTTCTGCCCCAATATTTTGCACACTTATGCATTGCTTTCTTCAATCTCACAGCTATATGCTTTAAAAAAAGTCTACTTACATCTACTCCTTAAAGCAAACAGAACATCAGAAGCAGCAAGTCCAGCTTTTAGCCCAAGTTAGGACTGCCGTATTTATTCAAATGCACATGCATTTCCTAAATGTGATGTTGCCATGAAAACAACACCAGTTTTAATGAAAGAAATTCTTACTTTTACTTTCTTCACAAGAAAGTGAGAAACAAAGACAAAGCAAAAGAAAAAATATAAGAAGAGAAAAGATAACAGAAGACAAGAAAAAAAAAATTGAATAAAACAAAAATACAATAGAAGACAAATGTAAAATTAGATCTAGATAGATAAATACCGTAGATAAGTGAGCATAAAGAGATGATAAATGGAAGAGAAAAATGGCAAAAAATAAAACTAAAATAATAAATACTAATAAAATATAAGATATCAGAAAGATATGAATTCTAAAAGTTTGTCCAAGAAAATATTTTTTTCACATATAAAACCTAAGCCAATTTAATTGCCTAAATTCCTGCAACGTTTAAATTATACAAAAGACTATGTATGCTTCAAATATGACTTTGTTGCCAAACTCCATTAAAACTGGAATCATTGAGGCAGAGTACCTGGACTCTGTGTGAGGTTTGTTCTACATCATCTACCTCTGGAGTCACCAAAACCTCGACTGTGGTGGTATTAAAGGAAAATGTCTCAACCAGTAGATTCCGCTCTCCTACCACTTCCCTGGCCGGCACATTATTGCCCGTCCGTTGGTGTCGACTCCCAACTATTTTGGCCACGGGATTATAAGCTCTTCTCCTCACCTCCGTGGGTTCATCTTGACACAAGGAAAATGGCAGTGCATAGCAAGCCAGCAGGCAGAAGAGGGTGCAAAGACGCTTTGAAGCCATACAGAATCCAGCCAGAGAGATGCAGTTTGCTCAAAGAGCACTCGAAAAATGATCTTTTACCAGGATTCGTAAAGAAAGCAGTTGAGGAAGGGGGGGAAGAAAAAAAAAAACTTTGACTGTAAAATCAGCCGTGTCTCAGGGAAAACATTAGTCATCCCTCAACTATGACCAGAAAAAATTGATTTCAAACCTCATTTAACATGCCATGGTTCTAATTCAGAAGATTTATGAGGGTTACACCTTTCAGGATTTTTTTTCTTTTTTTCTTGGCCCCAGGTTTACAAAAATGTGATGGGAAATTGTGACCCTGGAACTAATGGGTTTTGTCCTTCATTAGGCATGGAAATTCAATGAAGTGAAAGCGTACAAAATGAAAGGATCGGGTTTTATGCTGGCTGAGAAATTCTCACAAGTATTTCAAGCCAGAGAGAGAAAGGCCGTCCAAAAATAACCTAATGACAAAATAACGGAGAAAGTGTTTACAGAACATGTCAAACGCATCGTCTATGGGAGACACATGAAATGTTAATATACAAATACAAACTCCTCTCCAAGGTTTCAAGGTTTTATATATGCAAGCAGGGCTGTTTCTTGGGCAGTGCGGGCAGGGCGATCGCCCTGGGCGCAGACTGGCAAAAAGAAGAAGGGGGGCGCAGGCAGAAGGACATAATTGCTAGGGAGCTGGGTACGTGTGGTACGTGAAACAAGAAAGAAGATTACCAGTCCTATCACCTTCCTTGACTCCTCCTTGGCTGCCTGCATCCAACGTCAAGTCATCATCACGTCAGCACCGCATGATGACACCTGATGCCCTGTAGCGGTAATGCAGGCTGTCAGTGCGCAGCGCCCATAGAGGAGTCACCTTTCTTGGCTCTCTTTGCCTGTGTGTTCTCCTGGTCCCTGCTTCCTCCTGGATGAGTGGCTGGTTGCTAGTAAGTAGGCAGATCTACTTGTGACATGTGGCTGTGTTACTGTCCCTAAAGAGTAAGGGTTCGCGAGTCCATGGGGTGGGGGGGAAGGGGGCGCAATTTTCACACACTCGCCCTGGGTGCAATTTAGCCTAGAAACTGCCCTGTATGCAAGATATCTATCTATCCATCTATACACATTTGTGCACGCAATCACTAAATCACTACATCAGGCAATTTCCCCAACCAATAAAGCGACCAATTTTGGGAAGGAAATTGGTCGCATGGTCGATCGCGCATGCCGCAAGATGTCAGGCCGATGTTGGTGGGTAGAGTGTGCGTTGGTACCGCGACGATTTCCAGAAGGAGCGACGAGATGACGAACCCCCTGCCGCAATGTATAAATGTGCCCGGTGTGTGCATTTATACAAGACAAGACAAGACAAATAACATTTTTATTGCGCTTTTCTCCTTGCGGACTCAAAGCGCCAGAGCAGAGCAGCAGCCACTAGGGCGCACTCTATTGGCAGTAGCAGTGTAAGGGAGACTTGCCAAAGGTCTCCTACTGAATTAGTGCTGGCTTACTGATCAGGCAGAGCCGAGATTCGAACCCTGGTCTCCTGTGTCAGAGACAGAGCCCTTAACCATTACGCCATCAGCCAACTGCTATACGTTACCTGTCCTGCAGCAGCTTCCACACGGTGTCCATAACCTCCAGACGGCTCTCCATACCAGCTACTGGTGTCTAGTGTCTGACGCCAATGGCGAGTGTGGAGAGCCGCCTGGAGAATTACGGACACCGCGCAGAGGCTGTTACAGGACAGGTAACGTATAAATGCACACACCGGGCACATTATACATTGGGGCAGTGGCGGTGCAGGCTCAGCCGATTCCCTGAAGATTTCATGCAGAAATCGGTCGGGAATCAACCTGTAGTATATGGGCAGAATCAACAAAAAACAAATGTATCTCTAATTGGATTCAATTTGAGATAAATTTGTCTCTTTGTCGAATCTGCCCATACAGTACATAGCTAGATGTGTGGCTACCTTAACACCCATGCCCACCACCCACCTCCTCTCGGCTGAGGTCAAGGCCTGGGGCTCATTGGAGTGATCACAACTATGCTTTGGGATTGCCAGAAATACACTGATGTAAATGTCTGTCCAGTGATGAGTAAAAATGACAATATTCTTTTCGCATTCATATCCACAAAAATAATGTAAAAATGTTACTTTCGAGTGAAAATTCCACCGAAAATCATTTTATAATAAGCTTGTGATTATTCACAATTTTTATCAAAATTTTGCACTTAAAACATTTTTGAAGGGTTTTTTTTTTTAATTTCGGGGGTAAAATAAAGATTTTTTTTTTGCACCAGAAAGAAATTTTTTTTTTCCTTTGGCCATACTGCAAAAATACAATGCATTTTCAATTTTCAAGAATATTTTCTCAAAATTGAAAACAGCATTTTCGATGGGAAAATTACTTTGGCAAAAATTTGCAAGTAACACTGCTTCTGCCAGCTTCCGGCACGTAGCCTGTTGCCTTGCACAGTACGTCATTGGTGCTAAAGTGCCGCATACAGTCAAAAATGGCGCAGAGTAAAAAATGGCGCACCGTTCTGCCGATCATAAAACGCTACTTACCGTTTTAATGTAAATACATTAAAACGGTAAATAGCGTTTTATAAAACAGAATAGTGCGCCATTGAAAAATTCAGGGAGCTAGTCGGGCTGGAGGAGAGGCAGCGGGCAGTGGGCTGGCAGCGGGGGTCGGGCTGGAGGAGAGGCAGCGGGCAGTAGGCTGGCAGCGGGGGTCGGGCTGGAGGAGAGGCAGCGGGCAGTGGGCTGGCAGCGGGGGTCGGGCTGGAGGAGAGGCAGCGGGCAGTAGGCTGGCAGCGGGGGTCGGGCTGGAGGAGAGGCAGCGGGCAGTGGGCTGGCAGCGGGGGTCGGGCTGGAGGAGAGGCAGCGGGCAAGCTGTGAAGTGAGGAGCGATTGCCGGCCGGGACAATGTAATGTATACACATGCTACCTAATCCTACTCCCTCCACTCCGCTGCCTCTCCTCCAGCCTGACCCCCGCTGCCAGCCCACTGCCCGCTGCCTCTCCTCCAGCCCGACCCCCGCTGCCAGCCCACTGCCCGCTGCCTCTCCTACAGCCCGACCCCCGCTGCCAGCCCATTGCCCGCTGCCTCTCCTCCAGCCCGACCCCCGCTGCCAGCCTACTGCCCGCTGCCCTTCCTCCAGCCCGACCCCCGCTGCCAGCCCACTGCCCGCTGCCTCTCCTCCAGCCCGATCCTTGCAAAAAAATAAAAAATAAAATAACATATAAAACGATAAATATCGTTTTAAGTGCAGCGCAATTCTGACACTATTGGCGCTGTGCGCCATTTTTGCCTGTCCCCAAAGTGCCGATGTAGATTAACATCGGGAGTCCTGGCAGGTGCTTAAAACTTTATTCAGCACAAAATAATAATTTAAAAGAACACTAATTGGAAACAATGTGCAATCGCTAACAGTAGATTGTACAGCGCTTCCAATCACCACAGAAAACACCTCGGAAAACGCACCGGTAAATGCTGCACAAAGCGATTGTATGACGAGATGAGGGTCCATACACCACAAGTAGACCAATGATTGGATGACAACTCATTTATTCCATATCGAGCAGTAGAATGCAGACACCGGCAGTTGAACACAATGGTGAGGAAAGTATTATCTATCTCACCTCTCCCCATTCCAGTGACAATCCCAGTTCTTAAGTTTTCCGTACTGCAGCCATCCTACTCCAGCGGCATGTAATAGGTTTTGGCCTGAGTACAGCATCAAGGCTGGGGTGCAAGAACAGGAGAAAAGCAAACATCATCACTGGAGCAGGAATAGGTAAGATACTACTTACCCAGCATGCTTTGGACTGCCAGCCCTTGCATTGGGGGGAGGGTGGACAGTGGCGTAGCTAAAGATCATGGGGCTCCATAGCAAATCTTTAATGGGGCCCTCAGATGTAGGCATTCTTAAGCAATGCCACCTGCCCCTACCCTATGGATGTGAGTTAATTTGGCAATTGACATTATCATGCAATCAACACTACACATAGGTCATAGCCACCAAGACAAAGTCAGAGGGTGGATAAACACAAAAATGTTAATAATGAATATATTAAGTATACACTGGGCCCCCTATGTTGCAGGGCCCCATAGCAGATGCTATGGCTGCTATGGCTATTGCTACGCCCCTGAGGGTGGACCACTAAACCACCAAAGAAGAGACCACAGTAAAGGGGCACAATAAAGTGGCCAGTAAAAATGAATACTGCATGGGGTGAGGTGCACTACATATGAGGGACCTTACTTTGGAAACACTATAAGGCCCCTTTTACACTTGCATTGCAGTTTTGTGTTGCGCAACAGCAATGCAAGGCAATGGGGCCTAGCACACTTAGCTTGAACGCCAGAAGTGCCTGATCCGCCGCTGAGCCGACTCGGGGGCAACAGCGCATTGTTTGTGATTTTGTGCAGTGCGATGTGGCGGGGCGGGTCATTGCACTGCAAACGCACATAGCAAGTGTAAAACCGGCCATATGGGGCATTTTGTAGGTGACACTGTAAAAAGGAAAGGGACAGAAAGGCAAGGGGCATTATTACCTAGGGGAGCACAATACATGGAGCCACTATAATGGATGAACACATTAATAAAGGGCTGGTAAAGGGGAGACATGGAATAAGAACAGGCAATATGGGCACCAAAATAAAGGGGGAAGCTATGGCAACGAACCATGGGGCTATTACAATGGAAATACTATATATCCACCTCCTACAAACACACACAGGTTTGAGACCACACTCCTATATGATAAATGGAACAACTGTGCTCCACATTAACCTTTAGTTACCCGATTTTACTGTACACAATGCAGAAAAAAAATACATCTTCACCCTGCATTGCCATTGCACCAGCAGCATCATTTAAAGTGGCCCTGAGCTCAGAACTTCCTCTCTGTTCTAAAACATAAGCAACTGTAATAACCGTTAAAGAAAAACATTTCTTTGTTACAGCTGATACAAATCCTGCAGTAAATCTGCAGCGTGTCTGCTTCCTGCTTGCCAGGGCCGGTTTAAGCAACAATGGGGCCCCAGGGCAAAATAAATCTGGGGGCCCCCCCAACAGATACCCCGGAGCAAAAATCGGCATTAAGGGACATTTTTTTGCAGCTGGTATAGTCAGGGTTTGAAGCCCTAATCGGTCGGAGCTCCACATTCTGGCTAACCCAGCCTGCATGGGGGACAAGGGGTTAAAAAGTTTCAGGAGGGGGGACCCCACATAATTTAAAAAAAAAAAAATTCCCACACTAATGAACATAAAAAAAAATTGGGAAAATAGGAAAAAATGCCAGAGATCTTCATACAGCCATATTGCGGCTGTATAGCGATCCCTGGCCAAAGCGCTGCGGCTGCGTATAGACCCCTTGGAAACCCCGTCAGGAAATTTATTGCGCTGTCGTTTGATGCATGTAAAATTACACTACCGTTAGGTTTGCTACTAAAAGTGACATTTACCGCAAAATCGATTTTCTCAAAAACTATAAGGTCTTTTTGAAAAAAATTTTTTTCCTCTTATTCCTAATGATCTCCTTAACATATCCTGCAAATATAAGGTTTCTAGCATTTAAGGAGGATTTGCTATTAACCATTAAAGTCGGCAGGTTTTTAAATGTGTATTTTTTTTTCCCTTTGAAACTTTAAAATCGATTTTCTCAAAAACCATAAGGTCGATTTGAAAAAAAATTTTTCCTCTTGTAGCCACTGGGGGCCCCTACAAGCTCTGGGGCCCTGGGGCAGCTGCCTCCTTTGCCTTAATGGTAGCGCCGGCCCTGCTGCTTGCATGGAAGCAGACATAGGGCCTGATTCACAAAGCAGTGCTAACAGTTAGCACGCTAGTGAAAAGCCCTTTATTACGCCTAAACTCTGTTTAGGCATGATACGTTTAGGTGTGATAAGTTTGGTGCACTTTGCATAGCGTTTAATGGCGCTGCTTTGCATGCGGGACTTTGCGCGCGATCTAAACTTATCTAAACTTATCATGCCTAAACTTATCATGCCTAAACTGAGTTTAGGCATGATAAAAATGGTTATCACGCCTAAAGTCTTTAACTGGGTTATCACCGCTTTGTGAATCGAGCCCATAGGGTTAGCATCCTGTGTTTACAAGTTAGCTGCTCTGCCAGGCAGCCAGATGACACAGCTGAGAGATAAAATGACAATTGTGATAAGTTGCAGATGAGGGGAATCAGAAAGGCTAAACTCTCTAAATACATACAGGGTGTATTTGTCTATGTTTTCCTCCTGTCCTGTGCAAGAGTTCAACTCTGTGTTGTGATAAATAGGTCAAATAGCTGAATACAAGGGTCCATATGCAATTCACTTTTTCTCCCTAATATTCTCCTTGGTGATATTTTCACACCTTGTCATAACATTTTTTTTAAACCACCAGCAAGCAAGAAACTACTCAAAATAATGTTGATAGTACTTTTTGTTTTACCAACCTTTGGGTACCTTTTCATATTGTAAAATGCATAAATATTATTTGAAAGTGGATCCGAGATGAAAAACTACAACTATAACAAGTAACTTGTCTATACAGTATATCTTACCTAAAGTTTAGATTGTTTACACAGCAAATCTAGCTGCAAACAGCTTTAACCTCCTTGGCGCTATGGACGCTGGAGGGCGCCGCTCACAATTTCACAATTTGTTTTTAAAACACGCAGCAAGCCTGCGCTGCCTGGCCAATCAGTGCCAGGCAGCGCTGAGGGGTGGATCGGGACTCCGTCTGACGTCACGACATCGATGACGTTATAGCGATTGTCGTCATGGCGACGGGAAAAGCCCTTGAGGAAATCCCGTTCAGAACGGGATTTCCTTACGTGGGTACGCGCCTGCGGCGATCGAAGGTATGCGCCGGACTCCGCAGGGAGTGGGGCATCATGTAGCTAGCGCTAGGCTAGCTACATGATTAAAAAAAAATGAAAAAATTGCTGTGCCGCCACCCTGGCGCAGGTAATAGAACGCCAGGGTGGTTAACAGAAAATGATTATTTCTTCCTGTGATACAATGACAGCAGCCATGTTGTTTGTAAACATTACACAGAGGCAGGCTTATCTGCATCTTGAGCAAAAAAAAACCTAATCCCCCCTCCTCCTCCCTCCTCCCTTCTGCCTCTGAAATCTCTGGCTAGTAATACCTCCCCCTCCTCCTGCCCAGACTGAGCTCCCATGAGCCCTTGTTACTGTCTGAAAGTGCTTTGACTCTCTGAAAACCTGTGGGCGTGGCTAGTTTACTTTATAGGGAATTAGAGTATTAAAACAAAAACAAAACAGTATTTGGCTTGAGGAATGCCCTATAAACAATAGGAAAGGAACACAATCATGCAATGAGTAAAAGTTCATCTCGGATCCAGAGAAGATGAAAATGATCTCCTTGGAAATAACTTAGGAGACAAGGATAATCTTGTATGAGCCAATGGGCTTGATTCACTAAGACAAATAGCATGCCTTATCAGTGTTAACACGCCTAATCAGAGTAGCATAGGGAGCGCTACGAACTTATGCCTGGTCCAATCACTTTAAAGGACATTAACTCCACACTTTGATTGGACCAAATAAGATGCCTGTCACTTGACAGAAAAGTTGACAGGCAGCCTAATGGGCCAATCAAAGTGCGGGGATAATGTCCTTTAAAGTGATTGGACCCGCAGGGGCTCAGGGCAGGACGAGTGGAGCTCTCGTCATTGACAATTAGCAGGCTTGAGATTGCAGCTATGCTATTCTGATGAGGCGTGTTAACTCTGAAAGACGTGTTAACTCTGAGAAGGCATGTTAACTCTAATAAGGCAGAAGGCATGTTAACTCTGATAAGGCATGCTATTTGTCTTAGTGAATCAATCCCACTGTGTGTTCTTTATTTTAAAACCACAGTGGTGAAAACTAAACAAAATCTGAAGTGGTTAAATATATGCACAATGCCACAGAATATGTTGGTACTACATAGATTAATCTTTTGGGGACCGACGTAGGTTGAATCTACGTCCAGCAGGTGGTGCTGCCGCCCTGACTGGATGTTAAATTCAACGTCCGCGCTAACAAACCATCCCGGTGCGATCGTGCGCACCGGAGAGGGGAGATTAAGCTGTCAGCTCTCCCTTCAGTGATCAGCAGCCATCGCATATGGCTGCTGATCACGTGATCACTACGATCGCCGGCAGATCGTAGATTGATCAATTTGACAGCTGCGGCGGTAGGGGGGAAAGAAGAGTATCCACTCACCTCCCTGCCGTTCCCGCGACGATCTGCACTTCCCACCGTTCTCGCCGGCATCTCCGCTCCTTCTGACATCTGCGCCGGTTCCCGGCTTGATGACGTCATCAAGCCGCGACCTGGAACTGAGCAGCAGTAGGAGCAGAGATGTCGGCCGAAGCAGAGGGGTCCGCTGCAGCTCATCACTGGAGCCTGGACAGTGAGTGAAGGGGTCTGCATGAAGGGGGAACACTTGGCCACCATGGGAGGACACTGCCCAGCAAGACCCTGCAGGGATCTGGCTGCCCTAACCCTCCAAACGCGCCCCACCCCCTTTCAGCAAAAACGCCTAAGGGGGGTTAGGCGGCCGGTCCCTAAAGGGTTAAAGATCATAATAATAATAATAATAACATTAGTACAGATGATTTATTATGTTTTTTTTCCCATGGGAAAGAGTGCATACACCTTAAATACATATTAAAAAAAACTTGATCTTTGACTTCTGTTTTAAAATGTATTTTTGGAGCACTTAGGCTGCACATGTGAATGATTTATTGCCTTGAAATTACAGTCTAATTTGTACCGTGGCTGGTATTGCAATTAAACTGGCTGCTACAGCAGACTTAAGGTCATTTTGGCAAATATATCACAACTGCAGTCTGCCATTCAGACAGGCCTCTCCTTGTTCTATGACATGCATAAGATTTCATCCGTACAATATGCAACATTGTAACAGATCAGACTATTGGGGGTATACACTGGCCACCAGGGACAGCTTAGGTAAAATGGGGTCCTGGGCAAATATGAATGCGGGTCTCTTTTATTTTCATAATCTACTGACTTTAAAGTGGGATAAAACTCTGACATAACATTTATTAAAAATGTGTTTTCCTACTTTTTATTACCCATACAGTTATCATATTTGCTTTTGTGCACAACAAGTAATAGTGTCTTCTTACAATGTACAGTTTATCTGCTCTGAAAGCTGCCATTGCATTTTATTGCATAGCTGCTGTATTTTTATATTAAAATCTATGTTGTGATCACTTTTCAGCTCTTACTGCTTATCAGCTCAGTACAACTCAGTTTTGGCAGTTTGCTAGTGTTTACTTAATGTATCTGAGAAAATAATGTAAACAGGATGTGGCTAGAAGCTTTCCACTGAAGCAAGGAGCTTTCCACTGAAGAACAATGCTGTGTTTCACTGTCTGAATGCAATGCTGTTTTGCTACATTTTTTTGTGGTAGCAGATTTTATGCTGTAAATAAATTTTTTTGAGCAAAGAGAAGTGACCTTGTTGGTAGTTTATATGTGGGACCCCTAAGAGACTCGAGGCCCGACTTGAATACCTAATACTAGCAGGGGCATAATTAGGGTGGAGCAGTTCATGCGTCTGCAGGCGGGCCCAGAGGTGTGTTTGTGTGTTTGGGGTGGGCAACTACTAATTTTCCCATCTCTGATACTTCAGTCCGGCATCAGCTTCCAGGCCTGGAGACTGATAGGCCTGTAAAGGTGTGTGATAAGTGTGACTGTCTACACGATACTTCAGATCAAGTGTTTTAGTGGCTACACATGTTATGGGTGTGAAGATCCTGATGGCCACACTTGTTTTTTTAAACCTTGTCGGATGGGCCCCCAGGCTGTGAGGATCACCAAGAGGAGGCAAAGGTAGGATTGTGAACATTAACAGAGCCCATCAAAGTTTTGCTGGGGGCCCCCATGATTTCTAGTTTCTCCCCTGAATACTAGTTTAGAGTAGGAGCAGGGGCGTAGCAATAGGGGTTGCAGAGGTTGCGACCGCATCGGGGCCCTTGGGCCAGAGGGGCCCCGAAGGGCACTCCCTCAATTGCAGTATTTGCTCTCTATTGGTCCTGTGCTCATATTAATCACTTCTAAAGATACTTTGAATAGTAGTAATCATTAACAAATTGTTCCCCATCCTCTTCTTGCACCTCTGACACTGTAGTTGCCATTGGCAGGTTTTGGTGCGCCGTATCAATTGTTATGTATAGAGTGCTTTGGGGGGCCCCATGCAAAACTTGCATCGGGGCCCACAGCTCCTTAGCTACGCCACTGAGTAGGAGTTAGGGGTGTGTTGAGGAACAGGGGTGCCAACCATTGGCTCCACATTTAGCACTGCTATTTATACTCAAAATAAAGCTGACTTGATGTCTAAAGATGGCCACACACAATACAATAAAATTATCAGATTTTACAGCAATTCGATAAATATGATCGGATTCAACTAAAAAATCCGATCGGATTGCAATTTTTCTAAAGATTGTATGGTGTGGGTTAGATTGTCAATTTATTAATATACACACCCTAGCAATTTTGTCAGAGTTTCCATTCATTTTTATCATAATTGGGGAAAAATTTAACATAGGTGTGTGGTACATTGGTCATTGTAATGATCGCTGCTGCAGCAGCTATTGCTGGAAGTAGTAGTGCTGCAGCTCAGGCAGTTCTGATCTATTTCCATGCAAGCTGCATAGCTTTGTCTGTCTTTCCCTGCTGTCAGCTTGTGACTGATTATCATTCACCTGTGTGGGAATCTGCATGTCTGCTCCCATTGGATGACCTCAGTATAAAGATCTGCTTCCTGCAGGGTTTCCTTGGGTTTTCATAGCTTCAGTGTAAGCCAGTCTTGCTGTCGCTTTAGCCCCCGATCGTGTTTCTTGTTATATAGATACTTTGCTGGTCTTTGCATCATATATTGGTTCATTGCCAATATATATGCATACCAGCACGTTTATTATTTTCCTTGTATTTGTGTTACGTTGATACATCAGTGTCGCTGATGTATACGTACACGAACTGTTTATATCCTGTGTGCAGTTAGTCAGCTTTCCAGCACGTTTTGGTAGGTTGCGCGTACCGTGACCACCCGTGCTGAGGTAGTTACCCTGCTCCTGGTTCTGTTTGTGGATTGCGTTCATCTCTGCGAAGAGATAACGAATCCTTCTGAATCCTGTTCTGTTACCGTTTGTGGATTGCGTTCATCTCTGCGAAGAGATAGCGAATCCTTCTGAGTCCTGTTCCCTGTATTACTCCATTCCTAGTCAGCGTTCCTGCTTATGTCATATATCGGTTCATTGCCGATATATACATATGTTAGTCAGACGTTACAAATAGTTTCATTGATAGCTGTAATTGTAATACGCTAGGAAAACATACTTATTGTATATTTATCTGTGTTACGTTCATCTATCTTAATCCTGCTGTTTCCTGACTGTCCTGTCCTGTCTTTGTGAGGCACGCCATCGCCGCAGCGCATTGGCTGCCTCATTCCAGTCTGTCTGGTTTTGGACGCTTGCTGTCGCTAAGTAGCCGCTAGCTAGCAAGCGTTCATTCTGTCTACCTGTCCTGATCTCCTCAGTTCTGGTTTGTGCGCTCAGCGCTACTTTGCGCTGAGACGTTATAACGAAAGCATTGTTTATGGCTGTCAGACCTGCACCGGCTCTGTGCGCCACAATCTCCTATTGGAGTCAGTCCTCCCCTCCACTATACTAGGGATAGCCTGTTTCCTGGTGCTAGTGTGTGTACCTCCTCCACGCCAGCTCATGCGTTGCATGCTGACTGTGGAGAATACACCACCAAGCCTTACAGTCATATTTTTGAAATGCTACAATCAGTCAGAAAAATGTATTGCAATTCTTAACCACTTGATGACCACAGTGCTGTCCCCCCCCCCCCCCCCCCCTAAAGGCCAGGCCGTTTTTTGTAGTACTGGGCTAAGGAGCCCAGCGATCGGACTCGCCTCCTTTTTTTGTCCCTAAGGGGACATGCCGCTGGAGGGGTCCATTCGATGTGCAGTTTGTTGTTTTTTTTTATCTTCCGCCTCTAATGAGGCTCTCTCTCCCTCCCTCCTCCCTCCCCTTCCCTCCTCCCCTCAGTGCAGACAATTAGAACAGGATGGCGATCCATCCTGTTCCGCCTCTCATAGGCATGAGCCTATGAGAGGACGGTGCTCTCCGGCCAGAGGCCGGGGATCGTCGATCTCGTACATCGCTGCGGCCCCCGGCAGCGCTGTGCGCATGTAAACAAAAGGGATTTCTTTCCCCTTACGGTTACAAGCAGCCTGCTAGTCGAGATCGGCGGCTAGCAGGCTATTCACGGAACTCTGCTCCGTGAATGGGCAGGGAACGAAACTGCAGCCCCAGGACTTGACGCCAATTGGAGCTAGGCGGTCCTAGGGGTGCCGCCGCGGTCACGCCCGTTGGCGTATGGCGGTCCTTAAGTAGTTAAATTGAACAGGTATTTAACAAATTGTATGATGTGTGGCCACCTTAAGCCAGCACCCTATACTTAGACCCTTTTAATTTTTCAAGTGTAAATTGAGGTTGATCCTTAGCTAATCCTTTGTAAAGTGGAACCTTGGTTTGCGAGAATATTTCCAGAAACATGCTTGTAATCCACAGCACTCTTCTATCAAAGCGAATTTCCCCAAAAGAACTAATGGAAACCCAGGTGATTTGTTCCACAATCCAAAAACAGTTATAGTAAAAAAGTATAAAATAAAAATGTAAACAAAACTTTCACTATAACTAACAGCATCATTGCCATCTGTTGGCTCACCCCAACCTTTTTTTTGTGTGTGTGTGGCTTTAACAAGGAACTTATCCAATGACAGTTACTTTTGAGGATTACATGGAAATATGACTTTGCACAGTCTCTACACTCAGAATAAGTACAATCCTGCAGCGCCAAAGGCAGAAGAACTATCAGCGCAATTGTGATGATGTGACGCATGTATACTGTTTTTTTTGCTTGTATATCAAGACGTTGCTTGTATATCAAGTCAAAATTTCACAATAATTTTTGCTTGAATAGCAAAGCGCTCTTAAACCAAGTTACTCTAAATCCAAGGTTCTACTGTATTGTAAGTATTGTCATGTCCCCCAGAATTGCCCTCAGTATAGCCATTGTACCCGGCCTGGTCATTTTATTATTTATTTGTTTTTTTAAGAGAAAATGTCACAACACAAATATATGTCTGATTGAACAGTTTTATTAATTTTAGGAAGTCAGTGACCTGAAAGCAAAATTTTGTTTGACGGTAAAGCAGTGAAGCAGTAGGATCATGATCAGTGACAGCAATCAAGTTATGGTAGCAGTTTACGTATCTCCCTTATGACAGGTCACCTTTAATACAAAAGGCAATGGCCTCAATTCACTAAGCTTATCTCCTGTCTTTAATAACTTTTCTAGAGTTGTTACCATGGTGATAAGGCATGTAGTTTTCTCTTGCCTTATTATCTCCAGCATGATCTTAGTGAATTGAGGCCGTAGTATTCAGGAAACATTTTACCTCAGGCAAACCTAAAGTTAACTCTTCTGTCTTTAAGTTAACGCTTTAATCCTTAAAATAACTCCAGAGTTAAATACAGGCTGTTAATTAACTGCGTGTGAAAATAACTACAGAGGATGTAAATTAACTACAGAAGAGGTAAATTAACTACAGAAGAGGTAACGTAAGGAATGAAGAGATACGATAACTCTCTCACTGTGTGGAGGTAAGTTTTCTCTTGCCTTATTATCTCCAGCATGATCTTAGTGAATTGAGGCCAATGATTTATCCCATAACTCATTTAAGTTTTTTTTTTTTCAAGTGCACCAAATATTGCCAAGTTTTTGTTATGTCTTTGTTTAGATATTATCTATTAAACCCAATCCTAACAGTCTGTAACTTTCAACTCTGCACAATTAGTCTTTGACAACACCTGGCAGAGACAATTTGTGTCTTGACTCTCTGACAACAAGTGACAGAAGCTGAACATATCATTTCACTCTCCTCCCAACAGCTGCTGTGTTTAGCACCAGTGTCTTGTTCATTCCCAGTCTTCTCTGCTGCAGTGAAATGAGAAGCCATATTAGATGAGGACAGCTGGATTGCGTCCACAGTCCATTTGTGAAGAACACATATTGATGTACAGTAAAGTTCATCTAGGGTGACCAGATGTCCCAGTTTACCAGGGATAGCAAGGTAAAAAATCCAGATCAGCACACCTTTTCAAAATGCAGATTGTCTCAATTTATTGCTTCATAAGCACGTGAAAAAAATGACAATTGTTTCGGGGCCACGGCGGGTCCCCTTCTTCAGATAGTGCAAACAAACAATTCACCAAATCAGTACACATCAAATATATGCTCTATGAGGTGGATAGCCACCCATGACAATCAAAGAATGACTCCTCCTCTTCATTCCTCCCATCACATATAAACAACATAGCAGATTTATACAGTTCCAGTCATCGCATGAAAGGATCCTCATATTACACACCTACATGCAGAGATCATGCCATCTGGCTCACACATTAGAGCTAGTCATGCGCATCATGCCAGTCTAAGATTGCCCACGAGGGCAGTGTTAACTCACCCTATTGGGCCTGATTCACAAAGCGGTGCTAACAGTTAGCACGCTAGTGAAAAGCCCTTTATCACGCCTAAACTCTGTTTAGGCATGATAAGTTTAGGTGTGATAAGTTTAGGTGTGATAAGTTTAGGCATGATAAGTTTTTAGGCGTGATAAGTTTAAGCACCAACTGGGTTAGCACCGCAGTGCACAGCTGATCAAAAGTTTTGCGCTAGCAAAGTCTGGTGCACTTTGCATAGAGTTTAATGGCGCTGCTTTGCGTGCGGGACTTTGCGCGCAATCTAAACTTATCTAAACTTATCATGCCTAAACTTATCATGCCTAAACTTATCATGCCTAAACTTATCATGCCTAAACTGAGTTTAGGCATGATAAAAATGGTTATCACGCCTAAAGTCTTTAACTGGGTTATCACCGCTTTGTGAATCGAGCCCATTGTGTCCATCAATGCCAGTGGCGGCGGAGAACCGTCCCCATTCAAATCCCATAGGCTGTTGCTTCGCACCACGGTTATTGCAACCCTTACCGAGTGCTCCAAGTGCCCGTTGCCATGGGAACAGCGTCACTTCCGCAGTGGGGACCCGTCCGTCGCGTCACATCTGCCAAGTAACCATACCCCTGCCATGCGCCAAAGACGTCATGTCAGACGTTGTAGTGGAAACTGCCAGGTCCATCCCACCAAGCGAGCACGTCACATTGTGGGTATGGACCTGGGATCCACCGGCCAATCCTGGCTCTCAATTCGCCGTCAGTGTAGCGGGCACATTGCACGGCTGCCATAGCAACAATGAACAATGTGTCACCCGCACATAAGCACAATAAGCACATAACTGCATAAAGGTCACAATGGGGGGGGGGGGGGCATGCCAGTACAGTGCGATGTTCGCACCAGTAAGAAACTAGGCATAATTGTGGCACATGGTTGGGGACACTGCCCTCGTAGTATAACATTTCCTCAAACAGACATGACAGTATATAATGACATATATGCCTGGTATTCCTAGTGAGCATCAGTACTCACTGCACATCCTCATACATATAATGCAGGGGAAACAATAGTTAGTAGGTAGGAATGAGGAGAAGAGAGCAAGAAAAAATAGGAAGGAGAAAGGGAGAGAGAAAAAGAAAAAAGAAGAGGAGAGAGTGGGAAAAAAGGGAACAGAGAGTAATCGGGGGGGAAGGGAGGGGAAGGGGTGGAAGGGAAAGGGTGTTAGGGGGTGGAGGTGGAATAGAGTTAAGAAATATGAAGAAAAGATTATCATAAAGAGTGACAACAATTCCCAAACAGACAGTGTAGTATAATTGTACTAATGTGGTAGACCCTCTCTTACATATACAGCATGATCAAATGTTCCCGAGATCAATTCCATCACAAAACCAGCAAAACATTGACGTCTAATCAGCCATCTTAGGCACATAGCCAGTCGGTTTCCTCAAGTTCATAATAACAAGCTATCTTTTATTTAAGAAACAATTCAGTGAGTTATACTGGTTCAGTCCTCTTGGCGACGGACAGGTCCCCGCGGAGGAAGTGAGCTGTTGTGTTGATCTGAAGCATGTCATGTGAGAAAATTACGGTAAATGAAATAAGCATTTTCCCCATTACCTGTATGCACAATGTCTACCAATCACAGCTGATTTGCAGGATATATTTTAAACTTTGTTACTCCAGTAACTTATTTTGCTGTTCACCCACACAGGCACAGCTCCCAACTGTCCCTCTTTCGGAGGTACAGTCCCTCTTGGGGAGCCCTGTCCTTCTGTCCCTCTTTCCTCCTCATTTGTCCCTCTTTTAGGATTTTGTCCCTCTTTCTATGTAAATATATATATTTCTCTACTAAAAAATGTGTTTGATTGACTCCAAACTTTATTCCCATCCTTTAAATTGATATATTATATAATTGTAAAATGTTACTATGAAGGAAAATGAACCAGGATAGAAAGGACCAGTGTGGTTTGAATTATAAAACAACATATTTTTCTTATGAAATCTTTATCGTACGCATGACTAGGGGTGTGATGGGGGCGTGATTAGGGGTGTGGCAGGGGTGTGGCTTAAGTGTCCCTCTTTCTCATCTCAAAAAGTTGGGAGGTATGCACAGGCTACATTCTTTATATGATCTGGCCTCTGCAGTATAGGAAATAGAGGTTTTTATGATCATGTGTAGTGGTAAGAAAAAACCTGAAATATTATATACTACACATAAAAGCAGAGTGAGAGATTATTCTGTTGTCATGCCACAGATAAATAGACAGCAGCTGCTCTCAGATAGTGACAGCTTACATATCAGTCCCTGAAAGGTTTGTGATTCCGCCGAAGCCTTCGGATCTGCAAGAAACGCGTCTGCAGAATGCTGATATCTCCCACAATGTGGAGATTAATATTTATTCTGTGAATGGGACCTCTCTGTCCACATTTTGCTGAGCAGTGCTCGTTTCTCCGCACACAGCTTATTTCCTCAGGAGTTTATTTATCTTATTTTCCCAATGAAAGAAATGCCTTCATCTCATGAGGGCTTCAGGAAGAACCAGGCCTCATTTGCAGCTGCTGAGGTGTTTAGCTTAATGCAACATACATGTTATTCTCTATTCTTGGACATTGATGGGGAGGAAGTGGTATGAGGTTTATTCACTGCCAATCTGAATCATCTGTATAGAAAAAAGTGCTAATTTAGCTCTTTTATTGCCAAGCTCTTGCTTCCTATTGGCACATCTGGTGCTTAAAGTGGCATAAAACATAACATTCAATGACATAACATTCAATAAAAATGTGTTTTCCTGCTTTTTATTACCCATACAGTTATCATATTTGCTGTTGTGCACAAGTAATATTGTCTATTTACAAATTACAAGTTCCCAAAGTATAGTTTATCTGTTCTGAAAGCCACCATTGTAATTTATTGCATAGCTGCTGTATTTATATATCAAAATCTATCTAGTGATCCCTTCTCAGCTCTATATGTTTCTCAGATCAATACAACCCAGTTTCGCCAGCCAAAAACAGCGATTTTGGTGAGGAAGCGGGTGGAGTTTCAAGGAATGATTTATGAGTTGATAACATTTATACTTTTTTTTTGCAAATTCTCAGCTATACTATAGCAAACACAGTATTGAAAAAAGAAGGCTTCATCACAGCGCTCTTTGTGTTGGGTTATTGGGTCACCTCATGGGGCCTGATTCACAAAGCAGTGCTAACAGTTAGCACGCTGGTGAAAAGCCCTTTATCATCTCTAAACTCAGTTTAGGCATGATAAGTTTAGGTGTGATAAGTTTAGGTGTGATAAGTTTAGGCATGATAACTTTAGGCGTGATAAGTTTAGGTGTGATAAGTTTAAGCGCCAACTGCGTTAGCACCGCAGTGCACAGCTGATCAAAAGTTTTGCGCTAGCAAAGTCTGGTGCACTTTGCATAAAGTTTAATGGCGCTGCTTTGCGTGCGGGACTTTGCAAGCGATCTAAACTTATCTAAACTTAGCATGCCTAAACTTATCACACCTAAACTTATCACACCTAAACTTATCACGCCTAAACTGGCTTTTCACCAGCGTGGTGCAATGATTATCATGCCTAAAGTCTCTAACTGGGTTAGCACCGCTTTGTGAATCGAGCCCATGGTCTGCAAAAATATATAGAAAAGAAGAAAGAGAAAAGGAGTAAAAAAGAAAAAGGTGTACATTTTGTTTGTTTTTTTATGCTAGAAGTGGTTGACATAGCCTGTATGTGATGGTACACAGAAGGTGACTTTTTCCCCTCCAGGTTTCCATTGAAGTGTACCTGAAACAGACTATGGGCCTGATTCACAAAGCGGTGCAAAGTGTTTGCACGCGAGTGAAAACCCCTTTATCACGCCTAAACTCAGTTTAGGCATGATAAGAAGAAACTCGTGCAAATTTTCCGCGCGCAAAGTTTTGCGCGCGCAAGCGCAGCACCCGGCACTTCGCGCGAAGCTCCCATTAAGCCCTATAGGACTATGCGCGCGCGCGTTAGAGCACAAAGCGGTGATAACTTTGCTAGTGCAAAGGTTATCACGCCTAAAGTCTTTTAGGCGTGATAACTGAGTTATCACCGCTTTGTGAATCGAGCCCCATATGCCAGTGTTTATACTTACCTGCGGCTTCCTCCAGCCCCATGAGATCTGTGGGCTCTCTCTCTGGGTATTCTCTCTGGTGGCTCCATTCAGTATCCTCCGGTATATTGGCCAGTTGTGGCCAGTTGTGCCCCTTTAGTGCATGCCTGGCTTTGCCCCTGCCGCGCTCCCATCCGCTGTAGCGTTCTGCGCCTGCAGGAGTGCGAAGGGGTTGCGTGTGCGCCTGAGCTGCGCATGCGCAGGAGAACGCGGCCAGCCAGAATACCAGAGGGGATTGCTACTGAGCCGAGCCACCAGAGAGGATGCCGAGAGAGCCCACGGACCTCATGGGGCTGAAGGAAGCCCCAGGTAAGTATAAATATTGGCATATAGCCTGTCTCAGATTTTCTTTAACCACTTAAGGACCATAGGCTTACAACCCCTAGTGACCAGGCTAATTTTTACAATTTAGGCCACTGCAGCTGCAGGGCCGTACAAATCAGCACACAAGTGATTCCCCCCCCCCCCCTTTTCTGCCCACTAACAGAGATTTCTGTTGGCGGGCTCTGATCGCTCCCACAATGTTTATTTATTTTTTTATTTGTGCATTTTTTAAAATAAATGTTGCTATTTTTTTTAATCATTTTTATAAATGACTTCCCTTCCTCTCCCCGCCAGCCAATCACAGCAATCGCTCTCATAGACATCAGCCTATGAGAGCCGATCGCTCTCTGTGCCTACCAAGGGGATACGGGCGGCTGTCCCCAGTACAGCGCTGCCGTAGAGCAAAGCGTTGAACAGTGTAAATAGATGGCGGTTTCGCAGTCTTACAGTCTCCTAGCGGCGATCGCCGCTGGGATACTGATGACAGAGCTGAGCTCCGTCATTCAAAACACTGCCTTAGGACTTTACGCCAGTTGGCGTTAGGCGGTCCTGGGGCTGCCGCCGCGTTCACGGCAATTGGCGTGAGGCGGTCTTTAAGTAGTTAAACAAGACAAGACAGAGAAAATTTATATTGCGCTTATCTTTTGGTGGACTCAAAGCGCTCCAGGGCTGAAGCCACATAGGGCAACCAAGATCATTAGGGAGCCTCCTTTTTTACGTACTGGCTTGAACCGGGATTAAAGAGACACTGAAGCGAAAAAAAAAATGATGATATTATGATTTGTATGTGTAGCACAGCTAAGAAATAAAACATTAAGATCAGATACATCAGTGTAATTGTTTCCAGTACAGGAAGAGTTGAGAAACTCCAGTTGTTATCTCTATGCAAACAAGCCATTAAGCTCTCCGACTAAGTTAGTTGTGGAGAGGGCTGTTATCTGACTTTTATTATCTCAACTGTTCCTGGACTATTTACTTTTCCTCTGCTAGAGGAGAGGTCATTACTTCACAGACTGCTCTGAAAGACTCATTTTGAATGCTGAGTGTTGTGTAATGTGCACATATTATAGAATGATGCAATGTTAGAAAAAACACTATGGGCTTGATTCACCAAGCGGTGCAAAGTGTTTGCACGCTGGTGAAAAGGCCCTTATCACGCCTAAACTCACTTTAGGCATGATAAGAAGAAACTCGTGCGAAGTTACCGCGCGTAAGTGCGCGCGCAGCACCCGACGCTTCGCGCGAAGCTCCCATTAAATCCTATGGGACTTTGCGCGCGCTCTCACGCGCGTACGCGCGAACGCGCGTTCGCGCGGTAACTTCGCACGAAGAGCAGGAAAAAGCGGTGATAACTCAGTGGTGAAAAGGTCATCACGCCTAAAGTCTTTTAGGCGTGATAACTGGGTTATCACCGCTTTGTGAATCAAGCCCTATATACCTGAAAATAAAAGTATGAGAATATTTTCTTTGCTGCTAATCTTCTAGTAATTATTCATAGTACACAACCAATTCACTATATCATATTTTTTTTTTCGCTTCAGTGTCTCTTTAAAACCTTGGTCAAAGGCTCCAATCTTACATCACAGGCAGCAGCCTTACCAGTACCCTGTCCAACTGACCCATTTTGATAATGCCTGCTATCATTGCAGTTCCACTTTCTTTTTTTTAAAGATTCTTTTATTTTTGTTTTGAGATTCAAGAACAATAGTACAGACGGTACATAACAATCAGAAAATAAGTGATATGGTCACAACATGAGTGATAGAAAAGACATAGATAATATAACTTACAACAATTATTAGCATATTTAAAGATGCAGGGCGGAAAGCCAGCTCCGCCCCAAAAAAGGCAATACTAGGACTGGTATTGTTGCAAGGCCCAACAAGCAATACAACTGCCGTGTGGGAGATATGGACTTAACAAGGGGCAAAAGGAGTATGCTGCCAATGTTAGAGCGGGGGAGTTGTGGTGAGTGCTTAAATAAAGAGACGGAGCCCAAATGGGGTCATACATCCGTCTCTCCTTTAATTGAGTCCGCTATTCCATTGACAACAGATGGTGATAAAGGCATCCCAGAGCGGCAGATGTGCTGAGGTGGGGGCATATGGGCATTTCCCTTGACACAAGTGGGCGGTACCATATTTTGAATGGGTGATAAAAAATATTTAGTGAGTTCCTGCTATTTGCAGGGTGAAGAGGAACCCTTAAGAAGGGGAAAAGACAGAACAAAGAGAGGAAGAGAAAGGAGAGGAAAAAGGGGGAGAGAGGAGGGGGGGAGGGGGGGGCACATACATATACATATATACATATATATGCCTAGGCCAACCACCTCGCGACTCATGTGTAATCTGGCACACAGATTGTGTGCCTATACTCCGTTAGTAAGTAAATGTTTGAACATCTTGGGGGAATAATGTTGGAAATGGTCACTTATGGTATTGATACACAGGATTTATAGTCTTCCGATTCTACAAAAAGATGCCAATGGATCCAGGTGTGAGAGTACTGTTCACCTCTGTTATGAAGGGCATGGGTCATGGATTCCATTTGGTCAATATACTGAATTTCCGCAAACCACTCCGCAATCGATGGGGCCGACTGAGACTTCCAGTGTTTTGGGATTAGCATTCGGGCAGCTTGGATTAGGTGTTTGGTGAGGGACTTCTTATAAGTCTTTAGAGACCTATGAGTGTTGTTAAGTAAGTAGTAGGAAGGGTCGTTTTGGGGATCACCATCCGTTAGGATCTTAATATAGTGTTGGACCTTAGACCAGAATGGTTTGATAATGGGGCATTCCCAGAATATATGCAAAAGGGTGCCGGTATCCTCCCTGCACCTCCAGCACCTAGGGTCCGCATCTGGATATATGCAAGCAAGCCTGACTAGAGTTAAATACCATTTTGTGAGTAATTTATAGTTAGATTCCTGTATTCGTGCTGAGATTGAAGTTTTCTGGGAGAGAGTCAGGATTTTGGACCATTGATCATTGGTGAATTGTAGGTGCAGGTCGGATTCCCAGCTATTCCTTAAAGTGGTGGACCAGGAAGAGTCTGATATTAGTAGCTGGTAGATATCTGAGAGTGTCCTCATGAGGGGGCCCTCACCCATACACAAGTGTTCGAATGGGGTGTGTGCTCTGGATAGTTGTTCTCTCGTGCCCATCGACTGCAGAAAGTGTCGGAATTGTAACAGGCTCCAGGTGTCGAGGAAAGGGTTATTTAATTTGTTTTTAAGACTATCCAATGGGATCCATGCACCCTTTTGAATCAGGTCTTGACCTCTAAGCAGGGAGCTCATCCTCCAACAAACATAACCTTGCGGATGGCAGCCAGGCAAAAACCCCGGATTATCCAGAACAGGGACCAAAGGTGATGGCCAGGGGGAAATGTCTTGAACATGTCTATATTTATTAAGAGCTGTGAAAGTAGATTGTATCGAAACGTACTCACTTTGTAGTTTGTTTGATGACCATGCGTAGGATGTTAAGTCTTTCCCCATTAATTCCCCCTCTAGGGAGGCCCAGCGTTTGTGGTGAGAGTTTCTGTGCCAATCGACTGCTCTGGTTAGTGCTGCTGCAGTATGATATTTTCTGAGATCAGGAGTTGCAAGTCCTCCTTGTAGTTTTGGGAGAGTTAGTGTGCTAAGTTTTATCCTGGGGGGTCTTGCATTCCAAATAAATCTAGTGAAGGACGTCTTAAGGTCTCTGAAGTGATCTACTGGGGGAGTAATAGGCAGGGCTTGGTAAAGGTACAGTATTTTGGGGAGGACATTCATTTTAAGGATATTAACTCGTCCCAGCCAGGAGAATTGCGGCCTGTTCCATTTTTGCAAGTCTAATTTAATTTTTTGAATGAGCGGTGGGAAATTTAATTTGTATAGCAGGGGCAGTGAGGATGGAATATGGACACCTAGGTAATGTATGGCTTGAGGAGTCCATTTGAAGGTATAATTTTGGCATAGCAGGAGATACTGCTGCTGGGGTATACCAATTTTCATGGCTTGACATTTATCGGCATTAATTTTGAAATTTGACAGGTGAGTAAATTTTTTAAATTCTTTTAGTAGGTTTGGGAGGGATATATGTGGTGTGGTGAGAAAAAATAAAAGATCATCGGCATAGGCCGCCACCTTGTGCTCGGATTGTGCTGGAGTAAGCCCCTTTATATCTGGATTTTTTCGGATCATGCACAAAAAGGGTTCGAGGGTGAGGGCGAAAATTAATGGTGACAGGGGGCAGCCCTGGCGGGTGCCATTAGTAATTCCGAAGGGGTCAGAGGCAACACCATTCGCTCGCACCTTTGCCGTGGGCTGTGAGTATAGAGATAGGATCCACGTTAACATGTGTGGGCCAAGTCCTAGGTGTTTTAATGTACATTCCATGAAATCCCAGTCAACTCTATCAAAGGCTTTTTCAGCGTCTGTTGATAGGAGAAGGGTCGGAGTGTTGGATCTGGTGGCCCAGTCAATTAGATCTATAGAGCGAATGGTGTTGTCCCGCGCCTCCCTGGCCGGAATAAAGCCAGCCTGATCCGGGTGTATTATGTCGCTGACCAAGGGGGCTAAGCGGTTAGCAATGATCTTGGCAAAGAGTTTTAAATCCGTGTTTAACAGGGAAATGGGGCGATAGTTAGAGCACAAGGTGGCGTCCTTCCCCGGTTTTGGAATAACTGTGATATGTGCTGAGAGCATGTCGCGAGGGAGCTGGGTTGGGGCTGGGTCTGTTGAGATAAGGGAAATTAGGGCTTTAAGTAGGTGTGGGCAAATAATATCACTGAAAGTTTTATAGTACTCCAAGGGGAGTCCATCCGGGCCCGGGGCCCTGCCTGTCTGCGACTCCTTCAAGGCCTGCCTGAGTTCCATTTCTGTTATTGGAACTTCTAAGTCCTCAGTGACTGTTTCTGCAAGAGGAGCAAGACCCGAGTCCCTTAGGTAGTCAGTTATTAAGGCGATCTTGGAGGGTTTCATGCCTCCTTTATCTTTAGGATCTAAATTGTATAGAGTAGAATAGTAATCCCGGAAGACACGTGTTATAGATTCTGCCCTGAGTCTCATTTTACCTCTTTTGTCCTGTATCTTAGGTATGTGTGTGGAGGCGTATTGTTCTTTCAGAGATTTAGCCAACATCCTGCTGCATTTATTGCTATACTCGTAAAAATTTCGTTTGCATTTTAATGCTATATGCTTTTCTCTTTGGAACAATAACAACCTCAATTTTTCTCTAGTGCTTATAAGTGTAGCCAAGTTCTCCTGTGAGAGAGAGGATTTATGTTTGGCTTCTAGTTGGCGAATTGTTAATAAGCATTCATCCAAAGCTTCGTTCCTTTGTTTGTTAAGGATACTAGAGACTTGTATAATCCTTCCCCTGATCACACATTTGTGCGCTTCCCATAGAGAAAACGGGTTGATATCTCCAATATCGTTTAGTTCAAAATAATCAGAGAGTGCTGCTTGAATGGTATGCTTATGTTCAGGGGATTGTAAGAGAGAGACGTTAAGTCTCCATTGCCTCGGAATATGGTGTTTTGGCCTCATGCCAATCTCAAGAGTGATAGGGGAATGGTCAGAGAGAACCATTGGGTCAATATCTGTTTTTATGGATTCGGATAATAGGTTTTGGGAGATAAAAAGGTAATCGATGCGTGTATAGTTACCATGCAAATTTGAAAAATAGGTGTAGTCTCTGGAAGAAGGATTCTGAAGTCTCCATATATCCAACAACTGTCTAGAAGCTAGAGAGGCTCTGGTAGTCTTAATAGCTTTACTGGAGAGGGAGCTCCTGCCCAGGGAGTTATCCAGTGAGGGGTCCAGCACCATGTTCAAGTCACCGCCTAGGATGACGCTACCTTCGGCGAAACCATCTAGAGCTTCAAGGGCCCTCTCCAGGAAAGCGGGTTGCCCACCATTGGGGGCATAAAATGTACCCAATGTGAGTTTGCGAGATTGATATTCGCCTTTTATAAAAAGGAAACGGCCAGTTGAGTCCTTACACTCCTGCAGGAGATTAAGTTGGATCTGTTTAGAGAGAAGGATTGCTACACCTTTGGATTTAGATTCAGCGGAGCAGCTGAAGAAAGCCAGGTTAAAGTGGTTATCTGTAAGTTTTGGGATATTGTCTGCTCGAAAGTGTGTCTCCTGCAAGAATGCAATATGGACTTTTTGCTTATGTAATTCACGTAGGAGGGCTCTGCGCTTCTCAGGGGTGTTGAGCCCCCTGATGTTCAGGGATTGAATTCTAAGGAACACGGAGGTAAGAGACCAGCGTATAATCGTGTCGCGAGGGGGTGGCCAAGCATAGTGAGGGGTAGGGATAGAAAAGTGAGAGTATCAGAGTAATAAGGAAAAGGACAGTATAGTTAAAAGAGGAGTAGGGTCGAGGTTGTTCCCTCGGCCAGGTTGCATATATAATTAGGCAAGTGTTAAACAGTATGGATATTGAAGTTTTTCCATTAGCCACAAGGGCCAACATGGGTGGGTAACAGAGTAGCATGGTACCCGTGACGGAGCCCCCGAGCATTGTGCGGATAGGGGAGATCATACATAACAAAGAACGATATCTATTTGTGGGCGGATAATCTCCTGATGGAGACCGCAAACCCTCACAATGCACCAGGCCTCAGTGTCACAGATATCAGCCCAAGCAGAATAAACGACATTGTATGATTTAACTCAGTCTGAAATCCAAAGATCTATTAGTGTGAATAACAGATGTTATAAAACTCTATGCTTCATAAATCTAGTACAGTATATAAGAATCACATATAGCTTCTACATATAAATAATATGAGAACGTTCATGGCTATGTGAGACCAAGAAAAAACAGGTTAGGTAGGTCTCTTGTCTGACCAGCGCCAAACAAAAAACGTTTGTAGGGTGCAACCAGGGTCCTACGCAAAGAGGAGCCGTATAGAGGCCATAGTTCCAATGCCAGAAAGGCGAGGAAGACAAGAAACAAAAAGGGGGGAAAAAAAAAATAGTGCTTCAGAGCATAGAGTTCTTGTGTTGGGTGTATGAGTGCCAAAATATACTCACGGGGCCTCCTAGTTCTCTTGGGAGTCGCGCCGGGGGCGCTGGGGTCCCCTAAGGAAGATCAGATCCGGGTCCCACTCTGGTAAGGCGACTGTGTTAACGCCTAAGGCTGTGCAAAACTCAGCGAGATCGGTTGGTGAGCGTAGGATTGCCGACTTTGAACCCATCTTTGCATGTAAGTGGAAGGGGAACCCCCAGTGGTAGATGGCGCCTGCTTCGTGAAGTACCTGTAGCAGTGGCTTTAGGGCTCTGCGTTGTGCGAGAGTAGTTGGTGCCAGGTCCTGGAATAAAGTGACAGAGGCTCCATCAAAGTCTATTGAGCCGCTCCTTCTTGCCGCCATCATAATGGCCTCCTTGATGTCAAAATGGTGCACTCGGCAGATTACATCCCGCGGTGGAGCGTTGTTTTTCGGAAGTGCCCGCAGCGCTCTGTGCACTCTATCCAGCCGTATCGGAGGCGAAGGTGCATGGCCGAGAATCTTTTCGAAGATGGCTCTGACTGTATCTGCCAGGTCCTCTGCTCGCGTAGCTTCAGGTAGGCCGCGAAGCCTAATGTTATTGCGCCTGTTGCGATTCTGTTGGTCTTCTAATTGTACTCTGAGCATGGTGGAGAGTGAAGTTTGCTTGGCAGAGGATTCTTTTAGGAGATTCAACTCCTGCTGGAGTTTTTCAATGTCTGTCTCGACTTGCGTCACGCGGCCGGATAGGCCTATTATATCTTCCCGGAGCGCTGATATCTCAGTGCGCGTTGTTGAGAGGATAAGGTCTGTCTGTTGGGTTATATCCCTTCTCGTAGGTAAGTCTTTAAGAAAGGCCCATATATCCTCGAGATTTTTACTCACGCTGTCTTGGGAAGAGACTTTGTCGGAGGCTCCCGGCTGGGATGCCTGATCCGCCATCTTGTCTGCTTGCCTCGTGACCGGGCCAGTGAAGAACTTCGTGACGGATGGTGTGTTAGAAGCTGAGGTTTGGTTAGCTTTGGTCACCCTCCTTGGTGCCTTTGGGTTAGCGGTCTCCGTGGAGTTTTTTGGGCTGTTTTGCTTCTGCATAACCTCCTGTTTTGTATGCTTCGCTCGGAGCTCAGAAAGGCTGCGTCTTCACGGAACCATGGCAAGCTCCGCCCCCAACCGCAGTTCCACTTTCAGCCTAGCTTGTAAATATTGATGGAAATATCCCCATGCTCCTTTATACATATATATTTTTTTCATTTTTCCACCTTGCTTGCACAATAACTGGAATATTCTATTCCATGAATATCAAGGTGTTCCATCAAGAATGCACACTGTGCTCAGAATATATCAGCTTCAATGGCACAAGCAAATACAAACAAGATGATATGTAACACACCACTAACCTTGTCCATGAATAACATAATCATGCAGCGGAGGTTGACAGCACAGATTCTACAGATATTCATTCCAGGACATTCCGTTGTTATAGGACGAAATGCAAAATCCTAGTATTATACTGGGTAAACATTACATCTGAAGCATAGAAAACACCCGGTAAATGTTTACAGGGAACAATGAGTCATGACTATGCAAAATTAGTCCGATCTGACTTGGGCTATTTTGCTGGGGGGAATTGCTGTGAATTGTATATGTTATCACCGCACATTACCCTTTGTGCTCCTGATGAAGCCCTTTGGAGTGAAACATGTTGAGTGGGGTGTGCCCTGCTGTGTGAAAGCTTCACTTTCCCCTTCATTACCAATGTCGGCTGTCCTCATTATTATCTGTATTCAAACTGATCCTGGTCAATCCTGTTGTCGGTCTGTCAGATGGGAAATTGCATTAAGTGTACCCAGCATTATGTCCTACAATATTATTAAAATGTATTGTGCATGGCTGAGGGAGACCTTTCAGGAATCTCCTCCTTGAAAACACTCCAAAGTGCGGAATAGAACCTCCCTACGCTATACAGTTCCCTGGTGTCTAGTGGTAGTGGCCTCCATCCCTCTCATATATATTACCCTGGTGTCTGCTGGCAGTGGCCCCATCCCTCCCCTATACAATTCTCTAGTCCTAGTGGCACAGGTGTGGGGAGGGGGCATGATTTCTATCTTCCCTCCCTCTCCTCAGGCCGCCTTCTGTCACTCTGCTCCCCCCTTACCCATGTGCAGAGTGGTGCACCGGAAGGGTATAGACAGACATGGATTACAGCTCACCTCCTTCAGGCTTCAGGCACTAGAGAACCAAGTCCCTTCTGTCTCCTCTGCAGCACCACTCATTCTATTTCCTGTTTCTCAGATTGGAAGTAGAGCGTGAGCGGCGCTGCAGAGGAGACAGAAGGGACTTGGACCTTTCGTGCCTGGAGCCTGGAGGAGGTAAGCTGTAATCCTTGTCTGTCTATACCCTTCCACTGCACCACTCTGCAGATGGGAAAGGGGTGGGGACCACAGGAGAGAAAACAGTGACAGGAGGGGGCCCCAGGAGAAGGAGGGAGGATAGACCTCCTAGTGGCAGCTCCTGCTTCAATTTTTTTTGGGGGGCATGATGGCTGGCTTGTCAGGCCCATTTGGGTGATCATAGACGGGTTTTTTTTCTGACATAAGTGTCATCGAGATACATTAATTACAAATGATCTTGCAAGGATTGTGAGGTATTTATGGCAAATAGATGAGACCATTGATTCACTTAATTATTATAAACAAAATTATACCTGAATGATTTATCTGCATTGATGTGCAGAGCTTCAATAACTGGACTATATTACACACCTAGCACTCACTACAGGCAAAGGGGGGCGCTAGCTTCAGTGATAATGTGTGCACAGATTATTACCTAATAGACTTCCCTACGGTGGTGGCAGACCCCCTTGGGGAAGACCTAACACTAGTCTAGCAATAAAAACATAATATTCCTAGTGCTGCTAATCATAAATGGTATACACATTTCATCAAACAAACAGACAAATGACAGTGCTCAAGGTTGCACCTGCAATGTAAACCAACAGAGGCAATACAGAGTCCCTCTGTGCATTCAAGGCATGCGCAAAGGCCAGTGCAAGCAAGTGCGATGAAAACGGTGCACCCAATGCGCCTATAAGGGTGCATCTAATGCGAACTTCTAGGCGCATCGGGTGCGCCGTTTTTTTTCGCTCGCACCGGCCTTTGCACGCGCAAAGTTGCGCGCAATCTGATTTTACTTGGTGTGTACTCACTACTTAGCACCCTAGTTAGCACAACCCAAAGCCTTTAGGCGTGCTAACTAAGTTAGCGCCAGTTAGTGAATCAGGCCCATAGACAGACAAATGACAGCGCTCAAAGTTGCACCTGCCAACAGAGGCAATGCAGAGCCCCTCTGGGACTAAATACATGCCTTGAATGCACATAATTTGCATCTGTTTTGCATTCAAGGCATGTATTTAGTCCCAGAGGGGCTCTGCATTGCCTCTGTTGGTTTACATTCCAGGTGAAACCTTGAGCGCTGTCATTTGTTTGTCTATTTGTTTGATGAAATGTGTATTGTAATGAATAGCGGAGATGCCGCCGCATGGGCAAGCGGCAGGGCGGCCATCTCCGCGTTCCAGCCAGCGGCTACATGCTGTTGGTTCACCTGGTCCTTCTAGTGCACACAGGTTGAGAGCTACGCGCGCGCGCGCCAGGCGACAGGACCTTTATGCTAACAGAAGGGGAGTCAGTTGATCATGTCATCAGCTGACTACAGCTATCTTCCGGATTGGCTGAGTGACTGGGGCAGCACTGTGGAGCGCTCTGGGTATATTTAGGACTTGCCTGTCAGTTGCAAGTTGTCTGCTGTTGCCAGGGCCGGGCCGAGGCATAGGCTGGAGAGGCTCCAGCCTCAGGGTGCAGTGTAGGAGGGGGCGCAGAATTCATTCAGCTGTCATTCCTAATTGTGTTTGAAGCAGAAAGAAATAAGAAAAGGGGATACATAGCAGTGACTGCAAGCCATATAACTAGATATTAAGGTGTTGGGGAGGTTGTGGGCCCTGTGGCACCTCTTAGTCTAATAGCAATCAGTGTGTGATGGCTGGGGTGGCAGGGATGGAGGGGCGCACTTTGGTTTCTCAGCCTTGGATGCTGGAGGACCTTGTCCCGGCTCTGGCTGTTGCGAAAACTTACGTGTGAGCACACAGACCCAGTCAGATCTTACAGTGTGTTAGAACCAGCCGGAGCTGGGGATTCACACTTAGTCAGATTCCGGTGATAGCCGTTTAAGTATTACTGTTTATCTGTTAAACTGGTTCCCAGGTGTTGAGACCAAGGACCTCACACCTAAGACTAGGAGTTTGCTACATTGCTACCGTTATCTATTAGACTAGTTCCCAGGTGTTGAGACCAAGGACCTCACACCTAAGACTAGGAGTTTGCTACATTGCTACTGTTTATCTGTTAGACTAGTTCCCAGGTGTTGAGACCAAGGACCTCACACCTAAGACTAGGAGTTTGCTACATTGCTACTGTTTATCTGTTAGACTAGTTCCCAGGTGTTGAGACCAAGGACCTCACACCTAAGACTAGAAGTTTGCTACATTGCTACTGTTTATCTGTTAGACTAGTTCCCAGGTGTTGAGACCAAGGACCTCACACCTAGGACTAGGAGTTTGCTACATTGCTACCGTTATCTATTAGACTAGTTCCCAGGTGTTGAGACCAAGGACCTCACACCTAAGACTAGAAGTTTGCTACATTGCTGCTGTTTATCTGTTAGACTAGTTCGCAGGTGTTGAGACCAAGGACCTCACACCTAAGACTAGGAGATTGCTACATTGCTACTGTTTATCTGTTAGACTAGTTCCCAGGTGTTGAGACCAATGATCTCACACCTAAGTCTAGGATTGATATATATACTGTTACCTGTTATGACCTCTGGCTTTCCTGACCACTTTCCTGCTTGCTGATTCGGTACCTCCGCCTATCTGATTACCTGTTGCCGACATTGCCTGAACCCGGATACTGAATCAGTCTTCCGTCTCTGTACTTTATCTGTCCATGTGTTGCCGACTTTGCTTGTCTGACCTTTCTGACTGTCACCCTACCCTTGGGTGATCAGCCTTACTGTACTATCTGTGACACTTGCTCCTCAGGTGTTCATCAGCTGCAAGCTCAGGCTTATGGTTACTTGCTCCTCAGGGGTGCCATCCTGCAGCTCGGTCAGTGGTCTCTATCCCTTAGAAGTCCACTGGCTGCAGTACAGTCTGATTCCCTGCCCGCAGGGAATCACTGGTTGCAGTACAGTCTGATTCCCTGCTCCTCAGGGAGTTCCTGGCTGCAGTCCGATCATATCTCTCATTACACCAGTTATCACTCTTGCAGTCCAGTCAGTGGTCCCTGCCCCTCAGGTGTCCACTGGCTGCAGTATCATCCGATTCCCTGCTCCTCAGGGAATCCTCGGCTGCAGTACTGTCTGTATTACCTCCATCTCAGAAAATCATCTTGCAGCACAGTAAGTGTGAACCTGCCCCTCAGGGGTCCACTGGCTGCAGTGCAGTCTGATTCCCTGCTCCTCAGGGAATCCTTGGCTGCAGTAGTGTCTGTATCTCCCGCTTCTCGGGAGATAACTTTTCCGTTTACTGTTGCACCAAACACATTATCACATTGGGTGTCCTGTGTCTATCTATACTAGTATTATTGGTGATTCTGCAGATCACCACATAATCAGGTATAGCATCTGTATTATTGGTGATACTGCAGATAACCAATAATCAGAAAAGATCTGTGTTGCTGACACCAATCGTTACATGTATACCATCAATGATTAGCAGCACAAGGAATATTATGTTTTTATTGCTAAACTGGTGTTAAGTCTTCCCCGAGGGGGTCTGTCACTGCCGTGGGGAAGTCTATTAGGTAATAATTTGTGCACACATTATCACTGAAGCCTTTGCCTGTAGTAAGTGCTAGGTGTGTAATATAGTCCAGTTATTGGAGCTCTGCACATCAATGTAGATAAATCATTCAGGTATAATTTTATTTGCAAGTGCTGCCATGTCTCCTGCTGTGCAAATTGAACGTAAGTATTCTAGTAGTTAGCTGCATTCAGTGCTTAAAATATACTTTAACATTTTTTAGATTAGAATTAGCACATAGTTTACATCTGTTTTGCATTCAAGGCATGTATTTAGTCCCAGAGGGGCTCTGCATTGCCTCTGTTGGTTTACATTGCAGGTGCAACCTTGAGCACTTAATGATTACATAGACTCAGGCTGACATGGAGAGTTTTTTGTACAGACCCTATCCTGTACACAGTTTGCTGCGGGAGCCTGGAAACAGTTAACTGTATGTTACTGAGCAATAGGGGGCACTCAGAGTGGCACAGTGACCCAGTGTAGCATCATCCACGCCGTTCCCCACACCCTCACAGCTCTGCGTCCAGGGGCTAGAGCATATCCAGCCTCTCCTTGGCCCAGCTCTGCATCTGCCCAACACCACTTTCCCCCTTTGCCTGCGGTTCACACCCCTCCCCTTGCTCTCTCCAGTCTCTTCATCCATGCTAAGCCTTTTGTCCCAGCAGATCGTATATCACCTGTAATAAGTAGCGGCTTATGTCTGTAATAATGGAACACAGTGGTCTGAGCATTGCACACAGCAGAGGGAATGATGTATGTGGGATAAAAGAGCAGGCGTGTTTTATCCAGGCAGACATCACTTTCATTACTGCCGTACGTAGGCTGGCAAACACCCTGGGCATCCCTAATAACATTGTTCTGCCTGTTTACACAGACCCTACCTAGAGCTCCTCTTCTATCAAATCAGTCCGCAGAATAACTTCCATTCTCATCATTTTCTCCCTTGGTAAAAGTTGAAATACATCTCGGCAAGCAGAGAGAAGAAACATTGGGCTAAATGCCATTCTACTGCGCTGTCACGTAACTTACACCATATGGTGAATATTTCTGAACAAAGAAACTGCTAAAGCAACACGAGGGTACAAATTCAAGCTTTTTTAATTTATGTTATTTTAAACCACTTAAAGCAAACTGGATGTATACTGTATATCTGTTAAGTGTAGTTGTGGAGATTGCGCCACCAGTTTGTTACTAAATAACGCACGTGTGCTATCATTTTAACCGTGATGAGTTGTAGAATATATTTTGGTGTGTCTTAAAGGGAACCCGAGATGGTGGGATAGAAGAAATTTATACATACCTGGGGCTTCCTCCAGCCCCCTCCGGCCTGATCCCTCCCATGCAGCCACCCTCCACCTTCTGGATCCTCGGTAATGGGTTCCGTAAGTTTTGCCAAGGGGGGCTTACTGCGCATACACGGGGCTTACTGCGCATACACAGCCCGGCCGAGAGCACACCCCCATTGCACTCCCGGAGCTGGGAGCATTCTGTGGCAGCACAGAATGCTCCCAGCCATGGGAGCAAGACAGGGGAGCGCGCGGAGCTGCACTGCGCATAAACCGACTGGCTGAACTTACGGGACCCATTACCTTGGATCCAGAAGGCGGAGGGCGGCTGCATAGGAGTGATCAGGCCAGAGGGGCTGGAGGAAGCCGCAGTTATATATACATTTTTATGCTCCCCCGTCTCTGCTACACTTTAAAGCTTGGACCCACGTCACCTAAAAAAAAGTAGGGACAAACTCAGTCCAACATAAAAAGTAATTTTCAAAATGATGATTAAACTTGCTTTAGCCAAACTACATATTTGGTAATATTTTAACCATGATAAGTAGTAGAATAGTTTAGAGTGTTTTAGGGTTGAGGCCCATGTCTTGTGTATTCCTTTTAATCACAAACTGAATCAAAAGCAATTACATTTTCGCATATTCTGTACCAAAATCAAAGAGTTGTAAAATGAAAACAAAGTGACAGAATATAAAAGAAAATACATATATTGTTACCTTAGGAACTTGGTTTTTTAAACATGTATGCCATGAGGGTATATATTACTATTGTTTTTGAAAATAAGGTCTTGTAATCATTGAAAGTGTACAATGAGAAAGCAAAACACACAAGACAGAATAAGACACCTTTATTTACAAATACAATATTGTCACCATTCATTCAGCCCTGCGTAATATGTTGGCGCTTTATAAATATAATAAATAAATACAATATACAATACAATAAATAAATAATAAAGAAATTCATTGTACTAGGAACAAAATGTAAATGTTGTAATAACCACGATGGAAAAGCAAATAAAATCTGTGGGTTTAACTTATACTTAGCATTGTTTATTGTAAAGCTATATTGGATGTAAATGAAAAAATAGTGTATTTTTTCTATTTTTTACCTTAATTTCCCTTTAAAATGCATAGAAAATAAGGTAATTACTAAACAAAAATATCACCCACTAAAAAGCCTAATTTGCCCTGAAAAAAATATATAGATAATTAATTTAGGTGTGATAAGTAGTAATAAAGTTACTGGCAAATGAATGGGAGCAGCGCTGATATGTGAAAATTGCCCCTGGGCTGAAGTGGTTAACATAGGAAGATGCTGAGTTGTGGCCTCACGCTTGATGTATCATATCCCCTTCTCCCGCCACTGTATACAATCTGCTCTTGACCTTAACTCTTCCCAGGGCCTGCACTTCCTTTGGGAAAAATGGGCAATTGCCAGGCAGCCAGCTACCCGCTCCTCCCCGGGTCTTTCAATGTATAGTGGTCTCCCTGGCCCCAGCAGAGAATTCGGCAGCAGATTGACTCAACTGTCCCGGCTAGTGCACTCCTCCATCAGTCTGCCTGTTCCCCTGCTTCTTCGTCATCTCAGTGACCTGGCGGCGTGTTACATGAGTTACATGCACCGGGTCAATGCGAAAAGGTTCCAGAGGGGAGGCAGATAGGGAGCACAAATGGATGGATGTGCAATGTATGAAGCATTCGATGATAGACTGCCCAGGAATTCTCCACTGCTGAATTGTCTGCAGTGGACCACAATACGACTGGAGGGGGTGGGGAGACCAGAGGGATCTGCCAGCTGGCCCTGGGGGCACAAATAATGGGGCCTAATGCCGCTCACAGGAAAGGGGAGGGTCATTGGGGGGGGGGGCTCCATGTCATTGTTGCCCAGTGCCCCATTAAGCCCAGAAACTGCCCTGACTCCACCTCTAAAGTAGCTGCTTACCTCCAAATACCTCTAATTATTAACTCAAAGAAAATGTGTAACAACCCCCCCCCCCCCCCCTCTCCAGGGGATACTTACCTCAGGTGGGGGAAGCCTCTGGATCCTACAGAGGCTTCCCCATCCTCCTCACCCTCTGGGAACCAGCACTTGAGTAGCCAGAGACACCCCCTCTTTAAGGTAGTCAGAGAAACCACACCCCTTTAGGTAGCCAGAGTCCGTCACTTTGGGTAGACAGAGAGCCCCTCTCTTTAGGTAGGCAGAGAAGCTCCCTCCCCCCCTTTAAGCTAGCCAAATAGCCACCTCTTTAGGCAGGCAGAGATAGTGGTGCTCAGCAGAGCTCGAATATTCGAGTAGCTCGAATATTCGAGCTCTTTTTCAGCTATTCGAGCTCGGTATTCGAGCTCCGAATAGCTGGAGCTATTCGAATGGGCTATCCGAGTACACTCGAATAGCCCATTCACTATTCGAGCTATTCGAGCAACCCGGCGCTATTCGAGCTCGGTACCGAGCTCGAATAGCGTCATAGCCCAGATTGATGTCCTTAGAGCCAATCAGAGGGCTCCCAGGCCCTCTGACGGCAGCCAATCACAGAGGGGGACCCTGGCCAGCCCCTACCCTATAAATAGCGGCCGCCATGTTCCGTTTCTCCGTGCTTGCCTGAGACTTGTACAGAGAGAGAGTTGCTCCTTTGTGCTTTGGCTTAGCAAGAGCTCTATTGTGGTCATTTACCTAGCGTTTTTGCTCACATACACCTCCTATACACACCTATATTGTTGTTAGTTATTTAGACATTGTATTTTAGTTAGTAGCTTGTGTGTTACATTAGAGACAGGCAGCTGCTGCAAGCTTACAGGTTTAGGCCTCAGGGGGGCCTTGCCTCTGTGGGCAGCTGTCCTCTGTTTATTTCTCTCATCTATACCAGTATTTCTGCTGTCCTTTACTAATAGTATTGTAGTTATACTGTACTAGGAGTAGGACACTCACTGACTGTCACTGTTTATAGGCTACTAGCTAGCTCCTGCGTGTGTGCACTCACTCACTGTCTGTGTGTACACACACTCTATTTCCTTCTGATTACTGATAGATTATTGTTAGTTAGTTGTACTTACTTACTACTTACTCTTACTGTACCCGTAGGGACACTCACTGTCACTGTTCATATAGGCTACTAGCTCCTGCGTGTGCGCACTGCACTCACTGTCTGAGTGTACACACACAACACACACTCTATTTCCTTCTGATCGCTGATTGATTATCGTAATTAGTTAGTTGTACTTACTGTTACTACTTACTCTTACTGTACTAGGAGTCTAGGACACTCAGTCACTGTCCATAGGCTACTAGCTCCTGCGTGCGTGCACTCACTGTCTGAGTGTACACACACCCACACTCCATTTCCTTCTGATCGCTGATTGATTATCGTAATTAGTTAGTTGTACTTACTGTTACTACTTACTCTTACTGTACTAGGAGTCTAGGACACTCAGTCACTGTCCATAGGCTACTAGCTCCTGCGTGCGTGCACTCACTGTCTGAGTGTACACACACCACCCACACTCTATTTCCTTCTGATCGCTGATTGATTATTGTAATTAGTTAGTTCTACTTACTGTTACTACTTACTCTTACTGTACTAGGAGTCTAGGACACTCAGTCACTGTGTTCATAGGCTACTAGCTCCTGCGTGCGTGCACTCGCTGTCTGAGTGTACACACACCCACACTCCATTTCCTTCTGATCGCTGATTGATTATTGTAATTAGTTAGTTCTACTTACTGTTACTACTTACTCTTACTGTACTAGGAGTCTAGGACACTCAGTCACTGTGTTCATAGGCTACTAGCTCCTGCGTGCGTGCACTCACTGTCTGAGTGTACACACACCCACACTCCATTTCCTTCTGATCGCTGATTGATTATTGTAATTAGTTAGTTCTACTTACTGTTACTACTTACTCTTACTGTACTAGGAGTCTAGGACACTCAGTCACTGTGTTCATAGGCTACTAGCTCCTGCGTGCGTGCACTCACTGTCTGAGTGTACACACACCCACACTCCATTTCCTTCTGATCGCTGATTGATTATTGTAATTAGTTAGTTCTACTTACTGTTACTACTTACTCTTACTGTACTAGGAGTCTAGGACACTCAGTCACTGTGTTCATAGGCTACTAGCTCCTGCGTGCGTGCACTCACTGTCTGAGTGTACACACACCCACACTCCATTTCCTTCTGATCGCTGATTGATTATCGTAATTAGTTAGTTGTACTTACTGTTACTACTTACTCTTACTGTACTAGGAGTCTAGGACACTCAGTCACTGTCCATAGGCTACTAGCTCCTGCGTGCGTGCACTCACTGTCTGAGTGTACACACACCACCCACACTCTATTTCCTTCTGATCGCTGATTGATTATTGTAATTAGTTAGTTCTACTTACTGTTACTACTTACTCTTACTGTACTAGGAGTCTAGGACACTCAGTCACTGTGTTCATAGGCTACTAGCTCCTGCGTGCGTGCACTCACTGTCTGAGTGTACACACACCCACACTCCATTTCCTTCTGATCGCTGATTGATTATTGTAATTAGTTAGTTCTACTTACTGTTACTACTTACTCTTACTGTACTAGGAGTCTAGGACACTCAGTCACTGTGTTCATAGGCTACTAGCTCCTGCGTGCGTGCACTCACTGTCTGAGTGTACACACACCCACACTCCATTTCCTTCTGATCGCTGATTGATTATTGTAATTAGTTAGTTCTACTTACTGTTACTACTTACTCTTACTGTACTAGGAGTCTAGGACACTCAGTCACTGTGTTCATAGGCTACTAGCTCCTGCGTGCGTGCACTCACTGTCTGAGTGTACACACACAACACACACTCTATTTCCTTCTGATCGCTGATTGATTATCGTAATTAGTTAGTTGTACTTACTGTTACTACTTACTCTTACTGTACTAGGAGTCTAGGACACTCAGTCACTGTGTTCATAGGCTACTAGCTCCTGCGTGCGTGCACTCACTGTCTGAGTGTACACACACAACACACACTCTATTTCCTTCTGATCGCTGATTGATTATTGTAATTAGTTAGTTCTACTTACTGTTACTACTTACTCTTACTGTACTAGGAGTCTAGGACACTCAGTCACTGTGTTCATAGGCTACTAGCTCCTGCGTGCGTGCACTCACTGTCTGAGTGTACACACACCCACACTCCATTTCCTTCTGATCGCTGATTGATTATTGTAATTAGTTAGTTCTACTTACTGTTACTACTTACTCTTACTGTACTAGGAGTCTAGGACACTCAGTCACTGTGTTCATAGGCTACTAGCTCCTGCGTGCGTGCACTCACTGTCTGAGTGTACACACACAACACACACTCTTTCCTTCTGATCGCTGATTGATTATCGTAATTAGTTAGTTGTACTTACTGTTACTACTTACTCTTACTGTACTAGGAGTCTAGGACACTCAGTCACTGTGTTCATAGGCTACTAGCTCCTGCGTGCGTGCACTCACTGTCTGAGTGTACACACACCCACACTCCATTTCCTTCTGATCGCTGATTGATTATTGTAATTAGTTAGTTCTACTTACTGTTACTACTTACTCTTACTGTACTAGGAGTCTAGGACACTCAGTCACTGTGTTCATAGGCTACTAGCTCCTGCGTGCGTGCACTCACTGTCTGAGTGTACACACACCCACACTCCATTTCCTTCTGATCGCTGATTGATTATTGTAATTAGTTAGTTCTACTTACTGTTACTACTTACTCTTACTGTACTAGGAGTCTAGGACACTCAGTCACTGTGTTCATAGGCTACTAGCTCCTGCGTGCGTGCACTCACTGTCTGAGTGTACACACACCCACACTCCATTTCCTTCTGATCGCTGATTGATTATTGTAATTAGTTAGTTCTACTTACTGTTACTACTTACTCTTACTGTACTAGGAGTCTAGGACACTCAGTCACTGTGTTCATAGGCTACTAGCTCCTGCGTGCGTGCACTCACTGTCTGAGTGTACACACACCCACACTCCATTTCCTTCTGATCGCTGATTGATTATTGTAATTAGTTAGTTCTACTTACTGTTACTACTTACTCTTACTGTACTAGGAGTCTAGGACACTCAGTCACTGTGTTCATAGGCTACTAGCTCCTGCGTGCGTGCACTCACTGTCTGAGTGTACACACACCCACACTCCATTTCCTTCTGATCGCTGATTGATTATTGTAATTAGTTAGTTCTACTTACTGTTACTACTTACTCTTACTGTACTAGGAGTCTAGGACACTCAGTCACTGTGTTCATAGGCTACTAGTTCCTGCGTGCGTGCACTCACTGTCTGAGTGTACACACACTAAATTTACTTGTGATTACTACTGATTATTGTAACTGCTAGTTGTACTTCCTGACTGTTACTACTTACTTACTGTACTAGGGGACACTCACTCAGTCACCTCACCAACCAACCCACTCCATTAAAGTACCCCACTTTTCACCCGCCCTTTTAAAAAACTTTTGTCTATACGCCCAAAACATTGAAGATGTCTGGAAGTGGCAGCCAGCGCGGTTTGGGCAAGGGGAAGGGCAGCAAGGGAATCAGGAGGAGAGGGAGCAGCATTGTGGCAAGCAGCGGCCGCGGGCGCGCCACCATGCACAGTTCCGCAGCAGCAGCAGCGTCAGTGGCTAACATTCCTCCCATAGCCACTGGCCGTGGACGCCTTGGGCGCCGCCCAGCAGGAGCATCTGCAACTCACGCTGCAGAGACACAGCAGCAGCAGCGTGTAGCACCTGCTCCCATTTTCCTCCAGCCGGGTCGGAAACGTCCCATTGAGGAAAAGGATGCAGACACTGTGGTGCAACTCATGACGGAGGATGAGCAGCCCGCCATCAGCTCTGCATCCGAGGCCTCCACCCTCACCACCACCACCACCACCACCACCACCACCCCTGTTCGCAGCAGCCGCCCAGCAGGGCCTGGGGAGGAGGCCAGTTCACCATCAGTCGCCGACCTGTCACTCAGCAGTCTTTTTACCCCAGGCACCATCAGGGTATTGTCTGCTGTTGTTGGCGATTTTGAGGAGATGCTGATGGGCACTTTGGGGGAGGAGGGATTGGACAGCAAGACTGTGGCGACAGTCAAGCGTCCCATCCATGCATCAGGAGAGGAGTTTGGGGGGTCATCATCCCAGCAGGACATGTTTCAGGAGGGGCATGATGATGATGACCCGGTGACAGACAGAGACTGGGTGCCACCACCTCCAGGGGATGTCGTCCTCAGCAGCTCTGAGGAGGAGGAGGAGGATGCGCTTGTGGGCCTTGCAAGGAGGCGCATCATTGCAAGCTTTGGAAGCGTCCCACAGCCTGCTGGTGTCTCAGGCTCAGCAGCAGCAGCAGCAGCATCAGCCAGTACTACCACCAGCCGCACCCAAGCCCCCCCCCCCAACCACCACAGGGAGACAGGCAGCAGCGCTTCCATGCCGTAGGGGGATGTTTCTGTCACCAATCTGGCGGTTTTTCACCATGCCCACTGTGTACAGCAAGTACGCCACTTGCAACCACTGTCAGCGGAAGTTGAGCAGAGGTGCAGACCCCTTAAAGTTCAGCACCAGCTCGCTCATCAACCACCTTGCGGCTAAACATTTCCACCAGCATGAGGAGTTCCAGAGGCTGAAGGCATCTGGTGCTGGCAGTGGCACCACACCCATCACTGCACAGCCTTCAGCGGCAGCAGCAGCAACAGCAGCCACCCGCCCTCCTGCTCCTCCAGCAGCACCAGCAGGAGTGCGGAAACGCACTGCTCCTCCCCCCTCTGCAACTCCTGCCGCCGACACTGAGGCCTGTTCTGGCAGCCAGTCCTCAGTGGCCTCCTCTGCTGTGTCTGCTGATTCCCGTGTCAGCAAAAGGCCACGCCAGAGCCTTTTGAGCGAGTCCTTCCAGGGGGTGGTTAGGGCTCTGCCTCCCAGCAGCCGTCGCGTGCGGCAGCTGAACGGCTTGCTGGCACGGGCCATGTGCTCCCAACTCCTGCCGTACACGCTCGTGCAGGAGGGGAGCGACATTCGTGCGCTGCTTGCTTGCGCAGCCCCAGACTGGCAGCTCCCCAGCAGACACTTCTTTGCCCGCAAGGCCATTCCTGCACTGCACCGCTTTGTGATGGCCAATGTGGAGCGAGGGCTGGAGCACGCGGTTGGTGAAAGGGTCCACGTCACCATGGACTCCTGGAGCAGCCGCTTCGGGACAGGCCGCTACCTGTCCTTCATTGTCCACTGGGTCAGCTTGGTGGAAGGGGGTGAGGATGGGAGAGCAGCAGCGGGCACAGCAGCAGCAGCAACACAGTGGGTGGTGCCACCCCGCAGGGTCAGGGGAACTGCAGCAGGTTCCTCCGATCCTCTGCCATCCTCCGGCACACCTGGCCAAACCCCCCGCCTCAGCAGCAGCGTGAAGGCCCGCCACTGCCAAGCGCTGCTGCACTTGGTCAGCCTTGGGAAGACCAAGCTGACGGCAACCCATGTGTTGGCCAAACTCCAGGAGCAGGAGAGGATTTGGCTGACCCCCAGAGGCCTCAGAGTCGGAGAGGTGGTGGCCGACAATGGGGCCAATCTGGTTGCCGCAATAGACAGGGGAAACCTGACCCACATCCCCTGTCTTGCCCACGTGCTGAACCTGGTGGTGCAGAAGTTCCTGCGCACCTACCAGGGGATGGGCGAACTGCTGGAAACGGCAAGGAATGTTGTGCGTCACTTCCGGCGCTCGGCTGCAGCCTGTGCGAGCCTGGAAGACGTGCAAAAGGAGCTGGATCTGCCACGCCATCGGCTGATCCTTGACGTTCCGACTCGCTGGAACTCCACCCTGGCGATGTTGGAGCGTCTGGTTGAACAGAGGCACGCTGTCAAACAGTACCTTGCCCTGGCCACTGTTTCCGCAGCTCAGAGAAGGGACAAGACCAGCAACATCCCGTCCATCGTCCCCGATGATGACTGGAGGCACATGCAGCAGGTGTGCTTTGTGCTGGCTCCCTTCCTGCAGGCCACAAACATGGTGAGCAGGGACCATGCTATGGTCTGCGAGTGGGTGCCCCTGGTTTCTCTGCTGAACAGGGCCCTCGATGCTTTGCTGGAACAGGGAGCGGCAGCCTTGGACCAGCAGGAGCGGCAACCAGCTGCGCAGTCCACCTCTGAGGGGGAGGAGGAGGAGGACTTGGTGGAGGTCCCTGACCTGGCTGCTGATGAGGGGGATCAGCACAGCGCAGCTGAGTTGGTGCGGGGGTGGAGAGAGGATGAGGCGGCAGAGGAGGAGGATGAGGACAGCACTGACGTCGATGTGCCAGCAGACGTGGCCCGCCTCTTCCCAATGGCAGCGCACATGCTGACGTGCCTGCGCAGGGACCCCAGGGTGATCCAGATGAAGCAGAGGGAGGAGATCTGGATCAGCATGATGTTGGACCCACGCCTCAAGGGGAAGTTGAGCCAGTTCCTGCCGCCTGCAGGAGGAGACCCAGCGCAACAAATAAGGAGCTTGCAGCAGGCCCTTGTTGAGCGCTTGGAGGAAGCCTTCCCCCAGCCTTCCACCCCCACTGTCCAGCAGCCAGCACAGAGGCAGCAGCAGGTGCCTGCATCCAGCAGCAGCAAGCGCCCCACAGACCTGCTGTCTCTCAGCCACGAGCTCTACAGGACTGTAGAGGCTCCGGCAGCAGTGACTAGAGAGGAGATGCATGCAGCAGCATCCTGCTCCGGTCACAGCCAGCGTCTGACCCGCATGGTGGCTGACTACATGGTTTCGTACAGCGGGCTTGACAGCGATGCCCCTGTTGATCCCATGGAGTATTGGGTCAAGCGCATGGAGATCTGGAGCGAGCTGGCGCAGTACGCCCTGGAAGTGCTGTCCTGCCCCCCTTCCAGCGTGCTGTCCGAGCGCTGCTTCAGTGCAGCTGGTGGCGTGGTCACCGAGAAACGCTCACGTCTGTCTCACAAGTCTGTGGACAGACTGACGTTTCTCAAGATGAACCAGGCGTGGGTGGAAGGCGAGTTCCTGGCCCCTGTTGTCGGCGAGAGGGGGACATGAACTGGCTGCCGGAACCATCGTTAATGTGCCTTACCACCCTTTACCACCTCCTGGCTCCTGCTCACTAAGCCAGCCTGGTTCACTTTGACTATTACGTCGCCTGCAGCCACACATTTTACACCTACAGTGGGCTGCTGTGTACTGCCCTTCTGCTGTCTGTCTGTGTTTCCCACTGCCAGGGTACACAGAATTACCTTCTTCTGCTGCCACTCTGCCACCAGCTATTACGTCAAACAATAGCTATATTGGTTGCAAAACCAAAACCAAACAAACCATTAAAAAAAAAAAGGTTTAATTTTTCTGAGGTGCCCGGGTTGAAAACTGTGTTGTTCCAGTTGTGTATTGGACACAATGTGGGCTGCACGACCGCTGTCTGGGACCTCCTGTTGTGTTTATTTACAGCCCTGGTATCACCGCTAGGTACCAGGGCTATTATGTCACGCTGCCTACCTGCTGCCACACTCACACTGCTCCTCCATACCTCCTCCTGCTGCTGCTGCTGCTGTCTGTCTGTGTTTCCCACTGCCAGGGTACACAGATGATTTACCTTCTGCTGCCACTCTGCCACCAGCTATTACGTCAAACAATAGCTGCTCGCCTACTCCTCCATTCCTCCTCCTGCTGCTGCTGTCTGTCTGTGTTTCCCACTGCCAGGGTACACAGAATTACCTTCTTCTGCTGCCACTCTGCCACCAGCTATTACGTCAAACAATAGCTATATTGGTTGCAAAACCAAAACCAAACAAACCATTAAAAAAAAAAAAAAGGTTTAATTTTTCTGAGGTGCCCGGGTTGAAAACTGTGTTGTCCCAGTTGTGTATTGGACACAATGTGGGCTGCACGACCGCTGTCTGGGACCTCCTGTTGTGTTTATTTACAGCCCTGGTATCACCGCTAGGTACCAGGGCTATTATGTCACGCTGCCTACCTGCTGCCACACTCACACTGCTCCTCCATACCTCCTCCTGCTGCTGCTGCTGCTGCTGTCTGTCTGTGTTTCCCACTGCCAGGGTACACAGATGATTTACCTTCTGCTGCCACTCTGCCACCAGCTATTACGTCAAACAATAGCTGCTCGCCTACTCCTCCATTCCTCCTCCTGCTGCTGCTGTCTGTCTGTGTTTCCCACTGCCAGGGTACACAGAATTACCTTCTTCTGCTGCCACTCTGCCACCAGCTATTACGTCAAACAATAGCTATATTGGTTGCAAAACCAAAACCAAACAAACCATTAAAAAAAAAAAAAAGGTTTAATTTTTCTGAGGTGCCCGGGTTGAAAACTGTGTTGTCCCAGTTGTGTATTGGACACAATGTGGGCTGCACGACCGCTGTCTGGGACCTCCTGTTGTGTTTATTTACAGCCCTGGTATCACCGCTAGGTACCAGGGCTATTATGTCACGCTGCCTACCTGCTGCCACACTCACACTACTCCTCCATACCTCCTCCTGCTGCTGCTGCTGCTGTCTGTCTGTGTTTCCCACTGCCAGGGTACACTACACAGATGATTTACCTTCTGCTGCCACTCTGCCACCAGCTATTACGTCAAACAATAGCTGCTCACATTACTCCTCCATTCCTCCTGCTGCTGTTGCTGTCTGTCTGTGTTTCCCACTGCCAGGGTACACAGAATTACCTTCTGCTGCCACTCTGCCACCAGCTATTACGTCAAACAATAGCTATATTGGTTGCAAAACCAAAACCAAACAAACCATTAAAAAAAAAAAAAAGGTTTAATTTTTCTGAGGTGCCCGGGTTGAAAACTGTGTTGTCCCAGTTGTGTATTGGACACAATGTGGGCTGCACGACCGCTGTCTGGGACCTCCTGTTGTGTTTATTTACAGCCCTGGTATCACCGCTAGGTACCAGGGCTATTATGTCACGCTGCCTACCTGCTGCCACACTCACACTACTCCTCCATACCTCCTCCTGCTGCTGCTGCTGCTGTCTGTCTGTGTTTCCCACTGCCAGGGTACACTACACAGATGATTTACCTTCTGCTGCCACTCTGCCACCAGCTATTACGTCAAACAATAGCTGCTCACATTACTCCTCCATTCCTCCTGCTGCTGTTGCTGTCTGTCTGTGTTTCCCACTGCCAGGGTACACAGAATTACCTTCTGCTGCCACTCTGCCACCAGCTATTACGTCAAACAATAGCTATATTGGTTGCAAAACCAAAACCAAACAAACCATTAAAAAAAAAAAAAAAAGGTTTAATTTTTCTGAGGTGCCCGGGTTGAAAACTGTGTTGTCCCAGTTGTGTATTGGACACAATGTGGGCTGCACGACCGCTGTCTGGGACCTCCTGTTGTGTTTATTTACAGCCCTGGTATCACCGCTAGGTACCAGGGCTATTATGTCACGGCGAGCTGCCTGCCTCATTGACTGCCTGCTGCCACACACTCATCCTCCTCCTCCTGCTGCTGAATTTACCTCCTGCTGTCTTTGTGTTTCCACTGCCAGGGAGCACATACAATGGCGCTTCCAACATGCGTGCGCCCACCAGCTATTTGTTACGCTCAAAAATAGCTGCATTTCTTTAAAAAAAAAATTGAAAAGAGAAATACGTGAAGAAGAAGAAGACGATATTGAAAAAGAAGGAGAAGGAGAAGATGAAGATGAAGAAGAAGATGAAGAAGAAGATGAAGAAGATGATGAAGAAAAAGATGAAAAAGAAGAAGAAGATGAAGAAGATGAAGAAGAAGAAGATGAAGAAGAAGAAGAAGATGAAGATGAAGAAGATGATGAAGATGAAGAAGATGATGAAGAAGAAGAAGAAGAAGAAGAAGAAGAAGAAGAAGAAGAAGAAGAAGAAGAAGAAGAAGAAGAAGAAGAAGAAGAAGAAGAAGAAGAAGAAGAAGAAGAAGAAGAAGAAGAAGAAGAAGAAGAAGAAGAAGAAGAAGAAGATGAAGAAGAAGAAGAAGAAGAAGATGAAGAAGAAGAAGAAGAAGAAGAAGAAGATGAAGAAGAAGAAGATGAAGAAGATGAAGATGAAGAAGAAGAAGAAGATGAAGATGAAGAAGAAGATGAAGAAGAAGATGATGAAGAAGAAGATGATGAAGAAGAAGAAGAAGAAGAAGATGATGAAGAAGAAGAAGAAGATGATGAAGAAGAAGAAGAAGAAGAAGACAATATAGAAGAAGAAGAAGAAGATATAGAAGAAGAAGATCTAGAAGAAGAAGAAGAAAGATAAAGAAGAAGAAGAACAAGTATATACAGTAACACTACTGAACAAAATTAAGGACACAACTTCTCTTTCCACATTTTTTTTTAAAGGAACATCCCCACATAATCACTTGCTGTTGTTACTTGGAAAAAAAGATGTTTCTTGCATCATTCACCCTCAAAACAAGTGTTGGAAGCTATTTAAGGCCAATTCGAATAGTCAGCTCGAATAGTGAGCTCGAATACCGACTCGAATAGTGAGCTCGAAGTCCGAGGTCGAATCGAATAGTAAAAATTATTCGACTCGAATATTCGACTGACCTCGAATAATTTACTATTCGAATTCGACCAAACTCGAATTTTAAAAAGGGGTATTTGAGCACCACTAGGCAGAGAGCCCCTTTCTTTAGGTAGGCACAGAGTCCCCCAATTTAGGTAGGTGGAGAGCCCCCCTGTTTGGGGAGCCAGGGAGCGACAGGTGAAGAAGGGGGGTGCATGCAGAATGTGCAGCAGAACTAGTCACTCACCTCCCAGGGTCCATGCGCCGGACATCCTTCTTGGTTCTAGGCATCCTGTATCGTGGTAACAGTGCCCCCTGTGATGACATCAGAGAATGCTGTTACCATGATACAGGATGCCTGGAACCAGGAAGGACGTGCGGCGCATGGATCCTGGGAGGTGAGTGACAGCTATCACTGCGCATTCTGATTGCGCTCAACCCCCGCCACTGCGCTCCAGGCAATGCACAGCTCCGCCCACCCCTAGAATCAGGCATGCCAGAAGGCATTAATATACTTGTTTAGGGTGAGTTTGCGTTTTAATGATATGTGCCTACCTTTCCCAGTGGATACTATAATTAAACTCTCACAGCTAACTGCTGGTTTCATCGACAAAGCCGTCTAAAGGGCCTTGACCTATTCATTATTAAAGTGATAATATAAGTCTGTCAGCCAAGATCCATTGTCTGATTAAAATGACAGACCTGGCGGTCTCCTCCAGTCTGATGGGTGCTGCTAGTGGGATTGGGTGCCCGGGCAAAGCCTAAATATAGCTAGCTAGGAAGTACAAGGTGACTTTATGCAAATTATCAGTAGAGAATGTCAAATTAGCATCGGTAATTAGTAATCATAGAGATTTGGGGGAATATTATTGATGTGACATTTGCTAGGATTAAAGTAAATAAGTAAGAAATAATTCTTCAGTCTCTTGTGTGACGGCTCTGCCACTTTCATTGCAAGCAGCTGGGGTTGGAGCAGATGCTTATACGGTATCTGATGACTGCTCATACGTATTGGAAGTAGGGAGAAAGCTTCATTGCCTTGATGTTCTGGACAACCTTTAGGGCCTCTTATACAGGCATGTTTCTTCCAATGTCAGGAAAAGCATGCCCAGTGGCTGTATGCATTTGGGTTGTATGCATTTGCCCAGGCAATTTTCAAGTATTCGTTGTGCTTGTGGTAGTGTTTTTTTGCTATAGATAAGCCAAATAACCCTCAGTGCGCAAGACCGGGTCTACACTTTTTCCCGCCTGATGCTCATCTTAGCCACTTAATCCTATAGGAGGCATTGGGCTTGATTCACTAACCGGCGCTAAGCCGGTTAGTGTGCCCTAAGTGTTAGTGTGCGCAAACCACGGCGTTAGGTGGTTTGCGCCCACACAGTTAGAATAATCCCGCTCACTGCGCGGATAATAGTGCGCATTGCTGGCCCTTAAAAGTCGCACCCGATGCGACGAAAATGTCGCATCGGGTGCCCGTTAAGCAGCACTATGATGTGCCACTTCGGGGGCACCCGATGCGTCATTTTCGTCGCATCAGGTGCGACTTTTAACGGCCAGCGGGTGCAAAGTTATCATTGCGCCGCACACTATTATCGGCGCACTCGAGCTGCGCGCGCAGTGCACGGGGCCACACGCAAAGTAGGTTTGCGCACACTGGCAGGCAAGTGCTAGCGCCAGTTAGTGAATCAAGCCTCTTGTGTTCTATCTGGATGTGTATTCGCATCCAGTATTGCCACACTGGGTGTGTGCGCATGAGCACACCCCTGCCGCTCATTCCCGGCAGCATTTACATGGCGGAAAGTGGTGAAGGGGAACAAGCATTCCCCGAGCCATTCACAGTGCCTGGAATTAATGGGCATGACACTGATCATGGGCAATGTCCATTCATAGTAAATAAAGTAAAGTTAAAAGTAAAAAAAACAAAAAAACAAAAACCCAGAATAGTGTTTTTAGTGCCAACTAGTGGCAAAAAAAAAGTAAAATTACAGTCACCCAAGGGGTTTCTAATCAGGGCTGATAACAGGCAGATTTAGCAGAGAAGAATGAAACAGAGTGCAGGGTAGGTGTTTACTGTCATGTTCCCATTGATATATATGGTAAAATACATGATGGTGCTTTGTCTCTGGTTCTCTTTAAGTTCTCATCCTACAGTACAGTGATTAGCAGGAAGTAGAGACAGTATAAGCAGCTATGCAGACAGATGAAACCAGAATCTATTGGAGCGGGGAGGGAGGTGAGCTGTTCCTACGAGTCTTCAGCTGCGCTTACTCTGCCTTTAAGGGAGGAGCATGGAGGGAGCCCCCGGAGAGAGGGAGGGAGAATTTGGGCATCCACCTCCCCCATACACAGCAAACCTTCTTCCATGTGCATCAGCCCCCTTGAGCTGCAGGCAACCTACGCCTGGGCCTGTGGGACCTTTCCAGCAACCTGGCTCTGAGTATATGTGGTCCTAGGGATACTAAAATCAGGCTTAAAAGAACACTATTGATTAACTGTAACGATTGGGGAATTATTTCCGTGGTCAGCGCACAGGATGCGCGCTGACACTGCGGAAATCCTCCACAAGCGTGTAATTTGACAGAACCCAGCTATGGTGCTATGCACCTGTAGAGGGAAATTCCCACCGGCAGATGGAGCTGTGGAGTGCAGACGAACACAGCCTCTGCCCTGCCACAGATGCCAGATGGGAATTGTACGAGTTGAAGCAATGCAGGGCAAGATAGCCCTTAAAGAGAGAGAGCACAGAGACAGAATGTACGTGTGTCCACCAATCTAGTCGCCACCCAGCGACGGTGAACACACAACACCGGAAAAGAAGTGGGAACGCAATCGCAAGAGTGGCGATTGCCAAATAGTGAAACAAGACCGAATTAGACAGAGCACAAGTGTAGCAAGAAAGACATAGCAAATAACAATGATCAGAACAACAAGGAAAATAACAAACGCTAGCTAAACGCGAACACCGTACTCATTCGCAACAGCGAACGCATTAAAGACACAATCACCACGCGTTAGGCGCCCAGTGATAAGCGTGCCACCCTAACTAACCAAAGTAACACAAACACGAAATAGAGAACGCGAACGCTTGCTAAACGGTTAGCTCACCGAGCCTACAGCAAGCGTTCGTATCAGACAAGACAGACAGAAGGAGTAGCCAGTAGCAACCGCAGCTCTGGCCTACACTCCCAAACAGAGTACAGAAGGAACCACCGTCACTACCGCTAGGGCGAGTGCGATCCAAACAGACAGAACGATTTCCTGTCGACCACCGCTGGTGACAAGACAATCGAAACAGAGAGACAGTACAAGGCAAACAGGTAATACAACCTGACTACGCTAGAAGGGATGCCTAGTGCAGTCCCAATGATTTACTCTAAGATAATCTTAGCAAACAATAGCAAAGGCTGATACTCCAGGAGAGTTTAGCAGGAACAAACCATCATGACCAGCAAGGAATTCTGGGAGCAAAAGGTATTTATACTGCAATCCATCAAAGGAGGCAGCTAAGCAATTTGCATGACAAGTGTATGCAAATTTCTCACCAGCAGAGCAACTCAGAAACTTGCAAAATGAAGACAGGTCTATTTTCCAGAGACCTGCAGCACTCAGACCTAAAGAATGGACAAACAGCTTTCTGCCCGTGCAGACAGCTGAGCAGATCATTACATTAACATGTTTTTTTTTCCAATTGAGATAGGGATTGTTTGGGAAGTGCTGCTAAGTACTGGTGCACACATTTCACTGGCAACCTCTTTGTTTACTGTTATCAAAATATTTTCACACTTTACTGACGCCAAAACTGATGGCAGAATGAACCATGAGGGAAGGGGGAACTACCTTCACACTTCATCCGTTATCCCTGTGTGTGTCTAAGAGAAAGCTCTCTGCAGCTGCAGCTGCTGTGTCCTGTGTCTCTGACTGAAATGTCTGAAGAGAGCAGAGGAAATGTAACTTGTTATAAACATTTGTAATTGTCTGTGACACCACAGCTTTTCATACTCTTTTTTGCCGAAAGAGAAAAATACTCTGTAGTCTGATATGCAACACTGGCTGTGCATTGAAACAAACATCCCTTCTGCAATTGATTTGTTCCAAATAAAGCTAAATCCTACACTCAGTACATTACAGCTTTTGCCTCTGATATTTAACATGAAAAGTAGGAAGATGTTATACTGCTAATTAGACATTATTTGCACATCATCGTTTTAGAACACTTGGGTATTGGTAGTGTTCCTTTAAATGGTACATGAACTTGTGAATACAGCAGCCATAGCAGGTGTTATGTTAGAAACACTCACTATGGAAAATCATTCCCTGCAGTCACAGGGGGGTACAGGGCTATGGGGCACCTTCTTCTCCACTTCCCTCCAACACAGAGCCCCCTAAAGCCCCGGGCCCCCTACGACTGCAGGAACTCCTCCTCCGGTAGTTATGCCTTTTACTGCATACTCAACAGGAATCCTTTTAGGGAACGGTTCTCCATTCACAGAATCCGCTTACAGCATAAAGCATTGTGATTGGGCAAATAGTGTGGGTGTAGTTTCCTACAACCTATTGGAAACTTAGCAGCTGGAGAGGGTGCTGTCCACCCAATCACATTAGCTGAATTTCCCTATGAGAATTCCTGCTGGGTCCCCTAAACTAGACTAGCGCCCACAGCTTAAAGTGTACCCAAGACGATATGCGACATGACGAGATAAACGTGTATGTACAGTACAAAACATATTACTAATAACCAGGCTGTTTAACTTGCTTTATTTTTGCTGCATGAAAGAGTTAATTTTCAGGCATGCAAGTGGCAGCTTCTGTCTTGTTGGTACCTTGTCGGGAAAATAGTAAACATCACTGATAAACTAATTACAGCCATGAAAGTTTTCTTGGTAGAATACAGCTCCTGAGGACGGGAGAAGAAGGACAAGGTCAAAAGTTCATGTATTTTCATTCTGGGACACTTAATACACTGCTACTGATTAGAGACAGTAAAAAATTCAACCTACTTTGTAAAAGTTTAAATATAAAAGAAAACTCTGGGATACTTAAAAAAAAGTCATTATTGGGAGTAGGAGGATACATAAAATTGTTTATTTCATCAATTTATTTTCACCTTCGGTTCACTTTAAACTCACAACAAAGCTTTATTATTGTCATTATATCTAAAATAAATTTTAAAAAGGATTTGATATATTTAAAAAAGGACTTGATGACCACATCCATCAGAAATAACCCATTAATTGATAAGCATGTCTAACCACATGTGCCTGCCCCTAAATGCTTCACTTAACAACGTATCAAATCCATAGATCCGAATGTCAGAGAGAGCAGAAAACAATTCCATTAGGTTTATCTCATTCAGCTGATATATGCATCTAATTTCTTTGTGCGTTAAAGTATGGTCTAGTGGGATTGCTTTCCATTCTGTGTTGTTCTGACGTATAGGTTGTGTATGCATTCTTATCTACATGATGGACGTGTATGTGTGGTTGAAAACTGTCAACTTATAATGGGCAATTTCTTATCATTATGGATGTTGCAATCAAATAAGTCCTGGTTTTGCGTTTATATACTATGTTTCCCCCAAAATAAGCCCTCCCCAGAAAATAAGCCCAAGCAGTATAAAAAAAATCAGAGGCTATGTTAGTGTACGGGGAGGTGTCTCTAACCGCACCTCCCTTGTGCCTGTCCCCTCCTCCATTCGCCTGTAAACGGCTTCAGTATCCTTAGGTTGTTGGCGCCCCTTGACCCGATCACAGCACATGTGCTGTATGTGGCTCCTTTGTGGCCATGCTCCCCTCCCGTCATGTGCCAATGTGCGCACACACATGCTGATGTGTCCCTGGCACGGTCACAAAGGACCTGATCCAGCATACAGCGCATGTGCTGAGACCGGGTCAAAGGGGGGTCAACCAAGTAGCACAGCGGTGGTCAGGTTGCCCTGGACTGACAGGTGTTTCTCTCTCCCCCATCCCCAGGGCTGATTTTTAACCAGACAGTCCTGGCCCTAGCCTGGAGCGCCATTGGCTCTGAGGGGTGCCACTGCAGTGCTTGCTGATGATGATTAGTATCAACACCAGTTCCCTGTGTTCCCCTGCTCAGATGCCACTCCCCGCCTCCTTGAGGCTGGCCTCACCCAGGGTCAGTAGAAAATACATGAATTCTCTCCTCCCCCTTTAAATCACGCTTGAACCAACCGCATTATTGTTAAACTATACATGCCAAGGTGTGTAGTATGGGGTCCTGATACTTACAGGCCCCTGTGTTTGGATGTGTTGCGATCGGGTCAAAGGGTACTGACCATGTTAGGATACTGGAGCCATTTTAGGATACTGGAGCCATTTACAGGGGAACGGAGGGGGATGCAGGCAAAAGGGAGGTGCGGTAAGAGACTTCACACCTCTCCATACACCTCTGCGATTTTCTACCTTATCTTATACCCCTCAAAGAAAATAGGGCATCCCCTGAAAATACGCCCTAGCACATCTTTTGGAGCACAAATTAATATCAGTGTCTTATTTTCGGAGGAAACACGGTATTATGGCAAGAATAAAGCTCATTTCTGAGATTTAGGTAAATGTACAGTATGTATCCTTGGCGGTGTTCACCTTGCCAACTATACATCCTCGGCGTAGCACACGCTAGCAGTGGTTGTTTACTGTAAATGATAGAACCGTTAGCATTATTACCAACACTCAGCAGACCTTTAGCAGTTAATGGGAGAGAATATAGTTAAACTGCGTTATCTTCTCACAAAGGATTAGTTTCATTGAACAGACATTTCCCAGCTGGTTGGCAAATATCTGTGTGCTATAATGAGCATTTTCCACGGAAGGAACTTATCATTAACCTCTAGCATAATGATAAATGGACCGAGTCTCACAGTGAGCCTCATATCAGATAAATTAGAGCAGACATTTCTCACCACGCTAAAGAGCATGTCTAAAGTCTATCTGCATCAGTTGTGACTTTTATGTTATTCTCATACTGTACAGAGACTTATACTTGAATAGAGCAGAATAAACACACATGATGAAACCAGCAACACACAGAGAAGAACAGGAACTGGTGGAGTACATTCTTTCAACAACATGATGGACCACAGACTAACTGAAGTACTTGAAGGAGGCTCCGAGCTGTTTTCAGCACATGATCCATGTTATGGTGATGAGGAATTCCAGTTCCGGAATTCCGATTTCCACCAATGTCGGATTTCCGATTTCCATTTTCGAGTAGTTTTTGGCTATTTTTTGCAGTGTCTGATTGGCCAAATACTTCCGAGTTGACTCTGCATTTTTCTGATTGGTTCAGTGCTTTTGAGTTCTGTGATTTGGCTAAAATGAACGAGTTGCAGTAAAAATCCGTTTTCCAATTTCCGAGGAGTCTTTTTTGGTTCATTTTTTTGCATTCTCTGATGGGCCAAATACTTTTGAGTTGACTCTGCATTCTCTAAATAGTCCAATGCTCCTGAGTTCTGTGAATGGGCCAAAAATACAGAGTGGTGGTAATTTGGTACTTCCGCAGAAATCTGATTCCGGATTTCTGTATTTAGTTTTCAGAGTTCTGTTCAGAAATGCTGATTTCTGATTTATAATGTGGGAATTTCATTTCCGTGGAATCAGAATGCGTATCCCTAATGGTGACCGCACCATTAGGGACCACACTCCAATCATTTGAACTGGGACCAAACACAGTTGCGTCAAAACGAAATTGCCTTAGCACCACAGCAGCAGGTAGAAGGTGACCTCGTGCACTGAAGTTTTTAATCAGTGTGTATTTTTGGGGATGTGGAGAGGTAAGGATTGGTTGCACGAAAAACGAAGATTGCTAAGGCATGGAGGGTAAGATTTTTTTTTAAGTTGGAGGTAGTTTATTAGAATGGGGATAATAGCTGAGGCATAAAGGGGAAATGGCGTAGGGTGGGTGTAGCCCAGGTGCCTGGGGCCCAATGGGTGTCAGGGGGGCCCAATTGTCACTTTAACTGACCCTTCACCCAACTTAAACTCTAAGGAAGAGCCACAGCTACTACCATGCCTAAGGCCCCATTTCATCTTAATCCATCTCTGGGTGTGGCAACTTATTGTCAGCTGACTGCTCCAACACTAAAATGATTGGCTCAGAGCTGTCAAAATGACAAACACTGATAATGGTACATTACAGTGCCATCTAGTGTTGTGCCTCTGTAATGAGCAATATAGAGTTCTATTAATAAGCTAGAAAACTTCAACAGTTCCTCTTGATAATATAAAGTATAGTTGAGTTTATTGTATACAACAATGAATAGAAAATATATTTAGGCATTCATATAAAGATGACACAAAGCCAATATATAATAAAGGTCATCTGTAATAAGCACAATGCACAAAGACATGATATACTTCTTAGTGATATAAAACTGACTCAAATGGAAACTTCATTCAGTAAATATACAAATTATTTCCGAGAATTGAAGTACAGAACAGCGGATTTACAGTTACATTATTAGGTATACATAAAAGCCCTTTATTACTAAATAATTGTACTTTACCACCTCTGTTTATCATTGTGTTTTATCAATGGATAATTCTGAAGAGGAACTTGAAAAGCTATGTATTGTATGTGAAGTAATTACACAATTTTACACTGATTTTTTTCCACAGCACCTAACAGACACCAGTCCATGACTCTCATTGGGGCTCCTAATTCATGCCCCTACCCCAATGATATGCAAATGATATGCAAATGATTCTAAGTTGAGGTAGGAGTATTCAAATTATGTTGGCAAATGTATGCAGCTTGAAAATGGACCAGTCCAACCCTGCCAAGATGGAAATCAGTTGGTCTAGCTGTTCTGGTCTGCCATGTGCTTCCCTCTCTCTCCCCCATCTCCAGGGCTGTTTTTAACCTGACATTCCAGGCTCTTGCCTGGAGCGCCATTGGCTCGCAGAGGTGCCACTGCGGTGCTTGTTGATAATGATTTGTATCCGCACCAGCTTCCTGTGTCCTCCTGCCCGGATGCCCCTACCCGCCTCCTTGAGGCTGTCCTCACACAGGGCCAGTAGAAATTACATGAATTCACTTCCTTCCCCTTTAAACCAAGCCTAAAACAACAACATTATTGTTAAACTACACATGCCAATGTGTGTGGTACGAGTTCTTAATAATTACAGGCCTCCATGTTTGTACGAGCGCTGTAAAAACAGTGCAGGAGATTTGGGGGCAGCCGGCGCCATCATAGACCATAATAGGAATTACGGCTATAGCAGCGCTCAGTAAGTAATTTGGGCGCCGTCAAAAGACTGAACACGATTTACTACAAAAACTGTAATTCAGCCGCCAGCTATAGCTGGAAGCCGAATTACATCTTAGCCTCACTATCCACGGTGGCCTGGAGGGGGAATTAGTGCCGTCAGGACTTGTGCAGGAGCAGGGTAAGCTGTCTATTGGCTTTACCCTGCGCCCAAATCTCCCGGCGGCCCGATTCATAGGTATGCTGTTTGTATGGTCTCTCCTCCGTTGCATAGCTTTGAACCCCAGTTCGGGGCTCTGGCTGGAGACAGTCGATCAGAGGCCAAAAGAGCACCATATTGTCTGTCCACTCCCTGCCCCTTGTATGTCAGGGCTCCCAAAAGGCTGTGCACAACAATCCCGGCTGAGAGGGTTCTGGACATGCATATACAGTAATAGAAGTGCCTATGAAAACTGCTAGGAAAAACCATCACCATTTCATTAAAGTGCTATTTAGTTAGGATACCCTTTAGCCACCTTGCCTAGTACCTAGCCATAAGGCTTAGTTCACTCTTGTGCTTTGCATTATAACATATGCATAGCACACTCGTACTTTAAAATGAACCAGAGACAAAGCATCCTCATGTATTTTACCATATATATCAGTGGGAACATTAGAGAAAACCCCTACCCTGCTCTCCGTTTCATCTTCACTGCTAAAAGTGTCTGTTATCAGCTGTGATAAGAATCCCTGACTGAGCATTCAGTCTGGCTTTGCAGGGAATAATTATAGTTGAGTCATTATAGCAGAGCCACAAGGGGGCAGGCTTGGGCTTGAAAAGACACCAGAGAAGACAGACTCAGCTATAATCATTCAGTAGCAAAGCCAGACTGAATGCTCAGTTTAGGATTCTTATCAGAGGTGATAACTGTCAGATTAAACAGAGAACAATGAAACAAAGAGCAGATTAGGTGTTTACTGTCATGTTCCCACTGATTTATAAGGTAAAATACATGAGGGTGCTTAGTCTCTGGTTCTCTTTAAATGCACACATTATTTTCACAGCATGAAGAAAATTGCTACTGTATGCAATGTGTGCGCTCTCATACACTTTATGGTGAAACGCACTGTATCCTGTGTTAAGATAATGTGGTCCGTTACAATGTTAAGGTACCCATACAGTATGTGACTGTTCCAATAGATCAATCATTAGATTTGATATAAACATCAAATCTAATAAAGAAAATCTTTTGAAACCATTGTATACAAAAAAGTACTCTTCATTATCTACTTGGAAAAAGTATTCTAACATCGACACAGCTGGCGAAGCCAGACAATTGTCCAAGCTTATCGATTGAGGGATCTCAAATAAAACATCCCCTCAAAAAATCCAAAAATCATTATCCACTGAAAGAGTCCTCTTCATAGAATAAGCTTGTAAAACATCATTATTCTCTGTTCACCATATTTTCCACCATCATCATCTAATGATATTTGTAAAGGAAAGCTGCTAAACCCAATAACAATTTGTCATTCACATGTCAGCGTTGTGTGGATTTAAGATAATACTGGATGACTGGGCAGTTAGCTTAATATGAATAAAACATACCAACCTAAGCCGGTTTGTATGTTTTATTCATCATGTGTAATACTCTTAGACATAGATTGAGCTGCTATTTATTGAAGTTACGTTAATATATTTAGGTCTGCCTAATATGTAAATGTTCTCACAGAGCCAGGGCCTTGAGAAAGCCCGCGTGATCAGCGAAACCGATTGGAACCTTGATGTCCTGAGATTAAATCTCTGACTGTGTGCAGGGGAAGTGGTGAGATCGTTTCTTATACATTTAGAGACTCTTGGCAATTAGATTGGGCCAACGGTTGGCAGACCATTGGCTGTCTACAGGGTTGTAGGTGAATGATCAATATGTTATGTTTTAATATTGTAGCGCATAGTGTTTGCATGGTTGGGGAGGGCATTATGTATTTTTGTGCGGAATTGACATTTCACATGACATATGTACGCATGTTCCAGAACAAAGCCATTTGAATAACATTAAACACACCGGTTGACTGTACGGTATCTGCCCAATAGCCATGTGAATTGATCTGGCAGTTGTATTGGGAAGGATATGCAATATTGGTCACTCGTTGTTGTTGTCTAACGTCAATTGGCTACATTTTGTGTACCAATTGTTGTCCGATCCGAAAATATCTGTTGTTTGTTGGATGCTTCAAGCGACTTTTACCTAGCATGTGTACAGGGCATTAGCTTTGGAAATTCACAGCTGCTTGCAGACCAGAATGTAAAGGTCATTTTGAAAAATATTAAATTGTAAAAACATTTGTGCAACCCTGATACATGTTTATAGCATTTCTTCTTTTTTTATTTTTTGTTAAAGAGAACCCGAGGTGGGTTTAAAGAATGCTATTGGGACACAGAGGCTGGTTCTGCATACAATGACCAGCCTCTGTTACTATACTGTGCCCCCCCCCCAGCGTTCTGCTGTCCCCCAGAAAAAAACCCGCTGTGCTAGCGACATGCAGCTTGTCGCTAGCCGGCTGTTTACATCCAGGCTGTCATTTACCGCTGCTCCCCCGCCTCCTCTATAGCGCCGCTCCCCGCCTGCGTCCCTTCCCTCCCCAGTGTCCCCACGATTGGAGGCGGAAGAGTGGCGGTAAATGACAGCCTGGATGTAACAGCCGGCTATACTGTGCCCCCCAGCCCCCCCACAAAGAAACGCTCTGCTGTCCCCCAGAAAAAAAACGCCTTGCTAGCGACATGCAGCTTGTCGCTAGCCGGCTGTTCACACATCCAGGCTGTCATTTACCACCGCTCCCCGCTTCCTCTATAGCACCGCTTCCCACCTGCGTTCCTTCGCCCGCCCGCTCCCCCCCCCCCCCCCCCCCCCCCGCGCACGATTGGAGGTAGAAGAGCAGCGGTAAATGTCAGCCTGGATGTAACAGCCGGGTAGCGACAAGCTTTTTTTTTTCTAGGGGACAGCAGAGCGCGGGGGGCACGGTATGGTAACAGAGGCCCGTCATTATATGCAGAACCAGCCTCTGTGTCCTAATAGCATTCTTAACCCCCTTGGCGGTATGAAAAATACCGCCAGGGGGCAGCGCAGCAGTTTTTTTTTAATTATTTTTTTTTAAATCATGTAGCGAGCCGAGGGCTCGCTACATGATAGCCGCTGCTCAGCGGCATCCCCCCAGTCCCGCCGATCGCCTCCGGCGATAGGCGATCAGGAAATCCCGTTCAAAGAACGAGATTTCCTGGAGGGCTTCCCCCGTCGCCATGGCGACGGGGCGGAATGACGTCACCGACGTCAGTCGGGACATCATTGGGAGACCCGATCCACCCCTCGGCGCTGCCTGGCACTGATTGGCCAGGCAGCGCTCGGGGTCTGGGGGGGGGGGGGGCGCGCGCCGCACCGGATAGCGGCGATCGGGCGCGCGGCGGCGGCGATCAGGGTGCTGGTGCAGCTAGCAAAGTGCTAGCTGCGTCCAGCAAAAAAAAATTAAGTAAATCGGCCCAGCAGGGCCTGAGCGGCACCCTCCGGCGGCTTACCCCGTGTCACACACGGGGCTACCGCTAAGGAGGTTAAAACCCACCTCGGGTTCTCTAAACCGAGGTGAGAATAACATTTTACATTTTACCATGCTATCCGTTCGCCTCCAGCAAGCTTCTTTTAGTTTCGGGAGCTCTCCAACTCAGGCCTTTTATCTCTCCGCCCTTCTGAGTTTTGTGCCCAAGACCATGTGCTTTGTGGCCTTCCCAGATTTCTGGCCATGCCTGTATCCTCCCTCAGATTGTATTTCGGGATATGGTGGTCATGTGGTCTGACATCATGGCCAGAAATAGCTGGTGTTTAGTGCATTCAGTGATTGAAGGCAACAAGGACAGTATCAAACTAAACCTGCATACAGGGTTTTACTTCAACTAACTTATGGAACTATGCCTGATGAAGGGAACTAGTGCCCTGAAACATTGTATAACTAAACGTCATCAGTTAGCCATTATAAGTTATTACTTTTACCAAACGTTGGGGTTTTTTATTCTACCTATACATTTTACTCAGAATTGTGCAAAAATGAAACATATCCAGCTATCTGGATGGAATCTCCTTCTTGATCAGCGAGGTCCGAGGACAATAGCCAGACAAGTCAGAGCTGACAGAAAGGCTATGGTGGGCTTTACGCTAAGATATTTATTTCAATTTCCAGTAATAATTTGTAAAATAGAAAAAAAACGAGAGTCCAATATGGTGTAGTATGTTAAAGACAATTGGTAAGTGGTTTAGTGAGAGAATTTATACTCACAAACATGGGTTACCATTCAGGCAACCACTCAATAGGCAGGTGAGGAGATTAGACCTGTCCTCACTCAGGATTAAGAAGTCGCTCTCTGTAGTAAAGAAACAAGAAAGGGGTAGCACTCCCCTCCACCAGGAGTGGACACAGAGTATTTGTATGTAGAACAGAGGCGCCAGCAGGATAAAAGTCAATACAATTTTTAAAAATTGCTTGGAAAAAGTGGTGGGCTTGCCTCCCAAAAGCAGACACGAGGTCCTGTCTTCATATCAATCAATACATTTATTATACGGTACCCCAAAAGCAGTGCAACGCGTTTCGCAGGCCCAGCCCGCTTCACTGAGGCGCTACACCTGCTATTGCCGAAATTCTGTTTTGTCCCCACTTTTATTGCCTGAGGAAGCGGGCTGGGACTGCCAAACGCGTTGCACTGCTTTTGGGGTACCGTATAATAAATGTATTTATTTATATGAAGACAGGATCTCGTGTCTGCTTTTGGGAGGCAAGCCCAACACTTCCTCCAAGCAATTTTTAAAAATTGTATTGACTTTTATCCGGCTGGTGCCTCTGTTCTACATACACATAGTAATAATTTGTAGATCATTTTTATTTTTCTCTCATAGACCATTTCAGGCTTCACTAATTGACATCAATGAAGCATATTGTGTGTAATAAGGTCAGCCTGCGTATCGCTTGCCTGCTTCCAGGGATGATTAGAATCTGTACACATTACTGGTTTCATTCCCTCGTACATTTTAAATAGGTCTGCATGCAGGTGACCGTTAATTGCCAAACGTTACTCGATTACTGTTTATAAGCCCAGTAAAAGTGAGTGCTCAGCAATTTGTCCTCATAAAAAATAAATTTCATTTCAAATGTAGTACATTGATAATGGTTTAGGGAAGTCTGGTATAATTATTAGTGGTTATGTCAGTTACAGCAGCAGTAGGACAGCCAATGAATGATAGTCTGCACTCCAGCGGCACCCCTCAGAGCCAATGGCGCTACAAAGGAAGGTGGGGAATGTTTTTGGAAAAATACAACCCTGGTGGTGATGTATTAAAGCTTCTATTATCAGCTCCAGGCTGCTCATGAGGCGGGGTGAGGCAGGTTCCTCGAGCGGCGGAAGTGTGGGGGGGGGGGGGGGGGGGGGAGCGGTGTCCTCCTGGCCACGGGTGGGGGGGGGGGGTGCCGAGCTGGAGGGGGTAGCAGCCAGGAAGTAGGAGCAATGGGCACAGCGGTGGGGGGGCCTCCTTCACCTGGGGCTCCCCCTCCAGCTAACTGCGCAGCATTACTATCAGGCAGCGAGCGGGAAAAGCAATGACTCACCTGCATGCGTTCCACCACTCACCTCACTTTTTGCAATTCCGCCCACTGTACTTCTGCAGTACAGTACAGTGGGCGGCATTGCAGGAAGGGACCCGAGCGGTGGAACGCAAGCAGGTGAGTCATTGCTTTCCCCACTCGCTGCCTGATAGTAATGCTGCCCAATAAGCTGGAGGGGGAGCTCGGACAGGGGAGCCCCAGGTGATGGGTGGTCTGACCCCCCTTTCCCACCACTGTGCCCGTTGCTCCCCCTTCCTGGCTGCTAACCCCTCCAGGCTACCTGTACTGGGGGCAATTATACTACCTATTGGGGGAGGGAGTGGTATCCTCTCAAGTTTGCCTCAGGCAGCAAAATTCTAGAACGGTGCTGTCTATTATTAAAGGCAGCATACAAGCGGGACATGCCCGTTTTGGGCCTCAGTTTAGAGGGGGGCCTCACTTTGTTGCTGGTGGCTGCTGGCCTGCCCTGTGCTGTGCGGCCCGGGGCCCCCCAATAACTGACATAACCCTGTTTCAGCGCAGACTCCTCTCACCGCTCTCTCCTCCTGTCGCCGCTCTTTCCTCCTGTCACCACCTTGCTGAGTTCACGTTCTGTCTCTGTGGTTACCCCAGCGGCGGCTCTTATGACGTCAGAGGCACTGCCGGATGAAACCTTGGTGGTAGGACACAGCAAAGCGGCGAGAGGAGAAAGGGCGCGGTGAGAGGAGTCAGCGCTGGAATGGGGTTATTTAAGTCTCCATTGGCGGCCGATGCCTGGCTAATCTATACTGGGGCACCACCTGTACCTGACTAGCTATACTGGAACACCTATAGCTTGCTACCTATACTCGATAACCTGTACCTAGCTACCTATACCGGGGCACCTATAGCTTGCTATCTATACTGGGGCACCACCTGTACATGACTAGCTATACTGGGACATGTATAGCTTGCTACCTATACTCGGGAACCTGTACCTGGCTAACTTATACTGGGGCACCTCCTGTACCTGGCTACGTATACTGGGGCACCTATAGCTTGCTACCTATACTGTGGCACCTGTACTTGGCTAACCTATACTGGGGCAGCACCTGTACCTAGCTACCTATACTGAAGCACCTATAGCTTGGTACCTATACTGGGGCACCACCTGTACCTGGCTACCTATACTGGGGCACCACCTGTACCTGACTAGTTATACTGGGGCACGTTTAGCTTGCTACCTATACTCAGGAACCTGTACCTGGCTAACCTATACTGGGGCACCACCTGTACCTGGCTACCTATACTGAAGCACCTATAGCTTGGTGCCTATACTCAGAACCCGTACCTGACTAACCTACACTGGGGCACCTATAGCTTGCTACCTATACTGTGGCACCTGTACTTGGCTAACCTATACTGGGGCAGCACCTGTACCTAGCTACCTATACTGAAGCACCTATAGCTTGGTACATATACTGGGGGCACCTGTACCTGGCTAACCTATACTGCAGGCACCTATGTCTGGCTACCTATATGGGGGCACCTATGCAAAAAAAAAATTGCACCGCTTTAAGACCCTAAAACCCGGAAGTAATAATCCTGCTAGGGAGGATAAATCTGTAGATAATTTTGTAGGAAAGTTGGATAGAGAAATTCACATCCATAAGATCTGTCCCTCTTCCACATCGTGTCCCTATTCTGTGCACAGCAACAGAGCAGCATGTACCACCTGAATCATGCTTTCTAGTAGGAAGAGCTGATTGATCCAGACTTCACACCATGCCAGTCCTCGGTATGACACATTGCCCTGTGAAGAGCATGGTTCCTGTAGATGTTTGTGCCGTCTCGCCCGTCTGTGCCCAGGTCCTCGGGGAGCTGTCAGTTTCATCCTCCTCCTCTCTAAGATGTCTCTAGACAGCATGTCACATCTTCTGCTGTTCTTATGTAACAGGGCTGAGGGTATACAGTAAACCTATTATCTGCATGGGATTCTGCTCCTGTGTGTCTGCTTCTGTTTTCCACATGGTGAATGCAGAATCTCGCAATGCTTATCAGCACTGTCACCTCTATTTATAGCTATGAAGATCTCATGAGTGCCTCATTCTCATCTGCACTGTGCATCTTCTGCAAGTCATTTGCTGCTCACAAGTAGAGAGGGTCAGTGAGATAATGAAATGCTAATAATCGTAGGAGAAGCTTAGGAGCTCTGGGCCCCGATGCAAGTTTTACATTGGGCTCCGTCAAGCCCCCTATACATAACAATTGATGTAGAGCACCAAAGCCTGCCAAAGACAGCTGCAGTGTCAGAGAGGTGTAGGCTGGGCCTGGGGAGAAGAACAGTCTATTAAAGGGGAACTGCAGTAAGAGGTATACGGAGGTTGCCATATTTATTTCCTTTTAATCAATACCAGTTGCCTGGCAGCCCTGCTGGTCTATATCTCTGCAGTAGTATCTGAATAACACCAGAAACAAGCATGCAGCTAGTCTTCTCAGATTTGACTTTAAAGTCTGAAACACCTGATCTGCTGCATGCTTGTTCAGGGGTTATGGCTAATAGTATTAGAGGCAGAGGATCAGCAGGGCTGCCAGGCAACTGGTATTGCTTAAAAGGAAATAAACATGGCAGCCTCCATATACCTCTCTCTTCAGTTCCCCTTTAATGGTTACAACTAATCAAAGCACATATAGAGGTGATGGTACCAGCATAGCACTAATAAAGAGCTGATAAAGAGGAGGGCCCCTCTGGTCCAGTGGCCTCAGTGCAGTAGCTACATCTGCACCTACTACTAAGCTCACTACCGCTGCACCTAACACTAACCTCACTGCCACTACTTCTAATGGTACCCATACACGGTACAATAAAAATGTTCGAACTTCCAGTTTTTTCAACCAAAACAATCAAATCGAATGAAAGTTGAAAGGAATCCTTTTTTTCGATCAAGAAAAAGGAACGATTATGAAAAATTGTTCCATGTATGGGCATCTTAACACAAACCTCGCTACCACTGTGCCTAATAGTGCCCATACATGGTACAATTGTTTTCATCCAATCTTACCATTAGTGTTGGGCGAACAGTGTTCGCCACTGTTCGGGTTCGCCCGGATTTCGGGCTGTTCGAGTTCGATTCGGGCTTCGCCGGACACCTCGTGGTGTTCGGCCTTTTAGTTCGGGTTCGCCCGAACTACTCAATGCCCCCCGAACAGGCCGCTTCTTTTTGCGGAAAGTTAATAGTACCTGGTGGCTGGCTGGCAGTGACTAGGAGACGCGTTGAGGCCGGGCAGCGGGCGGTTCAGCGGTAGTACCCTTGTGGTACTTTCGCCCTTTCTCTGACCTCACGTCCTCTACGTGATGACGCATACGAGGGTACGCGTCACGCGTACCCTCGTATGCGTCATCACGTAGAGGACGTGAGGTCAGAGAAAGGGCGGAAGTACCACAGGGGTACTACCGCTGAACCGCCCGCTGCCTGGCCTCAACGCGTCTCCTAGTCGGACTCCTCCTCACTCATCTCACCACTGCCAGCTAGCCAGCCAGCCACCAGGTACTATTAACTTTCCGCAAACTTTTTTTATGGGGAAGCGGGCAGAGGGGGGAGCGCTAGCGGAGGGGGTGGGGGGAATTTCTGACCCCCCCCCCCCCCCGCGATCGGGGCATGCTCCCCCCTTATGCCTGCGACCCCATAGGGCCCCCAAAAGCGGCATGTTCGGGGGTCCTATTGACTTCCATTGAGTTCGGGGTTCGGGCCGAACATACCGAACATCTGGCCCATGTTCGGCAGAACGGACCCGAACCCGAACATCCAGGTGTTCGCCCAACACTACTTACCATTTCTATGTAGTATAAGGGTAAATTAAGTGAATATACGGAAAGGATAACTTAGGCAGTTCCCTTATATTACATAGAAATGGTAAGATTGGATGAAAAAAATTGGACCATGTATATGGGCACCATGTCCATAACACTAACCTCACTACCACTGCACCAAACAGTAAACTCAGGGTCGGTTCTAGACTTTTTGCTGCCTGAGGCAATCTTGTGAGGTTCCTCCCCCCCCCCCTTTCCTGATTTGGAATGATCGCATAGCACCCGACAATTTACTCTGCTTCATTTACTGTTCTCACATGACATGCTGCAGCTCAACACAATAGCACGCTGGCTGGCTGTGAGTCTCGTTCTCTTCCTACTCTGTCTGCATTCTGTTAGTGTAAGCACAGTACAAAAGTGCTGCCTCTGTAGTCTCTGCCACCTGATGCAAATGTTTCATCTTGCCTCATGAGAGAACTGGCCCTGACTAACCTCACCACTGCTACACCTAACACTTACCACACTGCCGCTACATCTAACACTAACCACACTGCCGCTGCTCCTAACAGTAACCTCACTGCCGCTGCTCCTAACAGTAACCTCACTGCTGCTGCTCGTAACACTAAACTCGCTACCACTGCACGTAACACTAACCTCACTACCACTGCGCCTAACACTAACCTCACTACTACTACGCCTAACACTAACCTCACAACCACTGCACCTATCACTAACCTCACAACCACTGCACCTAACACTAACCACACTGCCGCTGCATCTAACAGTAACCTCACTGCCGCTGCTCGTAACACTAAACTCGCTACCACTGCACGTAACACAAACCTCACTGCCGCTGCACCTTACACTAACCTCACTACTACTACGCCTAACACTAACCTCACTACCACTGCGCCTAACATTAACCTCACAACCACTGCACCTAACACTAACCTCACTACCACTGCGCCTATCACTAACTTCACAACCACTGCACCTAACACTAACCTCACTACCACTGCACCTAACACTAACCACACTGCCGCTGCATCTAACAGTAACCTCACTGCCGCTGCTCGTAACACTAAACTCGCTACCACTGCGCGTAACACTAACCTCACTGCCGCTGCACCTTACACTAACCACACTACTACTATGCCTAACACTAACCTCACTACCACTGCGCCTAACACTAACCTTACAACCACTGCACCTAACACTAACCTCACAACCACTGCACCTAACACTAACCTCACTACCACTGCGCCTATCACTAACCTCACTACCACTGCACCTATCACTAACTTCACAACCACTGCACCTAACACTAACCTCACTACCACTGCACCTATCACTAACCTCACAACCACTGCACCTAACACTAACCACACTGCCGCTGAACCTAACACTAACCACACTGCCGCTGCACCTAACACTAAACTCACTACTGCTTCACCTAACAATAACCTCACTACCACTGCGCCTATCACTAACCTCACTACCACTGCACCTAACACTAACCTCACTACCACTGCGCCTATCACTAACCTTACTACCACTGCGCCTATCACTAACCTCACAACCACTGCACCTATCACTAACCTCACAACCACTGCACCTAACACTAACCACACTGCCGCTGCATCTAACAGTAACCTCACTGCCGCTGCTCGTAACACTAAACTCGCTACCACTGCGCGTAACACTAACCTCACTGCCGCTGCACCTTACACTAACCACACTACTACTATGCCTAACACTAACCTCACTACCACTGCGCCTAACAGTAACCTTACAACCACTGCACCTAACACTAACCTCACTACCACTGCGCCTATCACTAACCTCACTACCACTGCACCTATCACTAACTTCACAACCACTGCACCTAACACTAACCTCACTACCACTGCGCCTATCACTAACCTCACAACCACTGCACCTAACACTAACCACACTGCCGCTGAACCTAACACTAACCACACTGCCGCTGCACCTTACACTAACCTCACTACTACTACGCCTAACACTAACCTCACAACCACTGCGCCTAACACTAACCTCACTGCCGCTGCACCTAACACTAACCTCACTACTGCACAGGGGGACAGACGTGGATATTGAAGGCACAGAGGGGCAGAGGGGGCACAACAGGGGAGGCTCAGAAGGGGGCACAGGGGAAGCACAGAGGGGGGACAGAGATGATAGTGGTTCAACATTTGGACAGATTCAGATTAAGAGTGAACCTACAGTCCCTGTCTCATTGGTTAACATGACTACCTGTACTTCCATTTCCATCAATCCAAAGTTTATAACTGTCTCCTCTGCAAGTCTCGTAGCTGAAGAAATTCAAGTGAGCTACCATCTGGTATTTTATTTCCACAGTCTGCCAGTGTTGGGGAAAAATGTATTTTTTTTCAGCTGCCTGCCAGCTTCCAGGATTTGCTGGGCGCTGCTCTATAGACATCATCTTGTGAGCTTCCCTGAAATAACTCTATACAAATGACTCATATCCAGCCCAGACCTGTGCCAGTCGGGGAAAACACATGAAAGCATGGAGCTCCTTCTCATTCTCTTCCAGCACAAGCGTCTGTAAGCCTAACAGCACACACGGGCAAAGCTGTCCTGGAACATCGACTACCAGAGTGTTCTGCTATCAAACTGGCTCTCCCCTTAATCACTCTCTGCACTACAAATCACTCAGGAGGGTATCGCTAGTATAACAACAACACACTCTTGTTGCTGTATTTAAAATGTTGGGATTTAAAATACTCTAAGGCTGCTTTCACAGTGGGACGTTACAGGCGCACATTGGAGCAGCCTGTACGCACTCCACCGCACAGCAATGAAAAATCAATGTGCTGTTCACAGTGCCCATGTTGCGTTACATTGTAACGCTGTACGTCAGTGGAAAGTGCTGCATGCTGTGCGTTATGCGCGGCTAACCCGCGTTAGACCGTGCGCACATGCTCAGTAGTGTTGGAGGAGGAGGTCTTCCCTCCTACTCCTCGGCCAGCCACATGGCTAATTAATATTCACTGCACGGTGTGACGTGTGCAGTGTTTACTTCCTAGAGCGCCGCTCTGTGCGGCGATTGGCTGGCGGGATTCCGCATGCGTCCAAGAGTACGCATCACGGCATCACAGGACGCGTGAAGAGCCGCTTAACGCGGCTCAATGTAACGTCCAGCTTCAACCCACTATGCGTTGAGTTAGGGGCACGTTATGCGACCTTAACGTGGCATTTAATGCAACGTCTTAATGGGAAAGAAGCCTTAGGATGTCCACCCAGGGCCGGTTCTAGACTTTTTACTGCCTAAGGCAAACTTGTGAGGTTGGGCTTAACGCTATTAGAGCTTTATAAATAAGTTTAATAATAATTATAATAAAAGAGAACAAAAAAAGCTGTGACAAGCTGTTGTAAAATATCTTCAGAGGGTGCCAGCAGGGGGCTGGAAGAAGCCCCAGGTAAATTAAACAAACCGGAGACCTTACTGACACTTTAGGTTCCCTTTAAAAATGTGTACCACCGCAAAATGCAATTTTACTGAGTTTAACCATTTCTCTTTTGGATTTTTAAAATTGATTTTCTCAAAAACTACAAGGTCTTTTTGAAAAAAATTACAGATCCAGATTACGGTGACAAAGAAAATTAATTAAGATATTTTTTAAATAATTACGAATTACAATGTGAAATTAAAGCTATGCAAAATTTGTGTTTATCAGACATACCCATCATAAATGGCGTCAATTCACCAGAGGTTACCAACCTACCGTATTTTTCGGACTATAAGACGCACTTTTTCTTCCCCAAAAGAGGGGGGAAAAAGTTGGTGTGTCTTATAGTCCGAATGTACCTGTGCCAAGTGGGGATTTCGTGCTCCATCGATCGGATCTCCATTGTGGTGGAGCCGCGGCTTGTCCAGTAAGATGGGGAGGCGTAGGAGTCTCGGCAGACCATCTCATCTGCTGCAGAGACCCAGCAGTTCATGCAGATTTTCATTTTGATGACCCAGCTTGATGAGCGCTGATGTGTCCCCGCGGCTACTGCAAAAGCACCCCCGCCATTTCAGAATGGTCTCGCTGCGGGTCCGGACTTCCGTAAACAAGATGTGACACACTTCTGCCCAGCTCCGTGAGGGTCTACACATGCAGCGCTGCGGGTCCGGACTTCCGCAAACAAGATGTGACACACTTCTGCCCAGCTCCGTGAGGGTCTACACATGCAGCGCTGCGGGTCCGGACTTCCGCAAACACATCGTCACACACTTCTTTCCAGCTCTATGAGTGACTGCACATGCCGCTGATTGGCTTCCGATAGCCCTGCCGGCGGGACGAAGGCACTGCTTCTGAACCAATCACAATCCCCCTTCCACGGAAGGGGGATTGTGATTGGTTCAGGAGCGGTGCCTACGTGACGTCAGCAGGGCTATCAGCGCCAATCAGCGGCATGTGCACTTAGTCATTCATAGAGCTGGAAAGAAGTGTGTGACGATGTGTTTGCGGAAGTCCGGACCCGCAGCGCTGCATGTGTAGACCCTCATGGAGCTGGGCAGAAGTGTGTCACATCTTGTTTGCGGAAGTCCGGACCCGCAGCGCTGCATGTGTAGACCCTCACGGAGCTGGGCAGAAGTGTGTCACATCTTGTTTGCGAAAGTCCGGACCCGCAGCGAGACCATTCTGAAATGGCGGGGGTGCTTTTGCAGTGGCCGCAGGGACACATCAGCGCTCATCAAGCCGGACAGACGATCTCAGAGGCCTTTTCCTCCTCCCCTCGTGCAAGACAGAAACTCCATCTCCTGGAGACCCTAAGCACCAGAGAGCAGCATGAAGCACTGCATCATGGGACTGGGCCACCAAGCTGGTGAGGGGGTCTGCACGGGGGTGCTGGGCATATGTCTTGGGGAAGGGGCTGTGCTGCTAATCTGCAATTTCACTGCTCAGCACAATCTAGAGAGATTTACAGGAGGTGGCAGTGGTACATCAGGAGTTTATATTTAGAGATTTATATTGTTGCACTGTTCTGTTTTGTTCTGTTTTCACAGTACAAGTTTATCTTTGGTTTTACATTGTTACACCTTATTCGGGGGTTTTCACTTGATGCTGCTATTTGTTTCTGAAGCTCCACAAGGTGCTCCTGGACCATGGACGCACCAGGTTTAGTATATTTTATTTTTCTTTGATTTTGTCCCTCTAAACCTAGGTGCGTCTTATAGTCCGGAGCGTCTTATAGTCCGAAAAATACGGTATTTATCTCTTGGGAGGTAATTTACCTCCTGTGATATCTCCAAATAGCAATTCTCCAGAAGTATAGGGGAAAATATCGACAGAGAGAAATGCAAGAGATAAATGTGAGATAAGTATGAGATAAATAAGTGATAGTTAGTAGTTAGCTTTTCTCCAAATCACAATTCACCAGGGAAGAAAGGGGGTGTGGCCATTCGTTATTTTTTCATCTCTTTATCCCCTGAATGAACCTGGAGATATCGTGGTTTTCACACAGCAGCTGCTGCTGTGGAAGATGGAGCCTTTTGAGCTTACTCTGTTAGGCCTGGTACACACCAAAAACCGCTAGCAGATCCGCAAAATGCTAGCAGATTTCGAAACGCTTTTTCTTATTTTTCTGTAGCGTTTCAGCTAGCATTTTGCGGTTTTGTGAAGCGTTTTTGGTGTAGTAGATTTCATGTATTGTTACAGTAAAGCTGTTACTGAACAGCTACTGTAACAAAAACCGCCTGGCAAACAGCTCTGAAGTGCCGTTTTTCAGAGCAGTTTGCGTTTTTCCTATACTTAACGTTGAGGCAGAAACGCCTCCGCAATCCAAAATCTGCAGCAGCCCGGGAGTACGCGTTTCTGCAAAACGCCTCCCACTCTGGTGTGCACCAGCCCGTTGAAATACATTACCCAAGCGTATCTGCAGCCGCAAGCGGATCGCAAAACGCAGCCGAACCGCTCTGGCGTGCACTAGGCCTTAGAGCTTGCTTCTATTATGAGGAGATGAAGGCGCAGGAGGAGGGTCTGTTTAATCGCCCCTCGTATTTTTTATGAGAGAACAGTTCTTGATCATTTTACTGAGACAGAGGTAGTGAAGAAGTTCAGACTCACTCGTGATATGATTTATGATATGATCCGGCAGTAAAAGGCGGGAATACTCTGGTCAGGTAGTGGTAAAACTCCGCCTCCTACCCACAATGCTTCACTTTCAAGCTTACAGAGAGGAAAAGTATCCCATGTAAATCATTAATACCGATTACCTAACTCTCTGCTTTCTCACACTTTCCTCATGCATATCTCTCCATTATCCCCTGCTATCGAACACTTTTCTCTCTGTCCTCTCACACTGGTGAATTGACTCCAGAGTGTTAAAATACCTCATGAGATAAACTACCTACCTTTTTTCTCTTAGTAAATGCTCTCTGGTGAATTGACGCCAATGTTCTCAGGACTGAATATGTAAGTTTGTGATATGCAATTTAGTTCAATAATGGCTTCTTGCTCAGCTGAGCATTAAAGAGGGATTGTCAGCCACAAAATCAAATTCCATTTACCACTGCTCTGTGTTTAGTATGCAGCCTGCAACCTTACCCTGCATTGCAAGCACTCTAGTCTATTTAGAAATATTTCTGTTGTAATAAATCTTTTCTCAGTCAGACTGGCTCTATTTGGTACATTGTCGACGAGAAGGAAGCTTGTCCTCTCCCCTCCCACATTCCTGCTCCTCACTGATTGGCTGAGGGCAGTTCAGTGTGAAGCTGAAATACAAGCTATGCTGTTCTCTCATGTGTTTACAAAGCAAACTAGCTATGACAGTGCAGTTTCTAGGAGAGAAAAAAACGTAAGGGAGGAAATTACATCAGGATTGGCTTCTTGCAGAGGGAATCAATATTGCAAATGCCTGAAACAGAATTCTCTTGATTTACTATATAAAATTCACTGAAATAAAAATGTGGACAGTACAATACATCTGTTATGTAAGTAGGACAAGTAGTTATATACTTACATATGTGTTTTTTTCCTAGCATAGTATGGTTGGTCCTGCTGCTTTAATAAAAAGACACAGAGAGGTGACACTATAAACAGCTTCCAGTCTTCATTTGATTTGCATAGTAATTTGATTTGCATATTAATTACCCTCAGGTAGTCTTTTGGTCCCGGGAAAGCAGAGAGGTCACTACAAGTGACAGTATGTCAGAGCTGTTGTCTTGTTTCTGCTCCTGAAAGAACGTACCATTAACAATTTAGTAATTGACTGAATTATGGTGCATTGGGTAATAAATAATCTAGCTATAAATTGGATTGTGTGTACAAGCATAATTAATCAGAGACAGCTGATTAGGTGACAACATTGTTCCATCCCCCATCACACTCTCAGTAGATTAGATTCTGCCTGGTTTTGCATGTGGGGTGACAATTAACTATATACTGTAGTACATTTTGACTAGTTATTTTGAGTAAAAATAACTGTTTATAAAAATGAGTCCATACATATGAATTTACTGCTATATCTTTACATAGAAGTATTTAATTAAAGCACTTCTTTCTTACCTCACCCTTCCTCCCTTTTGGTGACTAATGCTGTCTTTTCACAATCTAGACAGCATGAGTCAATCAGAAAGGAGGGATTTGGAGTTCATGTGGGAATCAGCAAGTTCAGTTGTAACGTTACTTCTCTATAGTTGATTTGAACTGCATGTTTTTCATATGGTTGCAGATGCAGCTTTGCTGATGCACTCCACCCAGGTCATGCTGCCAGCTATCAATGTCTTCTCATCGGTGATAGCTGACTAGAGACCACACACTGCTGCTGCCCACGCTCCATCTCAGGTCTTTCATCCTTGAACCTAATTCCACCAAGCGGCTTCTGGAAAACCACAAGGTATTTTGGAACTTGGCGGTTGTAGCGTGTATGGAGCCTTTGCTATTAATCATTAAAGTCAGGTCATTGACTTCAATACAGTTTGTGAAAGACATTCGTAAAAATTAATGGAATTTCCTGAAGTCGGGGGAAATTTTTATGACACTGCCAGAGACTATGACTATGACAGGGATTAAACTGTGAGCTCCTCTGAGGGACACTTAGGGACAAGACTATATACTCTGTAAAAGTTAATACTCTGCAAGATGTCAGCACTATAGAAATACTAAATAATAATAGTAATGTATGAAACGCGTAGTGTGAATGGGCACCGCAGAGTTAAACAGCTGTTGAAATATATTAACTATGTAGAGAAGAGTTTCAGTATAGATTGGATTGCACAATATCCACGGGGTTTTAAGAGCTATAATTACAGAGGCGCTCTTGTCCTTTGCTCCTTTTGTATTTGCCTGAGGAAGCGGGCTGTTGAACTGCAAAACGCGTTGCAACAATTTTTTGAGTAGAGATTGCACTTGTATTGACTTTGATCTGTCAAGTCTCCTGTGGGCAAGTAAGTCCACCACCCCCCCAACCCCATTTTAATTATTTTTAACATATTAATATAATTACAGAGGGCCATAACTTCTTATCCTCCTTCCTTCTGAGATAGAGCCTTACTCCCTTCAGAATAGGCTTTGTTATGGGCGGGGGAGTTATGGTGGCTGCAGGATGACCACACCAGGTGTTATATGACCAATGACTGGCCACGTGGTTACAGCTGGAGATAGAAAGCACTGTCAACGTGGAGGACGGGGGCAAAAGTTTGCTGACTGGTCCTATGATTTGAGGTTCCACCCCAGGGTTATTCATTGTTTATTTTGGCCATACTGATGAACATTAACAGTACACTGACAAATAACATTGGTAAAATGTGAAATAACTGTGAGCTTGTAAGCATTACGGGCAGTTCTGAAGCTACATTAGAGAGCTCTGGCCTTGTATGGCTTTTCAGTCGTGTATCCTTTGTAAGGAAGGAAAGTGCGATATCAATATGAGGGGATTGGCCATGTAAGGAGTCATTTTCCTCGCTTCATTCTTTCCACCTGAAAGCACAGCTGCTCCCGTCTGTTTCGCTCCAGTAATTATGGTGAGTTTAGTGCTATTCGCCTTTTCTCAGCTCTGGTCCCAGGGGAACCTTGAGAACCAGCTCAAATTCTTCATGCTCGTGAAGATTAATAACACCAAGTGACTCCAAGCAAGACAATAGTTTTATAAAATCAACAGCTGACGGGGGAAAGGTCAGCCATTGGGGGGTCCGAAGTCCGAAATACACACTTCAGAAATAGTGTGAATGGTTTAGAACCCAAACTAAATTTTCCATTAATGTCCCTTTCATGTTCAACATGCCTCAGTAATACTACACAGAGCCGGATCATACAAAAGGCAATTGGCTTGGAGAGAGTCGAGGGGCCTGGTGGATGCTAGCACCCACCAAATATTTTTTAAAAGCCAGGTGATCATCAGCCGTTGGCAAAATCTGATCTTACCTTGGGCCCTCCTTAATCTTAATCTGTCTCTGCTAGTGCACAGTGCTATCTCGCAGATGTCACAAACATAGAATTTTGCGAATACGAACTTCCGCAAAATGTTTGCGAACAGGCGAATCTGGTGAACCGCCATAGATTTCAATGGGCAGATGAATTTTAAAACCTACAAAGACTGTTTCTGGCCACAAAACTGATGAAAAAGTAGTTACAAGGGGTCTAACACCTGGACTGTGGCATGCCAGAGGGGGATCCATGCCAAAAGTCTCACCAAAAATTACGGAGTTGACGCAAAGTCAGGTTTTAATCCCTAAAGGGCAGAAATCACATTATGCACAACTCTGGGTGTCAGTGGGCTGTGAAGTGTCTCACACAGAGAGATACAATAGTACTATCAGAATACAGTGAAATAATAATGCACTGGAGTGGTTCTGTGCCTTCAACTTAATGAGGCAACAGCAGTAGTGTGCACACAGCTCTGGGTGTCAGTGGGCTGCGGAGTGTCACACACAAAAAAAACACAGGAGACCGATGTGCTAGCCCTCAAAAGGGCTGTTTTTTGGGCTTTCACAGCTAGTGAGGAACAAGAACATAGGCCTAGATAATACTTTCCCTACCTATCTGTAGCAAGTCTGTCCCTGCTCTCACTACAGTCAGCAGCCAGCAGAGAATTGATCCAATATGTACACCACAACTTCTTTTGGATAGGGGGTGGGGGTTCCAGGAAGGGGTGCTAGCTGATTGGCTGTCATGTGTCTGCTGACTGTGAGGTAAGGGGTCAAAGTTTAGCTCAATGATGATGTATAGGGGGCGAATCGAACACGCCAAATGTTCACTGTTCGCTGGCAATGCCAACAGCCGATGTTCGCAGAATACTACTGGTCGGCGAACTGTTCGGGCCATCTCTACTGAAGGGTTGTTTCTGCCTCTGGAGCTCACCCGCTTGAAGTTTCTAGAGAAACACTATAGGGTCAAACACTGAGGCCAGGTCAGGTCCACAGGGTCAAACACAGAGACCAGGTCCTGATCGGATATGCTGTGCCACATCGCACCGTCCTGCAAGATGTTCACACTCACCACAGTTGTGCGTCTGTCATCACATGGCTATTCCAGTACTTCGCACTGCTAATACCTGTGCTGGGCTCAGGGACAGGCACTGGTAAGCCCAAAGGCCGGATTTATACTTGTTCCAACCTTAGGCCAAGTATGTTAGGGCTTCTCTTTCACACGCAGCAGCATCCCTCACACTCTATGGGCTCGATTCACAAAGCGGTGCAAAGTGTTAGCACCATGGTGAAAAGGCCCTTATCACGCCTAAAGTCACTTTAGGCATGATAAGAAGAAACTCGCGCGAAGTTCAGGAAAAATCGGTGATAACTCAGTGGTGAAAAGGTCATCACGCCTAAAGTCTTTTAGGCGTGATAACTGGGTTATCACCGCTTTGTGAATCGAGGCCAGCCCTTTCTTTCTTGTGTAAAATCCATGTGCCACAGCACCTTTCTTTCATGTACAGCTCCTTTGGGCATCAGCCTCCCCTTTACATGTGTCTCCAATTGCAGCTTACTCTTTCATATGTAGCATTCCTTGTTTCAGGTCCAGGTGCCCCCTGGGGCTGCAGCCGCCCAAAGCCTGGGACTTTGGGGCCTTTCCTATCTTTCCAGAATTCCTTCTCTGGACAGAAGCATAGGGCTATCATTGGATAGATTTATGGGAATCCTATCTAGCAACTAGGAGGATTCTCATTGGTCCACCACTGAGTAAATGAGAATCCTCCCTGTTGCTATGAATGACTGCCATTGATCCTTTGCAATCCAATGATAGCCCTAGGACTCTGATATCAGTGGTTGTCCACTCCCCAAGCCCAGTGGAGGTGCCAGCAATGGCAGAGGACCCAACCGAGGACACACAGAGACAGGTGTGTATATCTGTAACAGAAGAGGAAAGCAGCCTAGTGAGAACAGACTCTCAGTTCCTATACACTTGCACTGATTCCATGGACATCCGCAGGGCATGCGGGCTCTGGAAAAATTGTGGCAATCAGCATTGTGCGTTTTGCTCCCGATTCCACTCCACTTCATTTTAGGTGGCAAGTAAAGCGGAGCCTCTGCTTAACATAGGATCCATTTATACATTTGCTCCTGCCAGCACATTAACAGTATTCTGTTTAGAAATCTGAACAAAAACATTTGTGTTAATATGGAAGGACAGGAACTAGTGGAGAGAATGATTTTTATTCAGAAGTTTAAAGAACACGGAGCAGTGCTTTTCAGCTCTGCTAGATTTGGGCACTGCCAGCGCCGCAATAGACTATAATGGGAATCAGTCTATAGCGGCGCTCAGTGAGTAACGTCAGAAGACGGAGCGGAAGTTGCTTAAACACAATAATTCGGCCTCCAGCAATCGCTGGAAGCTGAATTATATCATTCCCCCACTATCCATGGCGGCCTGGAGGGGGAATAGTAATTACCACGGCTGGGACTTGTGCAGCAGCAGGATCAGCCATATACTGGCTGTATCCTGCGCCCAAGTCTACCGCCACCGTTTTCATATGTACGCTAAAGAACAGAAAACCAAATAGCTCCCATGGGTTAAGGAGTCTCATTTATCCATGTAATGGTTATTCCAAAAACAAATTAAAGACATTTCAACAGGAGAACTCGCTGCTTTGTAGAGGTTTCATTGCTACTACAAATTCTTCTACGGTTAAAATGAGATGAAGGACATACCCAAATATTTATAAGTAGTAATAGTAGTAGTAATGGACTTGAGAAAGCCCTATTAGAGCGGCGAAACGATCATCGACGGCCAATCTCTGCATCTCTTGTAGACCCACCTCAATACCCATTGCTGCACCAGTTACCTTCTGGAATTGATACGTATTACTTATTATGCTGCCTATGTTTTAACGAAGATTTTAATTAAAGCTTTGGAAGTTTTATTATACAAGCGAGCTGCTCCTGGATTCTATGGGCCCGATTCACAAAGCGGTGCTAACCCAGTTAGAGACTTTAGGCGTGATAACCATTGCACCATGCTGGTGAAAAGCCAGTTTAGGCGTGATAAGTTTAGGCGTGATAAGTTTAGATAAGTTTAGATTGCGCACAAAGTCCCGCATGCAAAGCAGCGCCATTAAACTCTATGCGAAGTGCACCAGACTTTGCTAGCGCAAAACTTTTGATCAGCTGTGCACTGCGGTGCTAACCCAGTTGGTGCTTAAACTTATCACGCCTAAATTTATCATGCCTAAACTTATCACACCTAAACTTATCACACCTAAACTTATCATGCCTAAACTGAGTTTAGGCGTGATAAAGGGCTTTTCACCAGCGTGCTAACTGTTAGGGCCTGATTCACAAAGCGGTGCTATGTCTTTTGCTGAATACTATACTATGGGCTCGATTCACAAAGCGGTGCTAGCCCAGTTAGAGACTTTAGGCATGATAACCATTGCACCACGCTGGTGAAAAGCCAGTTTAGGCGTGATAAGTTTAGGCATGATAAGTTTAGGCGTGATAAGTTTAGGCATGCTAAGTTTAGATAAGTTTAGATCGCACACAAAGTCCCGCACGCAAAGCAGCGCCATTAAACTCTATGCGAAGTGCACCAGACTTTGCTAGCGCAAAACTTTTGATCAGCTGTGCACTGCGGTGCTAACCCAGTTGGTGCTTAAAATTATCATGCCTAAATTTATCATGCCTAAACTTATCACACCTAAACTTATCACACCTAAACTTATCATGCCTAAACTGAGTTTAGGCATGATAAAGGGCTTTTCACCAGGGTGCTAACTGTTAGCACCGCTTTGTGAATCAGGCCCTATGGATCTTTGCTCAATCGGATGTTGAACCGCTTGAGAAAGTTTGTAATAGTTATCAGGCAGATTACTAGTGTGCATTCACTTTTGCTCTATTCGTGAAATATTTATAGGTAGTGATGAACAGGATTTTTGCATGATCATAAATTTTGCATCATAAAATTTGCAATTATGATGCAAAATCATAACACAAAATATTGGGGAAAAACATAATTAATTTCGACTATAACCATAACTAGGAACCATAATTTCACTATTACATGTGATTTTGGGTAATTTTGTACTGAATTTAGCAGTTAATAGCAAAGCCCCCGTACGTACTATTGTCACATTTCATTCGATCCTGACCCTGTGATCACTGTAAGCCAATCACATGAGTCAATGATATCGGCTACTGACCGGCTCACAGAGCTCTGCTGTCATACTGACAGCCGAGCGAGTGGTCTTCAGCGACTGGAGAGCGGGGCAAACAGCGAGAGCATGACATCCAGAAAGTCTCTGCTTCTTAAAGGGAATGTCCAAGGATTTAAAAAATAAATAAATCTACTTACCCGGGGCTTCCTCCAGCTAGGGACGGATCTAGGGGGGGGCAGGCGGGTCTCTTGCCCCAGGCGCAGTTTGTTGAATTCTTAAAAAGGCAGCAAAATGAATGGCAGTTTAGGCGCCAAAACCTGACCTTTAGGCGCCAAAACCTGACCTTGCCCCAGGCGCAACTTGGTCTTGATCCGTCCCTGCCTCCAGCCCCTGGAGAAGTCCTGTGCCCTCACCACAGCTCTGCTTCCCGCCAATGGCCCGGGGCAGGGCCGGCCCTAGACTATTTGCCGCCTGAGGCAAAAAAAAAATTTCCGCCTACACCCCCCCCCCCCCCCCCCGGTGGGGGGCGCGCTCTGGGGGGCCGCCAAGCTAGAGGGGTAGCTGGCAGGACGGGGGTATTGGGCCTAGCGGCGGGGAGGGGGTCGTACCCCCCCTCCCTCGCCTGGGTCCCCCGTGCTCCGCTCCCCTCCAGCCTTAAATACAAGCAGCCGCTATGTGTAAGAGGCACGGGCGGGTAGGACTCACCTCTTTCTCGTTCCAAGCGTGCGTTCCACTGACGTCACTTCCTGCAACGCTGCAGGAAGTGACGTCAGTGGAGCGCACGCTTGGAACGAGGAAGAGGTGAGTCCTACCCGCCCGTGCCTCTTACACATAGCGGCTGCTTGTATTTAAGGCTGGAGGGGAGGGGAGCGGAGCACGGGGGACCCAGGTGAGGGAGGGGGGGGTCCGACCCCCCTCCCCACCGCTAGGCCCAATACCCCCATCCTGCCAGCTACCCCTCCAGCTCGGCGGCCGGCTCCCCGCACCCACGGACGGGCGGGTGCCGCCCCTGGAATTTTGCCGCCTGAGGCAAAAGTTTCACCCCGCCTCATGAGCGGGCCGGCCCCTCTGGTGCAAGATGCTGTCCTCGCCAGGTCGTCCTCTACTGCACCTGCGCAAGAGCCACTCACGGTTGCTTTAACGTCACCTTGAGTGTACTGCGCAGAAAACTCCAGATGATGTCAGCTCAACCGCAAGATGCTCTCGTGCAGGCGCAGTAGGCTGCTGACCTGGCGAGGTTGGCATCTTGCACTTGAGGAGATCCGGGGCCTTCGGTGGGAAGTGGATCTGCGGCAAGGGCACGGGATGTCTCCAGGGGCTGGAGGAAGACCTGGGTAAGTACATATATATATATATATATATACACATATATATATATATATATATATATATATATATATATATATATGTATATATATTTATTTATTTTTTTTAATCGTCAGACTTTCCCTTTAAGGGGCCAGAGACTGCTGGTACCTAAAGCGGAACTGTAAATACAATTTAAGCACACTGTTTCACTTTCTTGTCCCGTACCGGTCCTGCCCGAGCCGCCATCCTCCCGCCGCCAGCTAGTTTCGGTTTCGCCGCCGGACCACTGTGCCACGTGTATCTTTTCTTCACGTCCCCTGCTATTGCAGAGGGGAACGCGAAGAAAGGATACGCTTAGCAAAGCTGCGCTGGCGTCGACTTTGAAGTCTAGGAACGGAACGGAGCTGGCGGCGGGAGAACGGCGGCTCGGGCAGGACCGGCGAGGGACAGGGCGGCTGCTGGGGGCTTGCAGAAGCCCCAGGTAAGTGGAACACTGTGCTTAAATTGTATTTACAGTTTCGCTTTAAGTGGTTAAGAAAGGAGTCTTCTTACAACTTTGTTCATGAACATACTATGCTGTTTTTAACATCTTTATCTAAGCATCAGCAAGTCTGAACATTCTAACACAGTTTGGCTTTTGGGTCATTACGTCCATGTAACCACTATAAATAAGAGAGTACCATTACCTGCTGCCTGCTACCATTCCGCATGATTACAGGTGGCACTGTGGCAGGATTCGTGAAAGCTCCATACAGAGTAGTTTGGAAGTTTTGACCAAAAGACAAGAAAATAACTTTTTTCTTTGTGCAGAGGTGAAATTGCTTTTCCAGCAAATCAGCATCTCAGCAGTTTTGTAAGCACATATTTTGTGAAGATTTCAATGCCAAGAGCGATGGGTAAGTGTAGGGAAATAACTGGCATTATTTTGGAAAGAACACATTATTCTCTCTATTCAGCATCATACAAAATATGCACCGATGCATGCCCTTCACCGCACAGCCCGTTGTACTGTCAGCTCTCCTGTCTGGAAATAGTTTTTACATAATAGAATTTAGTAGTGTGGCAAAACGTTGCCCCCTACTGTCAAGCAGATCAAACTGGAAGACAAAACTTAAAGAGGACCTGTGAGAGATCGCGGAAAAGCCGCCGCATGTGCTACTAAGGAGGCGGCTGATTCCGCGTCCAGTGCGTCGGTTTGCACGCGGAAGCGTGTGTCTGGTGGCAGGGCAGAACGCGGAAAAGTCGCCGCAGGCAACAACAGTAAGGCGGCTGGTTCCGCGTCCAGCGCGGCGGTTTGCACGCAGCAGCGTGTGTCTGGTGTGGCTGAGTCTGTTAGTGCACATAGGCTTAGGCATACATGCGCGTGCGCTGAGAGGCAGAATTCTTATACTAAGCAGGAAGAGTCAGCTGACCACGCCGATCAGCTGACTCCAGAGCAGGATACTATTGGTTGAGCAATTAGGGGTGGTGCTAGAGAGCACTACTCCATATATAGTTTCTGCTGGTCACTTGCAAGTTGTTGGCCGTTGGGATCACTACGTGGAAGCACTCAGACCTAGTCAGATCCTTCAGTGTGTTTGAACCAGGTGGACCTGGGAATTCACACTTAGCCAGATTACTTTAAATTGTTATTCTGTTTATGCTTAAGCTAGTTCCAGGGTGTAGAGACCAAGGACCTCACACCCAGCTTAGGGAACTGTGTTATCATCTGTGTTATACCTTCAGACTAGTTCCAGGGTGTAGAGACCACGGACCTCGCACCCAGTCTAGGGAACTGTATTATCATCATTGTATACTTTAGTCTAGTTCCGGGGTGCTGAGAATAAGGACCTCGCACCCAGAATAGGCATTGTTATTATATGTTATGACTTATAGCTTTTCCGACTACTCCTCTGTCTTCTGATTCGGTACCTCGCATATCTGATATTCCGTTGCCAGACCCTGCTTGCCTAGGATACCGAATCAGCCTTCTGTCTTTGTACCTTATCTGTCAGTGTGTTGCCGACCAGGCGAGGCCGACCTTGAGAGCTATCTCTCCTGTTAAGATATAGGGCTCGATTCACAAAGCGGTGATAACCCAGTTAAAGACTTTAGGGGCTTGATTCACAAAGCGGTGATAACCCAGTTATCACGCCTAAAAGACTTTAGGCGTGATGACCTTTTCACCACTGAGTTATCACCGCTTTTTCCTGCTCTTCGCGCGAAGTTACCATAGGGTTTAATGGGAGCTTCGCGCGAAGCGTCGGGTGCAGCGCGCGTACGCGCGGTAACTTCGCGCGAGTTTCTTCTTATCACGCCTAAAGTGAGTTTAGGCGTGATAAGGGGCTTTTCACTGGCGTGCAAACACTTTGCACCGCTTTGTGAATCAAGCCCTAGGCGTGATAACCATTTTTATCATGCCTAAACTCAGTTTAGGCATGATAAGTTTAGGCATGATAAGTTTAGATAAGTTTATTTTGCGCCTAAAGTCCCGCACGCAAAGCAGCGCCATTAAACTCTATGCAAAGTGCACCAGACTTTGCTAGCGCAAAACTTTTGATCAGCTGTGCACTGCGGTGCTAACCCAGTTGGTGCTTAAACTTATCACGCCTAAAAACTTATCACACCTAAACTTATCAGTCACGCCTAAACTTATCACATCTAAACTTATCATGCCTAAACAGAGTTTAGGCGTGATAAAGGGCTTTTCACTAGCGTGCTAACTGTTAGCACCGCTTTGTGAATCAGGCCCATAGTCTCCAGACCAGATAGTGACATCCACCGTCAGGTGTCACTCACTCTCTGGCCTTTCCCATCCTCAGCCTGACTCCTCCCCTTGAGGAGCCTCAAGCTGCTGGAAGGTTCCTGTGCTCTCAGAGCAGTGTCTCTTTACTGTCAATGCGTCACGCGTACCCTCGTATGCGTCATCACGTAGAGGACATGAGGTCAGAGAAAGGGCGGAAGTACCACAAGGGTACTACCGCTGAACCGCCCGCTGCCCGGCCTCAACGCATCCTACTCGGACTCCTCCTACTCACTCACACCACAGTGCCAGCCAGCCACTGAAGGTACTATTGAACTTTACGCAAAATTTTTGTATGGGGAAGCGGGCAGAGGGGGAAGCACTAGCGGAGGGGGTGGGGGGAATTTCCGACCCCCCCTCGCGACCGGGGCATGCTCCCCCCTTATGCCTGCGACCCCATAGGGGGGCAGTATTCGACCAAACAGGGCCCTGTTTGGCCGAACAGGGGCCCTGTTCGGCCTGTTCGGCTGGGCATTGAGCTGTTCGGGCGAACCCGAACTAAAAAGGCCAAACACCATGAGGTGTTCGGCCGAACTCGAACATCACCCGAACAGGGTGATGTTCTGTAGTGTTGGGCGAACAGTGTTCGCCACTGTTCGGGTTCTGCAGAACATCACCCTGTTCGGGTGATGTTCGAGTTCGGCCGAACACCTGACGGTGCTCGGCCAAACCGTTCGGCCATATGGCCGAACTAAGAGCGCATGGCCGAACGTTCCCCGAACGTTCGGCTAGCGCTGTGATTGGCCGAACGGGTCACGTGGTTCGGACCCGAACGCGCTCTGATTGGCCGAACGGTCACGTGGTTCGGGTAAATAAATACCCGAACCACGTCATATCTCCGCCATTTGTCTGTGGGTTTAGCTTTGGGTAGGCAGGCAGGGTAGTTCGCGCTCCAGCCACGCTAGCCAGGGTCCCCCCTGTCATTGTGTCACTGCTGGGAACAGTAGTACACCGCTTGCTCAGCCACACTATATAGCATTCTGTTTACTGCCACTCTGTGTACCTCGCTCAGCCACACTATATAGCATTCTGTTTACTGCCACTCTGTGTCTGCTGGGAATAGTAGTACACCGCTTGCTCAGCCACACTATATAGCATTCTGTTTACTGCCACTCTGTGTACCTCGCTCAGCCACACTATATAGCATTCTGTTTACTGCCACTCTGTGTCTGCTGGGAATAGTGGTACACCGCTCGCTCAGCCACACTATATAGCATTCTGTTCACTGTTCTGTGTCTGCTTGGAATAGTGGTACACCGCTCGCTCAGCCACACTATATAGCATTCTGTTTACTGTTCTGTGTCTGCTGGAAATAGTGGTACACCGCTCGCTCAGCCACACTATATAGCATTCTGTTTACTGTTCTGTGTCTGCTGGGAATAGTGGTACACCGCTCGCTCAGCCACACTATATAGCATTCTGTGCACTGTTCTGTGTCTGCTGGGAATAGTGGTACACCGCTCGCTCAGCCACACTATATAGCATTCTGTTCACTGTTCTGTGTCTGCTGGGAATAGTGGTACACCGCTCGCTCAGCCACACTATATAGCATTCTGTTTACTGTTCTGTGTCTGCTGGGAATAGTGGTACACCGCTCGCTCATCCACACTATATAGCATTCTGTTCACTGTTCTGTGTCTGCTGGGAATAGTGGTACACCGCCCGCTCAGCCACACTATATAGCATTCTGTTCACTGTTCTGTGTCTGCTGGGAATAGTGGTACACCGCTCGCTCAGCCACACTATATAGCATTCTGTTCACTGTTCTGTGTCTGCTGGGAACAGTAGTACACCGCTCGCTCAGCCAGAGTATATAGCATTGTGTTTACTGCCACTCTGTGTACACCGCTCAGCCAGACTATATACCATTGTTTACTGACACTCTGTGTACACCGCTCAGCCAGACTATATACCATTGTTTACTGACACTCTGTGTACACCGCTCAGCCAGACTATATACCATTGTTTACTGCCACTCTGATTCTGCTGGGAACAGTAGTACACCGCTCGCTCAGCCAGACTATATAGCATTGTGTTTACTGCCACTCTGTGTACACCGCTCAGCCAGACTATATACCATTGTTTACTGACACTCTGTGTACACCGCTCAGCCAGACTATATACCATTGTTTACTGAAACTCTGTGTACACCGCTCAGCCAGACTATATACCATTGTTTACTGCCACTCTGATTCTGCTGGGAACAGTAGTACACCGCTCGCTCAGCCAGACTATATACCATTGTTTACTGACACTATATAGCAGACTATATAGCATTGTGTGTACACCGCTCAGCCAGACTATATACCATTGTTTACTGACACTCTGTGTACACCGCTCAGCCAGACTATATACCATTGTTTACTGCCACTCTGATTCTGCTGGGAACAGTAGTACACCGCTCGCTCAGCCAGACTATATACCATTGTTTACTGACACTCTGTGTACACCGCTCAGCCAGACTATATACCATTGTTTACTGCCACTCTGATTCTGCTGGGAACAGTAGTACACCGCTCGCTCAGCCAGACTATATACCATTGTTTACTGACACTATATAGCAGACTATATAGCATTGTGTGTACACCGCTCAGCCAGACTATATACCATTGTTTACTGACACTCTGTGTACACCGCTCAGCCAGACTATATACCATTGTTTACTGCCACTCTGATTCTGCTGGGAACAGTAGTACACCGCTCGCTCAGCCAGACTATATACCATTGTTTACTGACACTCTGTGTACACCGCTCAGCCAGACTATATACCATTGTTTACTGCCACTCTGATTCTGCTGGGAACAGTAGTACACCGCTCGCTCAGCCAGACTATATAGCATTGTGTTTACTGCCACTCTGTGTACACCGCTCAGCCACACTATATAGCATTGCGTACTCTGCCAGTCAGTGTGTATATTGCTGGGATCAGTAATACTCCACTCACCGTCAACCACTATATGAGCTCAACATGAGTTCCCCAGAGACCTCCGCTGTGAGCAGCACTCCCAACAACAGCAACAGCCAACGCCCCACGCAAGCTATAACATCCACCCCAGCAGCCAGTGGTCAGCAGCAGCCCTCCCCGGAGGAGAACGTTGTGTCCATCAGTCCGTCGCCAGAGCGATTAATGAGGGCTGCCATTGAGGAGATGATGGGGCCTGATGTGGAGGAGGAGGTCTGGCTCAGGCCAGCATCCCAAGTTAATGTTGAGGACGATGAGGGGTCTGTGTCTGGGGATGTTGGGGTGGCAGAGGTGGTGGGTGGGTCAGACTCAGGAGAAGAGTTGTATGATGAGGATGATGATCGGGACCATCTGTATGTGCCTCAGAGTCCGACCCCGGAAAACATGTTGTATCGTGTGTTTAGGTACTAAAATCTGCGTTCCCTCCCAGTAGTGTTGGGCGAACAGTGTTTGCCACTGTTCGGGTTCTGCAGAACATCACCCTGTTCGGGGTGACTATATAGCAGACTATATAGCATTGTGTTTAATGCCACTCTGTGTACACGGCTCAGCCACACTATATAGCATTGTGTTTACTTCCACTCTGTGTCTGCTGGGAACAGTAGTACACCGCTCACCCGCCACTGTATAGCATTGTGCTCTGTGTCACTGCTGACAATAGTGGTACACCGCTCACCCACCACTGTATAGCATTTCTGTACTGCCACTGTACTGCTGCCAGTCAGCGTGTACTTTAAGGATAAGTGAAATGAGGAAGAAATCCGGTGAAAGAGGGAGGGGCAAGGGAAGAGGTGTTTCCCCTGACGGTTCACGTACAGGCCACAGGGGAGCACCCAAGAAAACCCACTCAATACTGCCCATGTTGTCCAGGACAACAACCCTCACAGATCCAAAAGAACAGGACCAGATAATTACTTGGATGACCTCTCAAGCGTCCAGCAGTGGGTTAAGCAGCACCAGCACATCACGCACGAGGTCCGAGTCCTCAGCCAGTTAAAGTCTGGGCTTTCTTTGAAGACTGCACTGAGGATGTTACCATGGCGATTTGCAAGGTGTGCAAGACCCGCCTGAGCAGGGGGAAAAGTATTAACAACCTCTCCACCACCAGCATGAGCCGCCACATTCTATCCAAACATCCCACTCTGTGGGCAAACGCGGCAGGACAGGGTACCACCAGCAACACTGCCTCCCTTGGGTTCACCAGACTCACCACCAGACCCGCCTCAGCAGCAGCAGTAGCCCAGCCATTGCGTGGTTCACAACATTCACAAACATCAGACGATGCTGACACTGTCACTTTCCGGACTAGTGCTCTTGAGGTCTCCCAGTGTTCATCAAACACAACAACCAACAGCCCTTCGGTGTGCAGCGCTACGGTTGAGTTGTCTGTCTCTGAGATGTTTGAGCACAAGAGGAAATTGCCAGCAAATGACCCCCGGGCCGTGGCAGTAACAGCCAGCCAGCATAGCCAAGCTTCTGGCCTGCGAAATGCTGCCATATCGAGTGGTGGAGACAAACAGCTTCAAGGGCATGATGTCAGTGGCCATCCCACGTTACGTTGTTCCCAGCCGCTACCACTTTGCGCGCTCTGCAGTGCCTGAGTTGCATGAGCACGTGGTCAGCTAAATAACCCGAAGCTTGAAGAATGCCGTTGCCTGCAAGGTTCACCTCACCACTGACACCTGGACGAGTGCGTTCGGCCAGGGTCGATACATCTCCCTTACCGCGCACTGGGTGAACCTTGTGGAGCCTGGCAGCGATTCCTCACCTGCTACGGCGCGGGTGTTGCCCACGCCGCAAACAGCTGGATAACAACAGCAGCACCTACCTCTCTGACTCCTTCTCCTCCAACGCATCTCAAAGCTGTACCTCATCCGGAAATGCTAACCCAGCACCAGCAGCAGTAGGATCGTGGAAGCAGTGCAGCACAGCTGTTGGCATGCGTCAGCAAGCGTTGCTGAAGCTGATCTGCCTTGGGGATAAGCAGCACACAGGGGAGGAAATTTGGAGGGGAATAAAGGAACAGACGGATTTGTGGCTGGCACCGCTGGACCTGAAACCGGGCATGAAGCTAGACACCTGGCACGAACTGGCAATGTACGCAATAGAGGTGCTGGCTTGCCCGGCAGCCAGCGTTATGTCGGAACGCTGTTTCAGTGCTGCCGGAGGCATCATCACAGATCGGCGTATCCGCCTCTCCACAGAAAATGCAGACCGTCTGACTCAAATTAAAATGAATCAATCCTGGATTGGAAACGACTACGCAACACTCCTGGACCCCAACCAAGTAACATGACCGATGAACATCTGGGATGGTTTAGCGTTTCCGGTCCCTGTTTATTGAACCTCTCATCTGTATTACATTTATGACTGCATGGCGGCAAAAAGCATTGCTGCTATATCCGCACGCTTTTTGTCCTCATGCAAGGCCTGGGTTGTTGTGTCTCACAAAGCGTGGCCTTCTCCTCCTGCGCCTCCTCCTGTTCCATCACGTGTGCTGCTGCTGCTGCTGCTGCTGCTGGGTTACCGTTGCCGGTCCCTGTTTATGGAACCTCTTATCTTTATTACATTTATGACTACATGGCGGTACAAAGCATGCTATCCGCACGCTTTTTGTCCTCATGCAAGGCCTGGGTTGTTGTGTCTCACAAAGCGTGGCCTTCTCCTCCTGCGCCTCCTCCTGTTCCATCACGTGTGCTGCTGCTGCTGCTGCTGCTGGGTTAGCGTTGCCGCGTGGTCCCTGTTTATTGAACCTCTTATCTTTATTACATTTATGACTACATGGCGGTACAAAGCATGCTATCCGCACGCTTTTTGTCCTCATGCAAGGCCTGGGTTGTTGTGTCTCACAAAGCGTGGCCTTCTCCTCCTGCGCCTCCTCCTGTTCCATCACGTGTGCTGCTGCTGGGTTAGCGTTGCCGCGTGGTCCCTGTTTATTGAACCACTTATCTTTATTACATTTATGACTGCATGGTGGTACAAAGCATGCTATCCGCACGCTTCTTGTCCTCATGCAAGGCCTGGGTTGTTGTGTCTCAAAGCGTGGCCTTCTCCTCCTGCGCCACCCTCCTCCTGTTCCATCACGTGTGCTGCTGCTGGGTTAGCATTACCGGTCCCTTTTCCTGGAACCTCTTATATGTATTACATTTATGACTGCATGCCGACAAAAAGCATGTTACCTGTGCAAAGAAAACAGACATTTCCCGCATTTAAAAGACAGTTTTCCCTTTGAAACTTTAAAATCGATTTTCTCAAAAACTATAAGCTCTTTTTGCTAAATTTTTTTTTCCTCTTGTACCCACTCCCAAGGTGCACATACCCTGTAAATTTGGGGTATGTAGCATGTAAGGAGGCTTTACAAACCACAAAAGTTCGGGTCCCCATTGACTTCCATTATGTTCGGAGTTCGGGTCGAACACCCGAACATCGCGGCCATGTTCGGCCTGTTCGGCCCGAACCCGAACATCTAGATGTTCGCCCAACACTAATGTTCTGCAGAACCCGAACAGTGGCGAACACTGTTCGCCCAACACCACCCCAGGCGACTGATCTTCTGTAGGTACAGTGACTGCCTGTGAAGGTCTCCTCCGAGTTATTTGCATTTGTGTATCTTATTCTGCCATATCTGCCTTCCAGCTTTTATAAACTGGTCCTAATTAATGTCCAAGTTATGTTACTAATATTAAATGCAGAAAAAAACAGAACAACGTTGATGGTGTTTTATTAATACATTTGTTTTTACAAACTGTCAAGTTGGATTTGAACATATGCTTTGCACATATTGCTGTCGGTCACACTGTTTGCGCCCTTAACCTTTGTGTTGTCACTTAATGTGTAAAATACACCATTTTTCATGTTCTTTTCTTTTTCTTTTTTTTTTTTATTAAAATGTAATTCCAGAAAACCATAAGTCCAGGTTATAATTAGAGTACTCTGCCAACACCCACAATATAAAAAAAAAACTTTAAATACCCTAAAGTAAACAGATGATATAAACAATGGAATCCATTGGTGTAACTACATCGTAGAAGCCTCTGGAACCCCAGGTGGCCCAAGAGCTGGAAAGGGGCCACAACTACTAATCTTCTCCTCCTCCAATAAAGGGGTCCATCCTTTAGATCAGGAGTTTTTGTGGCTACACTTGTTATGGGTGTGAAGATTATGATGACCACACTTGTTTTATGACACTTGCAAGATGGACCCCAGGGCCATGAAGGCCACCAAGGGGAGACAAGGGAACGGGTGTTAACACTAGGTGGCCCTACCAATGTTTTTTTTTTTTTGGGGGGGGGCATAGTTTGTAGTTATGCTTCTGACGAAATCAAGAGAATTAATCATAGATGTAACTTTTTTTGGAGTCCCTGATTTTTAAGTCAAAGTCTGACCAGTCCTGACCACACAGTTCTCCTCCTCCACTTGCCCACCATAAGTTGTTCTGCAGTGAGCTGTGTGCCATCCCTCCTCCCTGCTCCATGGTAACAGCCCATTAGGTTAGCGATCTATCTCAATACTCTGCCCCAAACTGTTGCCTGAGGGATCTATGGCCAATCCCTGCAGGCAGAATTCCTCATACATGTGAGGGAGGCTTACGTTTTATGATCTTTAATTAGCTGTCAGGGATAATCGCATTGTTTTAAAGAGGGATTGTGAGACACAAAATCAAATTAAATTTACCCACTGCTCTGTGTTTATTATGCAGCCTGGAACCTTACGCTGCATTGCAAGCACTCCAATCTAATCTGAAAATGTCTGCTGTAATAAATCTTATCTGTCAGCCTGGCTCTATTTGTTCCATTGCCGATGAGAAGGAAGCTTGTCATCGCCCCTCCCACTTTCCAGCTCCTCACTGATTGGCTGAGGCAGTTCAGTGTGACATGAGGATGAAATCTGATCTTGCTGTGCTCACATGTTTACAAAGCAAGCTAGCTATGACAGTGCAGATGCTAGAAAAAAAAATAAAAACGAGTAAGAGAGGAAATGACATCAGAATGCAACTACAGTCAGGGGGACTTACAACAGAATTATTTTTATTTACTTTCCATAATTCACTGAAATCAAAACATGGAGAGTGCAATACATATATTATGTAAGCAGAACAAGTAATTATCTACTTATATGGGTGTTTTTTTCCTGGCAAAGTATGGCTGTACCTGCTGCTTTAAAGGGGAACTTCAGCCTAAACAAACATACTGTTATTAAGTTACATTAGTTATGTTAATTAGAATAGATCGGTAATATAATCTCTTACCCACCCTGTTTTAAAAGAACAGGCAAATGTTTGTGATTCATGGGGGCTGCCATCTTTGTCATGGGGGCAGCCATCTTTTTGGTTGAAAGTAGGTGACAGGGAGCATGAGACACAGTTCCAACTGTCCTGGGTCCTGATAACCCCTCCTAGCTGCACACCCTAGGCTTCAAATGTCAAATTCAAAATGTAAAAAAAAAAAAAATTGCACCAAAACAGCAGAACGAGAACAACAACATCAGAAATCCCATCATGCTTTGCACAGCATCAGGGGAAAAAAGCCCGGGCAGTTTTCTTCTGTGCAGCTAAAAATGAGGCTTGTATAAGAGAAACAAAGTTCTGATGCTGTGAAACTGTAACACAAAGCCTTTTCAGTGCTGCTGAGTCGATTTTTAGTCTGGAGGTTCACTTTAAGTCAGTCTGATTTCATCCTGCAGGAAAAAACTGTTTTGTTTTTTTAAGGTCCTGGATTATTAACCCTTTCAGTGAGAAAAAAAAGAAAATGGGAGCACAGACAAGCTTGCAGAGAGAGAATGCAAACAATCGACAAACCTCCCCCCCCCCCAATTGGTCTAATTGGCCTGATTGCTCTAAAATGACTGCAGTAACCCGAGTTTTGCAGAAAAATTCTGCATTTTCGGTTTGATCCAACGCTTCCGAGTTCTGTGATTGGGCTAAAATTATAGAGTTGTGGTAAATCGGATTTCCGTCGAATTGTGATTTCCGTTTTCCGAATTCCGATCGGAAATGCAGATTTTAATCTGAAATGTGGACATTTCAATTCCGCACTGAAAGGCAGTGGGAGGAGGTGGTGGGCCCTGAGACAGAGCATGGCCCACATTTCTAGCTGGTAGCATGAGCTGGGTGAAGTGCATCACCTATGTCACCTAGAAGTGTACATACAAGTCCTGGAAACCCTTGGATTGAGGGTAATTTGATTGAAAGGGAACCCTAGGTGAGAGTGAGATGGAGGCTGCCATATTTATTTCTGTTTAAACAATACCAGTTGCCTGGCAGGCATCCTGATCCTCTGCCTCTAAAGGTGCGTACACACGTCGGATTTTTACAAATGACCGGTCATTTGGACGTCTGAGTGACCGGTCATTTAGACGTCAAATGGGGTGTGTGTGCAAACGGTCGTTCAGCTGATAAAGCTGGTCTTGACGGATCCGCTTGGCGAATCGGTCAAATCCAATCTTACCAGCTGAATGATTGTTTGTACACACGCCCCATTTGACGTCCAAACGACCGGTCATTCACAGGTCCAAATGACCAGTCATTCATAGGTCCAAACGACCGGTCATTTGGAAAAATACGACGTGTGTATGTACCTTAATACTTTTGGCCATAGACCCTGAACAAGCATGCAACAGATAAGGTACTCCGACTCAGCTGACTCAGGTTTAACTGGATTAGCCATATGCTTGTTCCATAGTTTTGACTCAGACATTACTTTTTTTCCAGAAGATCAACAGGGCTGCCAGGCAACTGGCATTGTTTACAAGGAAATAAATATGGCAGCCTCCATATCCCGCTCAACTCGGGTTCCTTTTACCAGCGCTTTACAATACAAACAACAATTTTAGTGAAACTTTGACTTGATATACAGGAAAAAACAGTATACATGCGTCACATCATCACAATTGAGCCAATAGTTCTTCTCCCTTTGGAGCTGCAGGATTGTACTTATTCTGAGTGTAGAGACTGTGCAAAGTCATATTTCCATGAAATCCTCAAAAGTAACTGTCATTGGATAAGTTTCTTGTTAAAGCCACTCAAAAAAAACAAAACAAAACAAAAACAAAAAACAGATGTATGATCCTGTTAGTTATAGTGAAAGTTTTGTTTACATTTTTATTTTATACTATTTTACTATAACTGTTTTTTTGGATTGTGGAACAAATCAACTGGGATTTCATTAACCTCCTTGCCGGTTATCCCGAGCTCAGCTCGGGGTAACCTGCGCAGGAGGATTTCTCAGGCCCCGCTGGGCCGATTTGCATAATTTTTTTTTATTGCACGCAGCTGGCACTTTGCTAGCTGCATGCATATTACGCTCGGCCCTGATTCGCCGCTACCCGCCGCGCCGCCACCCCCGCTCCAGACCCCTTGTGCAGCCTGGCCAATCAGTGCCAGGCAGCGCTGAGGGGTGGATCGGGATTCCCTCTGACGTCCCGACGTCGGTGACGTCATCCTGCCCCGTCGCCATAGCGACTGGGGAAGCCCAGCAGGAAATCCCGTTCTGAACGGGATTTCCTGCTTACTCTGATCGCCGGAGGCGATCGGAGTGGGTGGGGGGATGCCGCTGCTCAACGGTTATCATGTAGCGAGCCCTGGGCTCGCTACATGATTTAGAAAAAAAAAAAATTAAAAAGTGCTGTGGCGCCCCCTCGCCGACACAATTGGAACGGCAAGGGGGTTAATTCTTATGGGTAAATGCGCTTTGATATAAGAGTGCTTTGGATTACAAGCATGTTTCCGGAACAAATTATGCTTGCAAACAAAGGTTCCAATGTAGTGGCAATGGAGTACTGATATTGAAAGATGGCAGCAGCAGGAGTAGGCACACCTGTCTGGTGCGATCACTGCTGCACCAATGTTATACAACAACTCAGTGTCTTAAACAGTGAAATAAATGAATATACAATATTTTTCAAACATCTGTTATGGTGGCCATACACGGTACAATAAAAACGTTCGATTATCCCGTTTTTTCAATCTAAACAATCGAATCGAATGAAAGTTAAAAACATTTTTTTTTTTCGATCAAGGAATTCGAACGATTATCGCGTTTTTTCGAGAAAAATCAGATCGTACATGTTGGAAAAATCTTTATATTTGATCTAATGGAATAATCGAACTAAATTATCTAATAAAAAAAAAATGAAAAATTGTACCATGTAAGGTCCACCCTTAGAGGTTGAAGGGGACGCTAATCGAATATGTAACAGTCAGTCACCCTGAGTAAAAATATCAAAATTATATGAAATGAAGATAAGATTATTGGGGTTGGCAATGGACTCAGTACAATACAATTGCTATGTTGGACTAGAGACTTGTACAGTAAGTAAATACGGAACATAATAAAGCTACCGTAGCTCCTTAGCTTAGATTAGGAAAGTCGATAGTACAATATCTGTACCAATATTATATTATCGCCAACATCCTGCGTCTGGAATCAACATACACCCGTATTAAAAGGTACACTTTGTGCTTTATATATACTGTCTTATATAATAATTGGGAAAAATATCTACTTGTGTGTTTGTTTATAATAAAGGTAAAATCTGTGGCTGCAGAAACCATTTTTTCTAGTTACTTATCTATTGTTGTGTGGGCTTATTTTTACAGAGAATAGAGAGTTCCCTAATGGCATAGTCCTCAACAAAGGAAAGCGAACTAGATATACTGTATATGCTACTTTTAAAGGCTATTCTACCAGTGCTGATCGGGGATAAGGGATAATACAGGCTACTCGTAGAGTACATAAGAGGTTGTTGTTACAGCCATTAAAGAGAAAATCCAACATATCATCGACTTATAAAGAAAAGCAGTTGTTCCATGGGGCTCAGCAGAAACAATAGTGCCAGGAGAGCACTAGACCATTTGTCAGATGTATAACTAGACTAGAGAAAAAGACCGTTTTTCAGATATATAACAGAAGAAATGTATAAAACAAGATCTAAGAATCTTGGAACTTATTACTGTTGAGGAACATATACAAACAACAGCGGATCGATACGCAGATAGACAGCACTGGATCCATAAAAGGATCGCAACGTTGTTCTAATTTGTAATGGAGTGTTAAAGTGCATGCCGAAAAAGTCCACAACAAAAATTAAATTAAATTAAGGATTGCGGTTTTGTGGCAAGCAATGCTGAGGGTCCAGCTCAGTTCTATGGAAAGAGAAAAAGCTCAAGATCACCAGAGACTAGGCTGTTTTCAGACATAGACAAACCAGACATAGACCTAGAGTGACACCTGCAGGAGGTGCATGAAAGAGCAATTCTTAGCATGCATTGCTTTAGGTAATTAAGACACACCACTGCAAGTTTGATTATGCTAGGTACACACGATACAATTTTCAAACAGATTTACTGTCAGATCGACTATTTCCAACAGGTACAATCTGATTTCCAAAAATTTTCCGATCCATTTTTCGTTCACTTCTATGAAAAATCGATCAGAAATCAGATCGGACCTGTAGGAAATAGTCGATCTGACAGTAAATCTGTCAGAAAATTGTATTGTGTGTGTCAGTAACAGCAAAATTACCTCTGCAGCGGAGAGCGGTGCGGCCGCCGCTCTCGCGTCTGACGTCACGGCGGATTCCGCCTCCGCCTCCTCGGCATCGCTTCCTATCAGGTCAGGTCTTTCCAGAGTCCATCAAAGCAGGGCAGCACTCGCGCGCACCAGGAGACAGGACCTTTATGCTTTGAGGAGGCGGGTCAGCTGACCTGCCGGTCAGCTGACAGGGCTGGGCTGACCTTTGGCACTGATTGGCTGGAATCTGCTGGGCGGAACTTGTGAATACTCTGTCTGCATTTAAGGCCTAAACTGTCAGTGCATCATTGTCTGCTGTTGCTGAAACTTTGCGGTTAAGCTCTCAGACCTTAGTCAGTTCCCAGTGTGCTTTGATTCGACAGGACCCTGGGGATTTCACACATAGCTAGGAATTGTTTGATAGCTATAATTATAACTTGATATTATTGCCTTTATGTGTATGAACCTTGCCTGAACTTCTGACTATCCTTTGCCTCACGATTCTGTACTCTGCCTATCTGTCTTGTTGCCGACCCCGGCCCGACCTCGGACCTACTCTAGCCTTCTGATTCTGTACTTCCGCATATCTGATTGTTGCTGACCTTGGCTTTACTCTGACTACGATTCTGTTTACCGATTTTGTACTGCGACCTGACCGATCAGTTACCAACCCTGCCTGTACGACGTCTCTAGTACAAGTGATAGTCCCCACAGCCAAGGGGTTATCACTTAGGAGTGCACCTGAGCTACTGTGCACCTAAACACGTGTATCCACACCTTTATTAAAATACTGACATTGCTGCTCTCATTACTGTTTGTATTGCTACTAGTCTGTTAAGCTCTCTGGTCAGCAGAGTCTCTCTGACCATTGCTAAACCGTGTTGCTATTTCTGTATTATTGGTGATTCTGCAGATTACCACATAATCAGATATAGTTTCTGTATTATTGGTGATACTGCAGATCACCAAATAATCAGAACTCTGTCACTTGCTGACACTAACCGTTACAGTGTGTACCTAGCATAATCAAAACATCAAGAGATTTTTTTTGGCCAGAGCACACTATACCTCCGCTGCTAATACTGAGATAGACTCATAATGGCGGTGCAACATCCGGAATATACAGTCCATCAAAGCATGAGAGAAAAAAAAGGGCTCCAGGAGCATCTCACCATAGAATACTGTATAAAACACAACCTATTCATGCAGCCATAAAAAAATATTTGAACACGATGATACTTATCAGACACACGATGCAGTGACAGAGGTGCGGAAGATAGTCGACGGCCGTTTCGGCCCTAAATTAGGGCTTTCTCGAGACCATAAGAAATATATAAATACAGAGGGGCTGCAGCATACAACAGAAAAACAGTGACGGGCTCTTGGTTACGCTTTAACACGTTTAAGCTCACCAACTGCGCCAAAGTGTCCCCAATCTGGTGAGTCCTACTCTAACCAGGCAAAATGCTAGTTTTTATCAGCGTTCTAGTTCTTTGGCGCTTATGGAGATTGGGGTTCTCCAGTGCTGCTTGCATGCTTTGCATAGTATTGCATAAAATTTGTTTTGTGCTGCACATCCCCTGATATACAGTATATTATTTTCCCCTGTGAGCGTGCATAACCACGCCCACCTCTAGCACAGTTAAGCATATAAATGAGCGGAGCTCATAGTTCAGTTAGTAGCTAGTAGAAGGTGAGGTGTTTTCAATTTCATTTCTCCCATTTAGCTGACCCCTGGGCTTTTGGCATGGTTCCCACTAGAACGCTGATAAAAACTAGCATTTATGCCTGGTTAGAGTAGGACTCACCAGATCGGGGACACTTTGGCGCAGTCGGTGAGCTTGAACGCGTTAACGCGTAACCAAGAGCCCCTGTCACTGTTTTCCTGTTGTGTGCTGTAGCCCCTCTGTATTTATACACATACTGTATATTGTCAGTCATCATTGCTGAACCATCGCCTGCCTCTGTCCCCCTCCCCCCATGTTTGCTTATGGATGACAGATGATTGCCAAATGGTGGCGCTGTAGTATGGCAGCCTCGGCTCTTGGCTTTTGGACATTATCCCCCCATCCTTCTAGAACTTCTATGAGCCAAAACCAATTCTGGGTACAACCCCCTGTTTGTACTTGGCGAAATAAATGATTCTGATACGTTTAATTATTTATAAAGTGGCTACATACACACCTCTTTTATAGGAAGTGTTTGTTATGTGGATTTCATGATTTGGGCCCAGGCAAGGCATCCATTGTCCCCCCAGTCTTGTGAATAGAAAGATCCTAGACTACATCAATTAGTTATGGGGGTACCAATATCAAATTGATAGGAGACACATGATGTGTATCCTATCCAGGGGCATAGGGAGCAGCAGCCCCTGCAACTGCAGAGGGACCCAGAAGTATGGGGTCCCCCAAATAGTAACCTTCCCTTTCTCTTATACTCAAGATTAGGGGCGTAACAATAGACCCTGCAAGGGATGCAGCTGCAGGGGGCCCAGAAGCCTTAGGGTGGCCCCGTGGGGGAAGACTAACAACAAAGGCACGGAGAGAAAAAAACGTTCTGCACTCTGCACAGTTGTTCTCATGACTGCAACTGCTCAGCCACTGATAACGATTCATACACAGTTTTGCAGACAAAGATTTGTAAGACATTCTCTATTCAGTGTTCAGCAGGGTCTTGTGTACATCACCCATCCCCCAACCTCTCTACTCCTCCACTCCCCAAGTGCTCTGTACTGTAGGGATGCTGGAAGAGTCTGCAGAGCCCTCTCTGCTCCATCGGAAGAGGACAGAGTGAGTGTAATAAAAAACTGAGGCTGGGAGCACACTCGTCTGTCGGTTTTCTGTATGCGTTATCTGCAAGCCATGTGTGTCTGTATGTGTGACTTGCATGTTTTATCACAGAAGCTATTGTAATTGATAGAGAAAATGCCTGCAGTGTTTCACTGCTGTCTTTTTTATCTGTATGGGGAAAACACATTCAAGTGTGCACTAGCCAACTGAATAACATTGGTCCAAAGTTTCGCAGGGGGGCCAGTGATTTCTAGTTACACTCCTGCTCCAGATCAGGTGTTTTTGTGGCTACACTTGTTATAGATGTGAAGATCCTGATGACCACACTTGTTTTATGACCCTTGCAAGATGGACCCCCAGGTTGTGTGGGTCACCATGAAAAGGCAAGGGAAGGGGTGTGAACATTAACCTCCCTGGCATTCTATTAAAGATCACCAGGGGGCAGCGCAGCGCTATTTTTTTAATATTTTTTTTAGTCAATCATGTAGCTAGCCTAGCGCTAGCTACATGATGCACCCCTCCCTTCCGCATCCCTCCCACCCCTCCGATCGCCGCCGGTGCTGTTAGCCATAAGGAAATCCCGTTCTGAGCGGGATTTCCTTTAGGGCTTCCCCCGTCGCCATGGCGACAATGATGATGACGTCATGATGTCATCTGGAGTCCCGATCCACTGATTGGCCAGGCTCCGCAGGGGTCTCGGGAGGGCCAGGAGGCCCTTACGCAGCGGGTAGTGGCGCATCGGCGGCGAGCGGCAGCGATCGTCTACAACGCACAGCAAGCAAAGTGCTTGCTGCGTGTTTAAAAAAAAGAATTATGAAAATCGGCCCAGCGGGGCCTGAGCGGCGTCCTCCGGTGGTAATGGACGTAATAACTCGTCCATACCGCTAAGGAGGTTAAGGGACCACATCAAAGTTTTTCTGGGGTCCCCATCATTTGTAGTTATGCCCCTGATCCTATCAAATTGATATTGGTGCCCCTATAACTAATTGTTACAGGTTATTATCTTTCTAGATGGGAGGAAGGGGCAATAGGTGCCTTGCCTGAAGCACCAAAATGGCAAGAAGTGTCTCTGACCAGAGGAACGATATATACTTAAGTTCTCCTTATTATTTGCCTTTTAATCCCTCTGACCCTTCGAGGCGCCCTGTGCATGATCTCATATGAGGTCCGTGACCCATTAAAACACACACATGATTGCACAAGCTGACAAGAAAAGCCGATTGTGGTCATTATTTTTAATGAATAGCTCCTTTCTCCCACCTCCACTAAGGGTTAAACTGCGTGCTGAAAATGTAACAGCGGGTGTAGAAAAATAAAGGAAAATGCCAACAATTCCGTCAAGCAATTGATAACAGATTATGATTTCATCTCACTAATTACAAAGTAGACAGAGATGAATTGTAGCTGCGGTACGTTTGTTTTTGGTGGCCTTGTCATTAGAGTTGTATTTATTAAGGGAACACGATGATGTGCAACTTGTATGGTGCTTACAAAATGTTTTCACGTTGTCACAAAGCGCTGAATCAAATTGGTATTAAATAAATGATTGTGTTTATAAGCAGCAACCGTATCAAAGTCACTCCAAAGCCAAAACAGGTGTCCGTACAGTGATTTAGTTAGAAGGCATATGTTTTCCAGCAATTACAGCTTAGATTTCATGTAGACAGTTGTTTGTCATCCTAAGGGCCGGAACCCACTAGAGAGATTTTTTGGGCGTTTAGGGAGGTTTTCAAAACACTGGCGATTTCCCTAAACGCTCAGCTAATGTTAATGGGTGGGCCAAATTCCACTGGAGCGATTGCGATTACCAAAATCGAAAACGCAGGACATGCAGCATGTTTAACGTTTAAGCGATTAGCATTTCTGCAATGTAACGTATAAAAACGCTGGCATAATCGCTCATCAAAGCCTACACAGAGCGATTTTGCTAGCGTTTTTAAATTACTGCACACTGTAAAAAAATTAAAAAGGACCAATCAGAATTAAAAGCGCTAATCGCAAATTGCTACACAATCGCTAGCAAAATGCTTACACTTTTTAAAATCGCTACCAAAATCACCATAAAACGCTCATGAAATCGCTTACAAAACGCTCATTAAAAACACTAGCGATTGTGGTTAACGATAGCGCTTTGTAGTGGGTTCCAGGCCTAAAGGTGGCCACACACCATACAATAAAATGATCCAATTTTTTTATAGCAATTCAATGAAAATGATCGGATTTTCTGAAAGATTAAAATCTTTTTTATTCGAGCAAGAAATCCGATCGAATATCCCACTTTTTATTACATATACTTTGATCACGAGTGGTGGATTTTTCTGCTCAATTTTTATGAAAATTCAATGGTCTAATGAAGATTGCCAACTTCCTTATACATACGCCCAAGAAGCAATTTTCTCAGAGTTTTCAATCATTTTTTTGAAAAATTGAACAGACGTATGGTACATTGGTCAGATTTTTTATCTATCGATTGTACACCTTGAATTGAAAAGAAATGTAAAAAGTTGTATTGTGTGTGTAGCCACCTTTTAGGTGGTCACACACCATACAATAAATGATCCAATTTTTATGGCAACTCGATAAAAATTATCGGTTGTACAGAAAAATTGAAAGCTTTTTTTTCATTCGTTTGAGAAATTTGATCAAATTTTCCTCCCGGCAGCCGTCGCATCCGCCAGCTGAATGACTTGCTTGCACGGGCCATGTCCTCCCAGCTCCTCCCATACTCGTTTGTGCAGGAGGGGAGCCAGATGCGTGCGCTCCTGCAGTGCGCAGCGCCGGATTGGCCAATCCCCAGCCGGCACTACTTTGCACGTTGGCCATCCCAGCACTGCACCGCTTTGCGATGGCCAACGTGGAACGTGGCCTAGATCATGCGGTGAGTGAGCGGGTCCATGTGACCATGGACTCATGGAGCAGCCGGTTCGGGACAGGCCGATATCTGTCCTTCACGGCACACTGGGTCAGTATGGTGGAAGGGGGTGAGGACTGAGGAGGGGACAGCAGCATCAGGCACAGCAGCAATCCAGTGGGTGGTGCCACCCCGCAGCAGGGTCAGGGGAAGTGCAGCAGGTTCCTCTGATCCAGTTCCACCCCCGGCAAATCCGCCGCCAAATACCCCCACCTCAGCAGCAGCGTTAAGGCCCGCCACTGCCAAGCGCTGCTGGAGATGGTCAGCCTGGAGAAAACCAGTCTGACGGCAGCCAACGTACTTCGCTACCTGAGGGAGCAGGAGAGGAGTTGGCTGACCCCAGAGGCCTGAAAGTCGGAGAGGTGGTGTCCGACAATGGGGCCAACCTGGTTGCCACCATCCACCAGGGAAACCTCACCCACATCCCCTGTCTGGCCCACGTCCTGGTGGTGTAGAAATTTCTGCGCACCTACCCGGGGGATGGACACTCTTTTGAGAGAGGCCAGAAAAATGGTGGGTCATTTCCGCCGCTCGGGTGGTGCCTCAGTGTCCCTTCAAAGTGAGCAGGACAAGCTCAACCTGCCACGGCACCCTGGTCATCGACGTTCCAACGCGGTGGAATTCCACCCTGGCCATGTTGGAGCGTCTGGTTGAACAGAGGCAGGCTGTCAACCAGTACCTGGCCAATGCCACCGTGGCCGCCCACCACCTTGTCCGGTACCAGCACCACCCACCTCCTGCCCCTCATCCCCAGTGCTGATTGCGGAAAAAATGCAGCAGGTGTGCTTGTTGCTGGCTCCCTTCCTGAAGTCCACAACATGGTCAGCCGGGACTCGAGACTGTGCGTCGCTGTGTGAGTGGTTGACCATGGTTTGCATGCTGGACAAGGCCCTCTATGCTCTGCTCGAAGTGAGAGAGACAGCCTTGATCCAGCAGGAGCAGCAGCCACCTGCACAGTCCACCTCTGTGCAGCAGAAGGAGGAGGTTGAGGACTTGGTGTTGGAGGTCCCTGACCTTGAAGATGAGGGGGCACAGCGGAGTGCAGCTGCAGTGGTGCGGGCTGAAGAGAGCAGGAGGAGGCTCAGGAGTCAGAGGAGGAGGACAGCACTGTTATCTCGAGGGGTGCCGAAGATTATGTGTCAGCAGAGATGGCATCCCTCTTCCCCATGGCAGCGCACATGCTGCAGTGCCTGCGCAGTGACCCAAGGGTGAAGCAGATGCATGCTCGGGAGGACATCTGGATCACCCTGATGCTATACCCACGGCTGAAGGGGAAGCTGACTCAGTTCCTGCCTGTAGGAGGAGACCCTGTGCGCCAAATGAGGGAGTTGCAGCGGAATCTGGTTCAGCGCTTGGAGGAAGCCTTCCCCCAGCCTCCCACTCCCCTGCTGTCACAGTCCAGCCAGCACAGCAGCAGGTGCCTGCGTCCAGCAGCAGCAGGCACCCAACAAACTTGCTGTCTTTGACAAAGGCGCTCTACGCCACACCAGTACAGCTGCCTACAGAGGAGGTGCCTGCAGCAGCATCCGGTTCTCAAAGCCAGAACCAGCACCTGACCCGGATGGTGGCAGACTACATGGGGTCCTACAGTGGGCTTGACACCGACACCACTGTGGACCCCTTGGATTACTGGGTCAAGCACCTGGATATCTGGAGCGAGCTGGCGCAGTATGCCCTGGAAATGCTGTCCTGCCCGCCTTCCAGCAAGCTGTCAGAAAGGTGCTTCAGTGCGGCCGGTGGCGTGGTCACCAAGAAGCACTCTTGTCTGTCCACCCAGTCTGACGTTGGACAGACTGACGTTTCTGAAAACGAACCAGGCTTGGGTGGTTGGTGGGTTCCTGGCCCCTGTTGTTGGCAAGAGGGGGTAATGAAGTGGCTGGGAATCATTATGCCTGCCTTACCACCCTTTACCATTTACAACCTCCTGGATCCATCTTCTTGATTAATAAGCCTGGTTCCACTTTTTTTTGCATCCATGGTACCAACACTAGGTGCCATGGTCTATCTAAACACAATTGCTGTGTAATTTTTTGGAGGTGTCTGGGCTGATAACTGTGCTGTCCGAGTTGTGGGGAGGCCCCAACTGCGGCAGTACAACCGCTTCCTAGAACCTCTCTTTTTTAATGTTTTAACTGTGCCGTGGTACCAATACCAGGTGCCATGGTGAACTATCTAAACACAATTGCTGTGTAATTTTTTGGAGGTGTCTGGGCTGAAAACTGTGATGCTCCAGTTGTGCGGTTGGACTTTGGACACAATGTGGGCTGCACGACCGCTGTCTGAAACCTAGTACTGATGTTAATTTACAGCCATTTTATTTTTTTTGTATTTAACTCCCCACATAATAAATTAGTGTTTCTCTTTAACAAAACATGATGCTACATGCCTCATTTACCCTAAAAAACGTTTTGGAAGCAATTGAAAGGCCACTTCCGGTTTTCAAGCCGGATATCCGAATCCGACCGGATATCCGGGATACTGGGTTCGGATATCCGATTCTATTCGGGTACCAAAAAGTGTGGATTCGGATATCCGATTCGGATCCGGATATCTGGGTATCCGGATCCGAATTCAATTCGGATTGGTACAACACACAATGGTATTGGCCAGGAGACATCTCGTACATAAGCGGAGATCCTCTAATCTCTCCATGGACACTGTTTTTACTAATCTAAATGCCACAATGCTGTCCGAACACATTCTGGCAAAGCTTAATGATACTACTGACTCTTTTTTCAAGGTTTAGTCTCCGTGGATCAAATAGCAGGATAATCTGGGTCTTTCCTATGTATTACATTCATTTTGAGACCTCTTGACAGATGATGCTGTCACCCATATTTCGGATTAATGATAGAGTGTAATAGATGACAGGATACTATAGTGCTCTGGTGCATTGCTGTGTTTTTTTATTTAGTTTATTTAGATAAAGAGGCATTTCTTGAATAAAAGTCTTGTGAATTTTGCCTCACCCTTTCCCTTTTCCACCTTTTCCCTCCCAAGTTTCCCTCCCTCTCTCCCTTTCCATGTTAAAACCCATTGGCATGTTGTGGTATCCCCACCCATGGGCCTAACATGGAGCCCCTCCCCTACCCACCTTCCTACCCTTTATCTCCTTTCCTTGTCCCTACTCTACCAAATCCCTTTCCCCTCTTTAAAAATGTGTTTGTTGAAAGTTCTGTTCTTACTCTAATTAAGCCACACATGTTAACACAATAATCAATATTTCTTTTAAGATGTGGCTAATGCTTGTTCTAGCATATATGGATGATTATCCCCTGAGAGGGGAATCTTTGCTTGTATTGATTTTTTGTTGTTATTTCTGATTTACTCTAAGGGCCCGTTTCCACTGTGGCGACGCGATTTCGCCGGCATCCCGACGCTTGTAAAAACGCATGCGGATGCGTTTCCGCATGCGTTTTTACCCGCGATTTCGCGTGCGATTTCGCATGGCAGGTTGCCATGCGAAATTAACCATGACTCTGCCAGGGCAAAATAACATTGAAAAAGGTGCGAAATCGCACGCGAATCGCGGGTAAAAACGCATGTAAAAAACGCATGCGTTATTCCTATTAAATACATTAGCGGCGATTCGCATGGATTCCCGACGCAGGCGAATTCTGTGGGTCCCGTCGTGCAGATTTGGCCCGCCGCCAAATCGCTCCCGCACGCCGCACATATGGAAACAGCCCCGGCCACTTCAATGTACCAAGCGAATCCGCATGTCGGCGCCGCATGCGGATTTGCTATGGTGGAAACGAGCCCTAAGGACTTACGAGGCCAAGATTTTAGAAAAAAAAAAAAAAAAAGTTAACTACCTGCGTCAGCTTGTCAGGCACGGAGGACGCCTTTATACAGGCTGGAGAGAACGACCCGCTGCGCGGTCGGGGACCGTTCGGGGGGCTACTGAGCGGCGGGGACTCGGCGGAACGGCACGGAGGGCGCGAACGGCGTCCTCCGTGCCTGACAAGCTGATGCAGGTAGCTAACTTTTTTTTATTTTTTTTTCTAAAATCTTGGCCTCGTAAGTCCTTTAATAAACACCCTTGAAACGAAAAAGGGGTATCCGAGCAGCACTGAAGACCAACCAGGTGTGCTGCTTATCATCCTCGGGTTCGTCCTGTAATTCTTTGATTGCACTTTCTGTAGCCAAGTTCAGAGGACACCCCTCCTTCAAAACCCCATAACTTGGGAACTGAGCATCATACCGACTCGGGACCCAGTGCAACAGAATGCCGGGACTTTCAGCTTTCCAAAAATGGTCAGATCTTCTTGGGGGAGCAAACAGAACTTTAACAAAAGGCTGCCAAACTTTTCAGATGCCATAATACGTAAGAACCCTTTTGGCAACACGGAGACATTTCAGCAAACAAAATCAAAAATGATCAAAAGTAGTGTTTTCTTTTAAATAAAGTTTTAGTGAAATATGCTGACTGCACTGTTCATGAATGAGGGATTTCAGATAGATGTTAAAGGACCACTTGAGCAGTTCTTTAATTGAATTCAAGCATTCAATAAGATGCAAGTGAATTAGCGTGAAAGAGCCCGGGATTTGCACTGTTCTTTCTAAAAATATCTCAACAGAGCAATAGGGGATGCAGAGGTTGTGATACCCTAAGAATCCCCCGTGAGGGGATAGACTAGCCCAAAACCTTTCCGTTCTGTCAGATTTTAACTGTTCCTTTTTTTTTTCTGTAGTCGTTCTTTAATTTATGTGTTTTTGGGAACACCCTGGCGCTTAATAAAATCTCAGTATTGAAATAATGATGTGGCGTTCCATTGTGCCTCCTTCCATAGCTGATTACCGCTGTACAGCACGCAGATGCACAGCGAAACATAACAGCTATTTTCAAAGAACAAAAATGAACAAGCTATCGCAGACCAGTAGCCATTATGAGACAGATCAAATGAGCGACAACACACAGAGGAAATAAGGGTAATGCACGCTGCCTGCTGTCACTATAATTGCTATTCCCTCCTCCTTCCTTTTTTAAAAACCATACCATGTCAACAATAAGATGGGAAAGCCTGGAAACATGATCAGCTTTGTAGTTGTTGTAGTTGTAGTTCAAGCTGGCTTATTAATGCGTTACATCAGTCCCGAATGTACCTGATCAATAATGGAAATATAACCGATTACTGAATTTGTTTTCCAGAAGCAATCTAAGACGAGCGTTGTAATAACAGCATAGGAGATCTGGGCACAGCCTACACCACCATAGACCGTAATAGTAATTACGGTTATGTAACCCGATTTATCTTTAGTGTTCAGCCCTGGCTGAGAAAAATCCACCAGACACTGACTCAGATGCGCATATCAAGGATTTATTTGTGACCTTAACAATGGCCACTGGTAACTTCCTCAACCAGTAACACTTTCAACACAAATTTACATTTCCCTTGCACATTACAGGTCAAAAATACAATCTTTTCCTCTTCACAGCCGGTGCACCGGTAAAAGCTGTGGGATAAAAAGGTTAGGTTACATGAAAACTTTTACACACAATTGAGCTACAACAGATCTTATTTTCTTACAATCATCAACCACTTTACAATACAACGCTTTTGATCACAGTACCAACTACTGAGGTATAGGAGCTTGGGTAGGGACAGGTCTACTGAGCAATTCAGCTCCTATACAGTTTCAGTCCCTTGCGGCCAAGTCTAAGCTATATTGCTCAGCAAAACCTTAGGGTATTAATGGCTCTCCTTAATATGGTACTGAAGTAACTTTCACAGTTCTTTGGTTGGTATATGGCATCTAAAATGATGTCTACTTCACTCTGAAGATCTCTCAAACTTTTGCTCTATTTACTGGACTTCTGAATTTACTGTATCTCTTAGGCACCGCTTTCTCTGATAGGGATTCCGCAAAATAATAAACAAAAATAAAAAAAAGAATCAACTGATCAAAAGGGGTTAGAGAAATAAAAAGAAAATAAAAGTAAAGAACAAAATTGACCAATGCACCCAGCTATACCATCAATAACTCTCTACACTGTATGAACTTTATACTGAATAAGCTCTAATTTTTTGTATTGCAGAACTTGAATCTCCAACTTTGTTGACTCTTTATCTGTTAGATGTCACTTCGCTTTTCACTGTAGTTCTCTTAGTAACATGGGATGCAGTGTGATTCCACTACCAATCTTCTCCTTTACCGCTGACAGGTTAACAGATCTAATTATGTTTCACAGACAGGTTCTCTTTTGTTCAAAGGCTCTTGCTATCTCTCTCTCTCTTTCTTAGGCCTTGTACTCCAGTAACACAAAATAACACTTTGGTTCACTTTTCATATCAGGCTTTTAGTAAGTAACTGAAGAACAAATTAACTGATGACTTATGAACTGAAGCAGACTGACAGGCAAATGTCTCTGAGTCAGGATCACTGCTAGCGGCTGAGCTATATTATCTCTGAGGGGGTTTGGCTAGAGGCTCTTCTGGTGACAACTTCACTCACACTTAATATACTTGACCACAGTCTCTGTTTCTTTGGCAATGCAGTATTATCTTACACTAATGAACTGATTATCATCACAATCTCACTGTTTCTTTAAGGCTTTATCAGACAGGCAGATTTTAGTCACATCACATCCATCAGAATATGCCATTCAGTATGCTGGGGCTAACTGTCATTATTCTCAGACAACCTCCACTGAACGCTAGCCCTATTCTGATCACAACCTGTGGCTTGATGCTGGCGCAAGGCCTATACTCAACTGGCCTGACAGGATCTCTCTCCTCCTGTGCCCGCCTGGACCTTGCCTGCTGTCTCCTCTTTCGGTCTCTGGTCACTGCTGCCCCTTCCTCTCACTTGGGTGGTCTGGTTGCTGCCGCTGGGCCCCCGCTCTGCCTCATGGAGTGGCTGCTCACGCTGGCCTCTCCTTCCTCCCTCACCTCTGCTGACTGACTGACTGAAGAGCGCGCTGTGAGGAGAACTGGTTTTAACCAGTTCCCTCAGGCTGTGTCTGGCGCACTCTGCCCCTCTGTGCCTGCGCTGTGCTCAGCTCTGCTCGTGCAGTGCTTCTGGAACATTCCCCTCTCTGTATATGCGGTCGCCTAGCAACCCAGTCTATGCGACTATCTGGCCGCCTAGGCCTCTCTCAATCAGAGACGGATCTAGGGGGGGGCAGACGGGTCTCTTGCCCCAGGCGCAGTTTGTTGAATTCTTAAAAAGGCGGCAAAATTTGGATGGGGAATGGCAGTTTAGGCTCCAAAACCTGATCTTTAGTCACTAAAACCTGACCTTTAGGCGCCAAAACTGGATGGGGAAGGGCAGCTTAGGTGCCAAAACCTGACCTTTAGGCGCCAAAACTGGATGGGGAAGGGCAGCTTAGGTGCCAAAACCTGACCTTTAGGCGCCAAAACTGGATGGGGAAGGGCAGCTTAGGTGCCAAAACCTGACCTTTAGGCGCCAAAACCTGACCTTGCCCCAGGCGCAACTTGGTCTAGATCCGTCCCTGCTCTCAATGTGCCGTTTGGATTCCACAATGCTAATTTCTAAGACGAATTTTAGCCGCACATGCTAAATTTACCTTACACATGTAAATACATTTCCACAGTACACTACCCTCTTTTAGAGAGTTACAGTTATAGCGGCGCACAGTGAGTAACTTCGGCGCCATCAGAAGACGGAGCTGAAGTTACTTTTCAAACACTGTAATTCAGCCGCCAGCAATAGCTGGTAGCCAAATTACATCATTCCCCACTATCCACGTGGGCCTGGAGGGGGAATAGTATTTAACGCCACCAGGACTTGTACAAAGCGGCGATTTCATAGTTATGAATCTAAGAACCTTTCAGTTGCCTTTTACCTGCAAACACTCTGCCATTAAAGCATACCTAAAGGGGAAAAAAAACTATAAAATTTGGCAAGGGTGTAACTACAAACCATGGGGCCCCCAGCAAAACTTTGATGGGCCCTCCATTGTTCACACCCTTTCCCTCGCCTACCCCTGGTGCTCTTCAAAGCCTGGGGGCCCATCTTGCAAGGGTCATAAAACAAGTGTGGCCGTCAAAATCGTCACACCCATAACAAGTGTAGCCACAAAAACACCCGATCTAAAGGATGGACCCCTTCATCAGAGGAAGTGAAGTAAAAGTTGGGGCCCTCTTGCTGCTTTGAGCCCCCTGCAGTTGCAGTGACTGCTCCCCTGTACTTATGCCCCTGAAGATTGGATACTTAAAGAGAAATTGAACTTTATCCCAATCAGTACCTGATACCCCCTTTTGCATGAGAAATCTATTCCTTTTCACAAACAGACCATCAGGGGGCGCTGTATGGCTCATATTGTTTGGTATATCACACTGCGTGCACTCACATAGGTAGGTGGGTGCACTGAACACAACAGGTAGGTATATGCAGTGATGGGTATTACAAATGTGCACCTGTCACACACACACGCGTACCATGAACAGGTACAGTGGCTGGTGGTATTAACAATGCGTGCGCTCACGTAGGTAGGTGGGTGCACAGTGAACAGGTAGGTATATGCAGTGATGGGTATTACAATGTGCACCTGTCACACACACAGGTAGTTACTGAATGTGGGCCTGGCAGTGGCACACACAGTAGGAATTACCAAGGCTGTCTATGCAACACAAGTGTCAGTGGGACACACACACACGCACGCACGCACGCACACACACACACACACACACACATAGATCACAAGAACAAGATTAGCTCTCAAAAGAGCTGTTGAGGGGTGATTTTTTTTAGCAATAAGAATCAGCAAGGAGTAAGCTAAGAAGCCTACAAGAGTGAGGAGCGGAAATGGAAATATTCTTTTCGCTGAATTTTTGCGAAAATAAGTACTATTTTCGTTTCGAAAGGCGAAAATTCGCCGAATATTTTCGCATTTATTTTTGCCTAAAGTCCTTTTTTTGCATTTAATATCTAAGCCCCCTTACAAGCTAGAATCACCAAATTTTCAGGGTATATTAAGGAGATATGTGGGTATAAGAGGAAAAAGACCTTTTTTTGAGAAAATCGATTTTAAAGTTTTAAAGGAAAAAAGTATACATTTAAATGCAGTAAATGACAGTTACTGTAACAAACCTAGCGATAGTGTAAATTTACTAATATCAAAAGAAAGGGCCAAGTACAAACTGCTAAGTCCAAACTGCCAGGGGGTAAGTGCAAAGGGCCAAGTCCAAGTGCAAAGGGCCAAGGGCCAAGTGTCAAATGAAAAGGGCAAAGGGCCAAGTGCAAAGGGCCAAGTGCAAAGGGCCCTGTGCACTTGGCCCTTTGCCTTTTGGCCCTTTGCCCTGGTCCTTTGCTTCTGCCCTTGGCCCTTTGCCCTTTGCCTTTGCACTTGGCCCTTTGCACTTGGCCCTTTGCCTTTGCACTTGGCCCTTTGCAGCTGGCCCTTTGCACCTGGCCCTTTGCACTTGGCCGCTTTGCACTTGCACTTGGCCCTTTGCACTTGGCCCTTTGCACTTGCACTTGGCCGTTTGCACTTGGCCGTTTGCACTTGGCCCTTTGTACTTGGCCCTTTGCCTTTGCACTTGGTCCTTCGCACTTGCAAATTTGGTGATTCTAGCTTGTAAGGGGGTTTAGATATTAAACGTGAAAAAAACGGATTTTAGGCGAAAATTAATGCGAAAATATTAATGCGAAATTTCGCCTTTTGAAACAAAAATAGTACTTATTTTTGCGAAAATTCGGTGAAATCGAAAATGGGATTTTCGATGCGAAAAAGGCTTTGGCGAAAATTCGCAAGCAACACTGCGCTTTGCCTATGAGAGTCTGCATCAGCTTTCCCTTCTCTAATTAATGCAGGCACACGAGTGAGTCCAAAGCCTGACGCTGCCTGCCTTTTATAAGGGGGGGGAGTGGCTCCAGGAGGGAGCGTAGCCTGATTGGCTACAATGTAGCTGCTGACTGTGATGTAGAGGGTCAAAGTTGACCCGAACTTCCAGGAAAAGGGGTGAACCGAACTTCCAGAAAAGTTTTCTGTTCTCCGCGATCGCGAACCCCGGAAGTGCGCCGGGAAACATTCGCCGGCGAACCGTTCAGACCATCTCTAATGTTAGCCAGATTCCTGAAATAAACCTGGATAAAATAGAACGGACATCTATGACACTGTCAACGGTACAATCATCCACCCAACCGCACAGGCCCGCTGCCTGGGTGTCACCCTGAAGTCACCCCTCTTCTTTACCCGCCACATCCAAACCATTGCTAGGGCTTGCAATTATCATTTACATAATATCTGCATGATCCGCCCCTTACTGACACTAGACACTGACAAACTCCTCCTCCATGCCCTCATCATCTCCTGCCTAGACTACTACAACACCCTCCCTTTGAACCACATTGGCCCTCTACAATCCATCATGAGCGCAGCAGCCAGACTAATCTACTCCTCCCACAGTTCTGTCTCTACAATTCCTCTATGCAAATCCTTCCACTGGCTACTGATCACCTTGTATTATTGGGACTACTACCCCAGCGTATGATCTGGCATTGTATGTCTTAGGCTAGGTTTCCACTTGTGCGTTTTGTGTCAGTTTTTCTGCTCAGAAAATTCGCATAGATTTTAAAACTAATGTTAGTCAATGCAGCCGTTTCCACTCTATGCGAATTTTCGTACGCGTTCGTACGCGTGAAAAAATCTGAGGTCCTGTATCATTTTTTCGGACATCGCGTACGATTCGCGTACAATGCTTTGTATAGGCAATGCGAATTTTCGCGTTACTTGCCCGAAAATTCGCATTGGATCCATGGTTACAGGAAGTTGTCAGCAGTCATGACTAAGCTGTTACTAGGCAGATTATGCATATGTAACTAATGCGAATTTTCGCGTACGAAAATTCGCATAAAAACGCGTACAAATTTACATGCGAATTTTCACCAATCAGAAAAATCTTATACGATTTTTTGCAGGCGAAAATGTAACGCTACAGTGGAAACGAAGCCTAACTGCTTATTATCTGCACCGCGTTGTCTGTCACCCCTATTATCATTTTCTGTAACCTTATTTATTGTCAAGTGCCGCATAATATGTTGACGCTATATAAATCCAATAGTTAATAATAAGTATTTCTATTTAATTAAAAGCATCCAGAAATCTTCAAAAAAACATTCCTACATAATTACGGCATTCTCCTAACAAATATGTATGTGTCAAGAGATACTTGAGTTGAGGCATTAAATTAGGTGCAAGGCGCACCGGGTAAATTAGGCGCCGCCATAGGCCATGATGCAATTTGCGGCTGTGACGCCACAGACTGTGTAATTTGGGCTATTGTACAGCCTGGCTCACAGCTGTTTGGCTTTAGCATTCGAGTGCGGACACCAACAATTTTCTTGCAGTAATTGGGGCCCAGCTATGGTATAGCTGAGAGCTAGGGGGTTTGGTTGCAGCAGGTGCATAGGGTTATTGGGGATTAACAGTGGGGTTAGTGATAAGCATCTCTGGATTTACCATAAGGCACTGTAGGCAGGTGCCTACAGGCATCTGATGATGGAAAGGTGGCTCACTCCCCTAAGTGCCGCCCTCCTGCCTTATCTATGCGGAGTCCCAAGCGGAGTGTAAATGAGAGGTTACTCAGAGGCATTACATTGACCAGATCTCCCTTCGGTCGGGGGCACCTCTAGCTACCTAATACTTGGAGGCACCTCTAGCTACTTAATACTGAGGATAGCTCTGGCTAACTAATACTAAGGGGCAGCTGTGGTTACCTAAGCCAGGCATAGAGAGTAGGGGAGTAGTGACAGCTGGGACAGCCAGCACACTTGCAGTGCGGTTTGGTTCATGGAGAGTGAAGTCTAGGGTGGCAGGTCATCTGTGCTTATTCGCTCCTGTGATGTAAATCCCAAGAGACAATAGATTTAGGCATTGGCGGGGGGTGGTTTAGGTTAGGGATGTCGATATTAGAATATTGTCAATATTACTGATGTTGTAATATTGCCAATAATCACCCCAATTAACGATCCTTGCGGCCAGGGTTAATACCAATGCTCTCTCTCAGTCCTGTAACCACTGTCAGCATTTACACAGCTGTTGCTGGTGTGTGTGTATGGAGCGAGCCATGGCGAGGCAGAGGCGAGAGAGGCTCCAGCCTCAGGGCGCAGTGTAGGAGGGGCGCACAACTCACTCAGCTATCACTCCCCTATTGTGTTTGAAGCAAAGAGAAATAAGAAAAGGGGATACATGGCAGCAACTGCAAGCCAGATAACTAGAGATTAAGGTGTTGGAGTCCCTGGGGCGCCTCTTAGTCTAATAGCAATCAGTGTGTGACTGCTGGGGTGGGTGGGGAGGGATGGAGGGGCGCACTTTGGTGTCTCAGCCTTGGGTGCTGGAAGACTGTGTCCCACCTCTGGGAGGGAGTGGAAGTATACTGCACCATTTAAAGGTTAGTCTCATTGCACTGTCTAGGACAGGCATGAGCAAACTTGGCCCTCCAGCTGTTAAGGAACTACAAGTTCCATAATGCATTGCAGGAGTCTGACAGCCCCAGTCATGACTCATAAAGGCTAATGCATTGTGGGACTTGTAGTTCTGTAACAGCTGGAGGGCCGAGTTTTCCCATGCCTGATCTAGGACTACACATACCATCGCTTATCCTATCAATTTACTTTCCTAAGGTTACAAATGACAGAGGATGAATGAGGATAGATGGGGAGGGGGGGATAAGCGTTCTAGCGAGGGTAAATACTTACCTGTCTTGACCTGAAGACTACAAAGCTCTTCAGAAACCATCACCTACATTGCCGCCAAAGCTCTGCAGCCCCCAATTAGGCTGCAGCTGCCAACGGTGAATGTGGCCATAGCCGGCTGCGATTTTGAAAAAAAATCACCAGGGCTTATTCTTATTCTTAGAGGGATTTCGCCAGGACAGGTAAGTATTTAATGTCGTGATTTCCCACCATCCGTCCTCATTTAGACAGAGCTTGTCATTATAGGCTCTGTCAGTTTTGCAATAGGTAGTCTTAGGCAGGGAACACACTTGACTGTTCTCACACGCATTTTCTGCACAGAAAAACTGAGAACTCATGTTAATCAATGGGCTAGTTCACACTTAGGGCTTGATTCACTAACCGGCGCTAAGCCGGTTAGTGTGCCTTATCACTTAGTGGGCACAAACTACAGCGCTAACCTTATCTGAGGTTAGTGTGCCTTATCTGCAGTGTGCAATGTAGCTTTGTGCATCTTTTAGTGTGCACAAAGCTATTTAGTGTGCACAAAGCTACTTAAAGGATACTGCAGCTGAAAGGCTGCGGAGAGATAAAACCTGCAATGTGTAGGGAAAGAAAAGGACATACTCACCGCTCCCCTCGCTCCCTGCCGTCGGGTCCCGCTCGTCAGCCACAGCTCCCGGTACTGGCCGACTCTCCTGATCCCTGACCCGGACATACTGCGCCGCACATGCGCAGTATGTCCTGTAATCTTCGCTTCTGGCGTCGCATCATGACGCCAGCAGTACAGACACTCCCCTGCCTCCTGCGTGTGCACTCCAGCGGCTCCACTATAAAGCTAGCAGGCTAGCTTTATAAAGCTATAGCACTTTATAAAGCTATAGCACTATAAAGCTAGCACGCACGGCGTTAGGTGGTTTGCGCCCACACAGTTAAAATAATCCCGCTCACTGCGTGGATAATAATGCGCATTGCCGGCCCTTAAAAGTCGCACCGGATGTGACGAAAATGACGCATCGGGTGCCCGTTAAGCAGTGCTATAATGCGCCAGTTCGGGGGCACCCGAGACATCATTTTCATCGCATCGTGTGCGACATCGGGTGCAACATTAACGTCACACCGTGCACCAATATCGACGCACTCGCACTGCACACGCAGTGCACGGGGCCGCGCGCAAAGTAGGTTTGTGCACACTAGCGGCCAAAAAGGGCTTTTCCCACTGGCGCTAAGTGTTAGCGAATCAAGCCCATGGTGTGCAGAAAACGTACGCAGTAAAACGCGCACAGAAAACTGAAAGACAAGTGTGTTCCCTGCCTTAAAGAGAACCCGAGGTGGGTTTTAATAATCCTATTAGCATACAGAGGCTGGGTCTGCATATAATGTCCAGCCTGTGTTGCTATATTATCTCCCCCCAGGCCCCCCCCCCCCCCGTGCTCTGCTGTGCCCCCATAAATCACACAGCCGTGCTAGCGACACGCAGCGTGTCGATGGCAGGCTGTTAACCTCTGCCCTGTCACTCTCGCCGCTCCCCCGCCTCCTCTATATCTCCGCTCCCTGCGCTACCATAGAGGCAAAAGGGGCATTTGCCCTGGGGCCCCGGCCTCTGCTTGGGCCCCAGCAGTGCCGACAGCGTGATATTCCCCCCCCCCCCCTCCCGAACACCCTTCCTGGTCGCACTGCTCCCCGGGACCCTGCTGCAAGTATATTAGCAGCCATAATCACCTTATCCCCATCGGGTGAGCGAGCGGCTGCACTCGGAGACACTCTGTCTCCCTCCCACTCTATGACCCAGCGTGTGTTTACACATGACGCTCCGAGTCACAGAGAAGGAGGGAGACAGAGTGTCTCAGAGTGCAGCCGCTGCCCGCCCACACACCCGACGTAGATAAGGTGATTCTGGCTGCTAATAAACTTGCAGTAGGGCCCCGGGGAGCAGAGGGGTAATGGCGGGGGGGGGCCCCAATGATGAAGTTTGCCACAGGGCCCCTTGAACCGGCCCTGCCTGCGTCCCTTACCTCCAATCAGTGGGGAGAGACGCAGGCGGGGAGCACTGACATAGAGGAGGCGGTGTAGCGGCACTGAATGGCAGTGCAAATGTAAACAGCCGGATAGCAATGTCGCTAAAACGGCTGCGTGATTAATGGGGGCCAGCAGAGTGCAGGGGGGGCCTGGGGGGAGACAGTATAGCAACAGAGGCTGGGCATTATATGCAGACCCAGCCTCTGTGTACTAATAGGATTATTACAACCCACCTCGGGTTCTCTTTAAAGTTTTATATTTATTACACTAGTTCTGCAGCATCACCCTGACTCCCAATGAATGTGTTATTCCACTCAGGCATGGTCGGAATAGCCCATTTCCGTTTCCGGCACAATTCCGCATTCCGTCATATAGAAATTCCGTTACCGTTCCATTCCGACGGTATACCGGGGTAATTCCGCGGAATTCCGTTTAAGTCGGAATTCCGCCGGAAAAATTCTCTCTCTCTCATCTATCTATCTATCTATCTATCTATCATGCAGTAGGGAATTGCAGATTTTCAAAACAGCTTATATACCATAGCTGGGATTTGAACCCAGAACCTAGTGTGTAGTAGGTATGTGTCTTAACCTCTAGACCATGACCCACACTACATGTTAAAGCTGGCGGTAGCATAAACCATACTTCCATTATGATCAATTCGATAGAAAAAGTAGCATGATTAAGGATTTGTACTTTTTGAAAAGCATGCCTATATACCATAGCTGGGATTTGAACCAAGGACCTAGTGTATAGTAGGTATCTGTCTTAACCTCTAGACCATGACCCACACTACATGCTAAAGCTGGCGGTAGCATAAACCATACTTCCATTATGATCAATTCGATAGAAAAAGTAGCATGATTAAGGATTTGTACTTTTTGAAAAGCATGCCTATATACCATAGCTGGGATTTGAACCAAGGACCTAGTGTATAGTAGGTATCTGTCTTAACCTCTAGACCATGACCCACACTACATGCTAAAGCTGGCGGTAGCATAAACCATACTTCCATTATGATCAATTCGATAGAAAAAGTAGCATGATTAAGGATTTGTACTTTTTGAAAAGCATGCCTATATACCATAGCTGGGATTTGAACCAAGGACCTAGTGTATAGTAGGTATCTGTCTTAACCTCTAGACCATGACCCACACTACATGCTAAAGCTGGCGGTAGCATAAACCATACTTCCATTATGATCAATTCGATAGAAAAAGTAGCATGATTAAGGATTTGTACTTTTTGAAAAGCATGCCTATATACCATAGCTGGGATTTGAACCAAGGACCTAGTGTATAGTAGGTTTCTGTCTTAACCTCTAGACCATGACCCACACTACATGTTAAAGCTGGCGGTAGCATAAACCATACTTCCATTATGATCAATTCGATAGAAAAAGTAGCATGATTAAGGATTTGTACTTTTTGAAAAGCATGCCTATATACCATAGCTGGGATTTGAACCAAGGACCTAGTGTATAGTAGGTATCTGTCTTAACCTCTAGACCATGACCCACACTACATGCTAAAGCTGGCGGTAGCATAAACCATACTTCCATTATGATCAATTCGATAGAAAAAGTAGCATGATTAAGGATTTGTACTTTTAGAAAAGCATGCCTATATACCATAGCTGGGATTTGAACCAAGGACCTAGTGTATAGTAGGTATCTGTCTTAACCTCTAGACCATGACCCACACTACATGCAAATGCTGGCGGTAGCATAAACCATACTTCCATTATGATCAATTCGATAGAAAAAGTAGCATGATTAAGGATTTGTACTTTTTGAAAAGCATGCCTATATACCATAGCTGGGATTTGAACCCAGGACCTAGTGTGTAGTAGGTATCTGTCTTAACCTCTGGAGGAGGAGGAGGAGGAGGAGGAGGAGGAGGAGGAGGAGGAGGAGGAGGAGGAGGAGGAGGAGGAGGAGGAGGAGGAGGAGGAGGAGGAGGAGGAGGAGGAGGAGGAGGAGGAGGAGGAGGAGGAGGAGGAGGAGGAGGAGGAGGAGGAGGAGGAGGAGGAGGAGGAGTTGTTTTTTTGTGCTATTCCGGAAAATTCCATCGGAATTATAAAATTTCCGCGGAATTCCGTTTGAGAGGTATAGGAATTCCGATTGACTATCGGAATTAACCTAATTCCGGCCGGAATCACGGAATTTATAATTCCGCGGAATTTTCTGAGCATCCCTAATTCCACTGCTTTGATGTTAATGTCCAGCACATCCTATGTGGCCCCTTATTGTGGCGTATGACGATCATGTGACATAAACAGAGCTCAATCATGAGGATGGCTTCATTACTGAGCGTGCCTGTGGGGGATAAATCTCACATACCAGGATGGCAGCTGAGTGTGTATATGTAACAGTCTACACTGTGAGCAAATGTATGGAGGGTGGATTACTGGATTTAATTAGGATTTTCAGCATTTCATTCAACATACTCGACACGTTTAACCACTTCACCTCCAAGGGTTTTTCCCCTTAAAAACCAAAGCAATTTTCCCCGTCAGCACTCCTTCCATTCATTCGCCTATAACTTTGTTACTACCTATCACAACAAAACAATCTATATTTTGGGTTTTTTTTCGCCACCAATTAGGGGGGGGGGGGTACTTATTTCTGAGAATTATTTTATTCCAACTGCATTTTAACAGGAAAAATAAGAAAACAATTGAAAAAATTCATTTCTCAGTTTTCGGCCATTGTAGCTTTAAAATAATACATGCTACCGTTATTAAAACCCACACATTTTATCTGCCCATTTGTCCCGGGTATTGCAACTTTTAAAATATTTCCTAGTATAATGTATGGCGCCAATATTTTATTTGGAAATAAAGGTGCATTTTTTTTTCATTTTTTGTGCATTAACAGTAATATAATCTCTTGACAAACATATTTAAAAAAAAGTTCAGTCCCTAAGGTAACTATTTATGTATTTTTTTTAATTTGTATTTTTTTTTTTAATTTAATGCAAAAAAAATATTTGGGTGATGATGGGATAGTGTGAGAGGTGAAGTGTTAATTTTAAATGTATTTGTGGTTCTTTTTTAAAAAAATAATTGTGTGTAGATGTAATTTTACTATTTGGCCACAAGATGTCCTCGTGCATTACTTCCCATTGTGTACCTATAGTACGCTAAATAGGAAGTGAAGCGTGGATGTGTTCTTACGGAAGTAAACAAATGATCACAGCATCTCGTTGATATCTGTGATCTTCCATACGGGGTCAGAGCTTAATGAATGGGAACTGCTTCTAACGATTGGCATTGATAACGAGCGCAGGAGCATGAGGAAGAACAAGCGGGAGTGCACGGTGGCAAGGGACGTAGTAGCTACATCCCTGCGAGGTGAAGATGGAATTTGCAGGGACATAGTTTCTCGTCCCGAGGAGGGAAAGTGGTTAACATACTCAACACAAAACACCAACATATTTTCTTACATTGACATAACATTTAAAGTAGGAAGTTTTGAATCAAGAGGATACCATTTATTATTGGAAATCTTAGACAGAGGGAATAAGAGGATTTATGCATACCTGGGATTTTCTCCAGCCTACTGTAGCCTGTTCTGCCACTGTTAGCCCTGGTAACACTAACTGCAGACCAGTGCACATGCGTTGGCCTAGATCTAGCAGGTGCAGAGGAGACAAGAGTTCTATGACAGTGGGTACATTTTCTTCAATAACAGCACCATCATTTGGACAATGTGCTCTGCTCAAAAACAACTGAATTCTGTTTGTGATGTTTACAGTTGATTCCTATCATTGCTTAACTAGATAGCTTTAATTTTATAAACTGAGTTAAGCAACAAATTTCACCCAAATGGACCCCACCAGCCAGCCATTGTGCAGTGCCACCTTTGTGCCCCCTCCCCCCCCCAAAAAAAAAAAATTGAAGCTGGAGCCATCATTAACCACTTTACCTCCCACGGTACGAATTTCTCTGTCCCTTTTTCCCCCCTAAAAAACCAAGGGACGGAGAAATCCGTACCTTCCGCGCTACCGCCGCTGTCCGCGATCCCGCCACTCGTGCGCGTGCTCACGCCACTCGTGCACAGTGCCGCCCGCTCGCCCGGAGATCAATGAACGGGGAAATCCATTCCCGTTCGTTGATCTAAGCCCCCGCAATGATCTGCTGCTTCTTTGAGAAACAGCGCAATCATTGTGATTTTCCCTGCCTCGTAGTGCTTCCTGTAAGCGTCCTTCCGGACGCTTACAGGTCGCATGTATACAAACTCACTGTGGCCATCTTGTGGCCAAATAGTAAAACTACACCCTAAAGCATTTTACATATACAAATTGTCAGGCATGGACTCACCCCCACCGCCAGCGGTAGTGCGAACGCCGCGCTCGCGGCTGACGTCATCGGGACCCCGAACTTCCGGTCTGTCCCGGCGGCATCCTCCTCCGCTCAGCGTACCACCAGGAGCATGTCTCAGCAGGGCAGGGCAACGCGCGCACGCTCGGAGCGTCACGCCCTTTATGCCCTGAGGAGGAAAATCACATGAGCAGGCTGCCGGGACAGTTGCCTGCCGCCTCCTTCCTGACATCATCGGGGGGGGTGGAGTTTGCTGAAGTGACAGTCTGCATTTAAGCAGCAGACTGTCAGTATTCTGTGTCCGCTGTAGCGATCACACCTGTGTTAGCTCTCGGATCCACAGTATACTTATATATTGGTACTGCCAATATATAAGTACTGGAAGAAACATACCATTGTGATTTATCTGTGCCTTTGACCTTTTTGCTCGTTCTTGACCTTGCTCTTGCCTAATCCTCTTGTACTTTTGCCAATCTGATCTCCTGTTGCCGACCTTGCTGTACCTCTCGTTTTCGCCTCTGATCTGTGATACTGTACCTTGATATTCCGATCTCCTGTTGCCGAACCCCGGCTCGTTATTAGACTCCGTCCTAGCCTCCTGATTCTGTACCTTGCTTTATTGATACTCTGTTGCCGAATTTTGCTTGTTTCACTATCCTCCTCCAGCGGGCCCTTGCCGCTGGACGGAAGTTGCCGCTAGCAGTGTGTCTCGCCACTGCGTAGTGCCTATTACTGTTGCACCAATCACTATACACCTTGAGTGGGCAGGGGTTAGTTTATATATCGGATTGTCGGTGAGACTGCAGCTCACCCATAATCAGATATACGTCTGTGTGCCGGTGATACTGCAGATTACCGGTAATCAGACACTCTCTGCGTCCACCTATCGTCACAGATCGTGACAGTACAGCGGACCAAAAAATGGATGCTCTGGTCCAGCAGGTTAACACTTTGACGACAGTCGTCGCTCAATTAAACCAGACCGTTAAAGATCAGCAGGTCCAGCTTAACCGACTAGCTGAGGTTGTGCAAAACCTGCAAGCACCAGTTAATCCCGCTCCTGTATTACCGGTTGAACCCAAAATGCCGTTACCCAAATTGTTTTCAGGAGAACGCTCCGATTTCCGTAATTTCCGGGATCGGTGTCAATCATATTTTCAAATGCGTCCCATTTCCTCTGGTTCTGAGTTGCAAAGGGTCACGCTCATAAAAACCCTTTTACAAGGAGACTCACAGACATGGGCCTATAGCCTACCCTTGGGTCATGAGGCTCTTACCTCTGTAGAAAATTTTTTCGAAGCCATGGCGGTCGTGTATGACGATCCAGATACTTCCGCCACAGCTGAGAGGAAACTAAAAAGACTCAAACAGGGTCAGAATTCAGTGGAAACCTATGCTGCGGAATTCCGCAAATGGTCATTTTCTACCAGGTGGGAGGCGCAGTCTCTTTTGGATCGCTTCCTAACGGGGTTGTCTGATTCTGTGTCGGAATTAATGCTAAGTCATCCTGAACCTAGAACTTTAGATGAGGCCATAAGTCTTGCCATCAAAATAGACCGCAGAGTACGTTTTCACAGGTCTACCAGGCAGCGACCCTTCATGCGCTCACAACCTTCCACAAGTGTTACCACTTCCTCTTCTACTGAGGAGCCCATGCAGCTGGGTCACTCTAAATTATCCGAGACAGAGAAATTGAGAAGGAGAAAAGAGGGTCTGTGCTTATATTGTGGGGACAAGGGTCATATTGCCTCTGTTTGTTCCAAGAAGCCGGAAAACTTCTCCGCCTAGGGTTAGTCGGGGGTACTACCCTGGGCGAGAATTCCGTACCTCCAAAAGATAAAATCTTATTTCCCATTTCCATTTCTTGGGACAAACAAGACATTGCACTGCAGGCTTTTATTGATACGGGCGCTGCAGCCAATTTTATGGATTATAATTTAGCACTTAAATTAGGCATACCGGTGGTTCCTCTTGAGAAACGTATCATAGTCACTGCAATCGACGATTCCCCATTACAAGATAGTCAACCTGTCTCTATCACTCCTGAATTAATCTGCACCGTTGGGGTTTTACATTGTGAAAAATTACGATTTTACCTTATCAGAATGCCTTCTTGCTCGATTATATTGGGCCTTCCCTGGTTACGGTTACATTCTCCACAGATTGATTGGTCTTCTGGTCAGTTGCTGTCTTGGTCAACCTACTGTCAGAAGCACTGCATATCAAAATGCCCTCTTCGTTCCACTCAATTAACCCCTCAAGGTTTACCTCAGCCTTATAGCTCCTTCGCTGATGTGTTTTGTCCACGATCGGCCGATTCACTACCACCTCATAGGCCTTATGACTGTCCAATCGAGCTTAGACCAGGAACCATGCCCCCTAGAGGTCATCTTTATAATCTCACGGGACCCGAAAAGGTGGCCATGAGGGAGTACATTCAGGAAAACTTAGATAAGGGGTTCATTAGACCCTCTAGATCACCCGCGGGGGCAGGATTTTTCTTCGTAAAGAAAAAAGATGGGGGGCTGCGTCCCTGCATCGACTATCGAGCTCTTAATGCCATAACGATAAAGAACCGATACCCACTCCCCCTGATTGATGATCTTTTTTCTCAGGTCACAGGTGCCCAGATCTTTACTAAACTAGATCTCAGGGGAGCTTACAATCTGGTCAGAATTAGACAGGGTGACGAATGGAAGACGGCATTTAACACTCAGGATGGGCATTACGAGTACCTAGTCATGCCCTTTGGTCTGTGTAATGCCCCCGCTGTTTTCCAAGAATTAGTTAATGACATTTTTAGGGAGGTGGTAGGGAAATTTGTGGTCGTTTATTTGGACGACATTCTGATTTTTTCTCGCAATATCAGGGAACATAGATCTCAGGTCCAGTATGTATTACAAAAGTTACGGGAGAATTCATTATATGCCAAGTTGGAGAAATGTTTGTTTGAAGTCAATGAAGTCCCATTTCTTGGCTATATCATTTCCAGATCTGGGTTAGCTATGGATAGCAGTAAAGTTGCGGCAGTTTTAGACTGGCCGCAACCAGTTGATCTAAAGGCCTTACAACGTTTTCTGGGGTTTGCTAACTATTACAGGAAATTTATAAAGGGGTACTCCGCTCTGGTAGCTCCCCTCACTGACATGACTAAGAAAGGGGCTAATGTTAGCAGTTGGTCTCCCGAAGCCATTTCTGCTTTTACGAGTCTTAAAACTGCCTTTTGTTCGGCCCCCATTTTGCACCATGTCGATTCGTCCAGGCCATTCATAGTGGAGGTAGACGCATCAGAGATCGGGGTTGGGGCAGTCTTGTCACAGTACTCCGGATCACAAGGGAGACTTCACCCTTGCGCGTTTTTTTCGAAAAAAATTTCTGAGGCAGAGAGGAATTACGATATCGGGAACAGGGAGCTATTAGCCGTGAAGTTGGCTTTTGAGGAGTGGCGACACTGGCTGGAGGGGGCGGAACATGTGATTACGGTCTATACGGATCATAAGAACCTGGAATATCTGAAGGGGGCTAAGAGGTTAAATCCCAGGCAGGCACGGTGGTCTTTATTCTTTTCTAGGTTTGATTTCATCATCACGTTTAAACCTGGAAGCAAAAATATCAAGGCTGATGCTCTTTCACGATGTTTTGACATTGAATCAGTACTGCCCTCCGAACCAGATCCAATTTTATCTGAGAAAATTGTCGTAGCCAGTATAGACTCTATGAGGGATATTGCCTCTGTCCTGCTTCCCTACCAACAGGATAGTCCAGTAGGGAAACCGTCTGACCTCATGTTTGTACCGTTACAGTTCAGATTACAAATACTTCAATTCTTTCATGCTCATAAGCTAGCTGGTCACCCTGGAGTGGCTCGAACTAGAGAATTATTGTCCAGGAGCGTCTGGTGGCCTTCGTGGAGGAGTGATGTTGAGGATTTTGTTGTGTCTTGTTCAGTGTGCTCACGGAGTAAACCCTCACGTGTATCTCCGATGGGTACCCTCCAGCCGCTGCCTATACCCTCCGAGCCCTGGACTCATGTATCCATGGATTTTGTGGGGGAATTACCACCCTCGGACGGTAATACGGTGATTTGGGTCATTGTGGACCGGTTCTCTAAGATGGCTCATTTTGTACCTTTGAAGAAACTTCCTTCCGCTAAAGAACTTGCAGATCTTTTCGTAATCCACATTCTTCGTCTTCACGGGGTTCCTGAGAACATAGTATCTGACAGGGGGGTGCAGTTCATTTCAGAATTCTGGAGAGAATTTTGCAAGGCATTAGGGATCACCCTCTCCTTTTCATCTGGGTTTCATCCCCAAACTAATGGGCAAACGGAGAGAATGAATCAGTCCTTGGAACAATACCTCCGATGTTATGTGGCAGACAATCAAACAGAGTGGGTTCAGTACTTACCATATTCTGAATTTGCCCATAATAATCTTCGGAGTTCTTCCTCTGGGTTTTCACCTTTTCAAATTGTCAATGGAAGGTCACCAAGGTTTTCATCACTCCCTGTCAGGTCCTCACCTTTTCCTGCCCTAGAGGTCTGGCAAGAGACGCTAAGAACTCTTTGGAGGGAGGTTAATAATAATTTAAGGAAAACAGTCTCGGCCCAGAAACAACAGGCTGACCGAAGGCGTTCTCCTGAGTGGGAGTTCTCTCCCGGAGATCTTGTCTGGATCTCCACTCGGCATATCGCCTTACGACAGCCATCAGCTAAACTTGGACCTAAATTTAAAGGTCCATATCCTGTAGCCAAAAGGATCAATAGGGTATCTTATCAAGTGACATTACCTCAGTCAATGCGGGGAGTAAGAACATTTCATGTGTCATTGCTGAAACCCGCAGTACAGGTGGACTCTGGTCCCCCTCCTGTGCTTGTTGACGGTGAACCTGAGTATGAGGTTGAGAGAATTCTGGATTCCCGGTTTGTTCAGAATTCTCTTCAGTATCTGGTTCATTGGAAGGGTTATGGTCCGGAAGAGAGATCCTGGGTACCAGCACATCAATTTCATGCACAGGAACTCATACGGGAATTTCATGATACAAACCCTGATAGACCTTCATTGGCGCGTTCGGAGACCACGCCTCAGGGGAGGGGTAATGTCAGGCATGGACTCACCCCCACCGCCAGCGGTAGTGCGAACGCCGCGCTCGCGGCTGACGTCATCGGGACCCCGAACTTCCGGTCTGTCCCGGCGGCATCCTCCTCCGCTCAGCGTACCACCAGGAGCATGTCTCAGCAGGGCAGGGCAACGCGCGCACGCTCGGAGCGTCACGCCCTTTATGCCCTGAGGAGGAAAATCACATGAGCAGGCTGCCGGGACAGTTGCCTGCCGCCTCCTTCCTGACATCATCGGGGGGGGTGGAGTTTGCTGAAGTGACAGTCTGCATTTAAGCAGCAGACTGTCAGTATTCTGTGTCCGCTGTAGCGATCACACCTGTGTTAGCTCTCGGATCCACAGTATACTTATATATTGGTACTGCCAATATATAAGTACTGGAAGAAACATACCATTGTGATTTATCTGTGCCTTTGACCTTTTTGCTCGTTCTTGACCTTGCTCTTGCCTAATCCTCTTGTACTTTTGCCAATCTGATCTCCTGTTGCCGACCTTGCTGTACCTCTCGTTTTCGCCTCTGATCTGTGATACTGTACCTTGATATTCCGATCTCCTGTTGCCGAACCCCGGCTCGTTATTAGACTCCGTCCTAGCCTCCTGATTCTGTACCTTGCTTTATTGATACTCTGTTGCCGAATTTTGCTTGTTTCACTATCCTCCTCCAGCGGGCCCTTGCCGCTGGACGGAAGTTGCCGCTAGCAGTGTGTCTCGCCACTGCGTAGTGCCTATTACTGTTGCACCAATCACTATACACCTTGAGTGGGCAGGGGTTAGTTTATATATCGGATTGTCGGTGAGACTGCAGCTCACCCATAATCAGATATACGTCTGTGTGCCGGTGATACTGCAGATTACCGGTAATCAGACACTCTCTGCGTCCACCTATCGTCACAGATCGTGACACAAATACATTAGTTTTACACAATACATTAACTCATTACCTCCCACACTCCCCAATTGATTTATTTTTTTATTTATAGTTACCTTAGGGACTGAACTTTTTAAACATTTATGTCAATAGGGTATAACACTGTTACTTTATAAACTACGGGCTTGTAATTAGGGATGGATGCAAAACTGAAAAAATGCACCTTTATTTCCTAATAAAATATTGGTGCCAAACATTGTGATAGGGACATAATTTAAACGGTTTTATAAGTGGGACAAATGGGCAAATACATTTCATGTGTTCTAATCACAGTAGCATGCATTATTTAAAAACTATAATGGCCGAAAACTGAAAAATAATATTTTTTTCCCACATTTTTTCCTTTTTTCCCATTAAAACACATTTAGAATAAAATAATTCTTGGCATAATGTCCCACCTAAAGAAAGCCTAATTGGTGGCGAAAAAAACAAGATATAGTTCATTTCATTGCGATAAGTAATAATAAAGTTATAAACAAATGAATGGAAGGAGCGCTGAAAGGTGAAAATTGCTCTGGTGCTCAAGGGGTAAAACCCCTCAGTGGTGAAGTGGTTAAAGAGTAACAGGATGCGAAATCTAGATTGGTCAGGGTGGAGTCGGATCTGCACTGAGGTTTGATTGAATTTCACTATAATCCCTACTGGAATTTTTAGAAATTGATATTCTGTGTGTGGTAGGAAACAATTCCTCAGTGAATCGATTCCGATCAGAGAGGAATCAATCATTTTGCTGCATGGGTGGAAATTTGGGTGGCAATCTACAATTGTATCATGTCCAGCTTTAGACTTATTTTTGTTATCCTCACCACGGTCTCTGCAGCATGTTGGATTTCTCTGGCGCTTGCAAGGAAGGATTCATGTGGGCCGCGGGGGATACATTCATTCAGATCTATTTGAAACTTTAATATTATTTTCCCATATTGAACCTTCCGGCACATCTCAAGCTTTCATTATAGCTTCAGATATGTGCACTGTGATATATATATATATATATATATATATATATATATATATATGTGTGGGTATGTTGCATGGAAAAACATTTCACTTCTTTGTAATTTAGATGTTGTCCCTGTAGTGATTTGCCACAGTGGATGGGGTGTTCGGACACCCTGGAAGGAAGAGACAAAACAAAAATCGGGAGGCCAAATGGTGTAGTATGTCAGTAACGCTGAAAACAATATAATGATAAAAGGACTACTCACAAAGGTGGGTTGCTGGGGGCAACCGACCACGGGAAGCAGGTGGAGGTAATGAACCTGTCTCCACTCAGGGTTTCCCAGACTGAAGCGCACTATGCATACTGGCTCTACATACTCTGGCATCTTATTGGCCTGAGGAAGCGGGCTTAGACCAGTGAAACGCGTTGCCTGTGCAAAAATAAAAAAACATTTCCTATGAGAATGTCCTTATTGAGGTCAGTCACCTCATTTATCGTTTCTACTGTTGTTTTTAACTCAGTTTTATAAACCCCTGGGCGCTTCTTTACCCTCATTGTGTCTGAAGTGATTCATGTTCTGTCTTGGTTATCTAAATTCCTCCAGACTAAATATCTACCGATTATAGTTTGAGAAGATTTGGGGGAATTGGCTTTAAGTGTACCTGGGATGTCATTATTTGCGGTATTTATACTTACCCGGGGTTTCCTCCAGCCTCATGAGGTGCATGGGCTCCCTCGCTGCCCTCTCTGGCTGCTCCGTTCGTTAGATATCACTGCCGGTATTCTAGGAAGTCATGGCCGGTCGTGCTGAGCCGCGTCTGCGCAGAAGAGTGCGGCTGGCAACATTATCGGTAGCAATATCTATAGAACGGAGTGGATGGTTAGGGAGCCCACGCACCTCGTGGGGCTGGAGGAATACCCTCCACTGAGGCACCACAGCTCCTTGCATGCCCTCATTGAAACACGAGAGCTCCCGGGATGTCGCCATATAGGCACCACAACTCCAAGCATACCCCCATAAGCTTTTATGGGGGCATGCTGGGAGCCATGGTGCCTCAATAGGGGAGGCATGCTGGGAGCTGTGGTGCCTTAATAGGTGGGCATGCTGGGTGCTGTAGTGCCTTTATGGGGCATGCAGGGAGCTGTGGTTTTTCTCTGAGAGCATACTGGGAGTTATAGTGCCTCAATAGAAAGGCCCATGGGAGGGGATGCACTAGAAGGTCAGGGAATGCTATGGGTAGACTGCCAGACAACTTGGCATCATGTCAGCCCACCCAGCAGCAAGCCAGATCAGCCAGCACAGCAGCCAGGTAACTCTGCCTATGTGTGACACTTAGAGATGACCCTAACCTCCGATTTTAGATTCGCGAACCGGGTCTGCGAACCTTCGCCAAACGTTCAATTCGCGCAAACTTTTGCGAACCGCAATAGACTTCAATGGGAAGGCGAACTTTGAAAACTAGAAACCTTTATGCTGGCCCCAAAAGTGATGGAAAAGATGTTTCAAGGGGTCTAACACCTGGAGGGGGGCATGGCGGAGTGGTATAGACGCCAAAAGTCCCGGGGGAAAATCTAGATTGGAGGCAAAACAGCGATTTAAGGGCAGAAATCACATTGAATGCTAAATTGCAGGCCTAAAGTGTTTTAAAACATCTTGCATGTGTACACATCAATCAGGGAGTGTAATTAGAGTACTGCTTCACACGGACACACCAAACTCACTGTGTAACGCACCAAAAAAAGCTGTTTGTGTAGTGAAGGCCATGCTGGACTGGTGCGCACCATGGCCAGAGTGCAGACCGTGGCGGTTTTCAAGCCCATATGGTCGCCAGGCTGTGGTAGCTCAATGATAGAACAACAGTGACTGTCAGGAAGGTATATGCAGTGATGGTATGAAGGTATATGCAGTGTATTACAATGTGCACCTGTCACACACAGACAGGTACCGGACAGGCACAGTGACACTGCGTGCGCTCACGTAGGTGGGTGGGTGCACTGTGAACAACAGGTAGGTATATGCAGTGGGTATTACAATGTGCACCTGTCACACACAGACAGGTACCGGACAGGCACAGTGACACTGCGTGCGCTCAGCTCACGTAGGTAGGTGGGTGCACTGTGAACAACAGGTAGGTATATGCAGTGATGGGTATTACAATGTGCACCTGTCACACACACAGGTAGTCACTGAATGTGCTGAGCCTGGCTGGCAGTGACACACACACTAGGAATTGCCAAGGCTGTCTATGCAACACAACAGAAGTGTCAGTGGGACACACACACACACACAAAAAAAAATAGATCACAAGAACAAGATTAGCTCTCAAAAGAGCTGTTGAGGGGTGCTTATTTTAGCAATAAAAATCAGCAAGGAGCAAGCTAACAAGCCTACAAGAGCCTAACTAAGCTTTCCTATGAGAGTCTGCAGCAGCTGTGCCTTCTCTAATTACTGCAGGCACACGAGTGAGTCCAATGCCTGCCTGCCTGCCTTTTATAAAGGGTGGTGGGGATCCAGGAGGGAGTGTAACCCGATTGGCTACAATGTGCCTGCTGACTGTGATGTAGAAGGTCAAAGTTGACCCTAATAGTGCATTATGGGGGCGAACCGAACTTCCGGTAAAGTTCACGAAAGTTCGCCTGGAAGTTCGCTGGCGAACCTTTTGAACCATCTCTACTGACACTGTCTATTTATGTGATATGCTGCATTTTTGTTATTTCACACTAATGGAGAGTGAGCTTCATTCAACATTTTGCTTGGAAGACCTACTTACACATTTGTTAAGTTCCTGCAAATTTGGCTCCACCCATAACCACACCCACATGCAGTGCATGACCACACCCATTTTTCAGCTGGAGGGACAGTCCCTCTTTGGGAGCCATGTCCCCCGTCCTTCTTTCTCCCTCATTTTTCCCTCTTTTAGAACTGATGTACAGATCTATGTAAAGGTATGTAATTTTCTACTGACAAAATGAATTGAATTGACTGTAAAACTTATTCCCACCTCTTAAATTGCATTTCTTATTTTCGCATGTTAATATATATGAAGGAAAATGCACCAGGATAGAAAGGACCAGTGTGGTTTGAATGATAAAACAACACATTTTTCATATGAAATCTTTATGGTATGCATGACCAGGGGTGTGACGGGGCGTGATTAGGGGTCTGGCAGGGGCGTCCCTCTTTCTTATCTCAAAAAGTTGGGAGATATGTATAGTCTTAATATTCCACCACGTGCTTCTCACTTTGTGTTGAGATCTTCGACCATACAAATACAGTGGCTTGCAAAAGTATTTGGCCCCCTTGAAGTTTTCCACTTTTGTCACATTATTGCCACAAACATGGATCAATTGTATTTAAAGACCAGGTGAAAGACCAATACAAAGTGGTGTACACATGAGAAGTGGAACGAAAATCATACATGATTCCAAACATTTTTTACAAATAAATAACTGCAAAGTGAGATGTGCGTAATTATTCAGCCCACTTTGGTCTGAGTGCAATCAGTTGCACATATAGACATTGCTTGATGAGTGCTAATGACTAAATAGAGTGCACCTGTGTGTAATCTAATGTCAGTACAAATACAGCTGCTCTGTGACAGCCTCAGAGGTTGTCTAAGAGAATATTGGGAGCCACAACACCATGAAATCCAAAGAACACACCAGACAGGTCAGGGATAAAGTTATTGAGAAATTTAAAGCAGGCTTAGGCTACAAAAAGATTTCCAAAGCCTTGAACATCCCACAGAGCACTGTTCAAGCGATCATTCAGAAATGGAAGGAGTATGGCACAACTGTAAATCTACCAAGACAATGCCATCCACCTAAACTCACAGGCCGAACAAGGAGAACGCTGATCAGAAATGCAGTCAAGAGGCCCATGGTGACTCTGGACGAGCTGCAGAGATCTACAGCTCAGTTGGGGGAATCTATCCATAGGACAACTATTAGTCGTCCACTGCACAAAGTTGGCCTTTATGGAAGAGTGGCAAAAAGAAAGCCATTGTTATCAGAAAAGCATAAGAAGTCCCGTTTGCAGTTTGCCACAAGCCTTGTGGGGGATACAGCAAAACGGAACTTTTTGGCCAAAATGCAAAACGCTATGTGTGGCGGAAAACCAGGGGTCGAGTGGGGCGTGGACGCGGGGGGACGGCGTCCACTTACTATTTCCCGAGGGTGGACGCCGTCCCCCCTGGCATTTGTGGAGGGGAGCAGCGGAATGGAAGGAGAGCTGGGAGCAGTGGTGGGGAAGGGCGGACATCTCTCCCCCCCCCCCTCACCTTAGTGTGCTCTCCTTCCCTCGCTCTCCCCTACTGAAGTAACATGCGGGCAGCCGGCAGCCGGCGGGACTTACCTCTCCTAGTTCCGGCGCCGGATCTGCGTGCCGCTGCTCTGGTCTGGACCAGATCAGACTTGCGGCATGCAGATCCGGTGTTCCGACGACGAGGAGAGGTAAGTTCCGCCCGCGGCCGGCTGCCCGCACATTTCTTCTGGAGGGGAGAGCGAGGGAAGGAGAGCACCCTAAGGTGAGGGATGGGGGGGGAAATGGCCCCCCTTCTCCACCGCTGCTCATAGCTCTTCTTCCACTGCGCTGCTCCCCTCCTGCTAGGGGGACACCTGACTACATATACTGGGCACATATACCCCCTGACTACATATACTGGGCACATATACCCCCTGACTACATATACTGGGCACATATACCCCCTGACTACATATACTGGGCACATATACCCCCTGGCTACATATACTGGGCACATATACCCCCTGGCTACATATACTGAGCACATATACCCCCTGGCTACATATACTGGGCACATATACCCACTGGCTACATATACTGGGCACATATACCCCCTGGCTACATATACTGGGCACATATACCCCCTGGCTACATATACTGGGCACATATTACCCCTGGCTACATATACTGGGCACATATATCCCTGACTACATATACTGTGCACATATACCTCTGGCTACATATACTGGGCACATATACAGCCTGACTACATATACTGGGCAGATATACCCCCTGACTACATATACTGGGCACATATACCCCCTGGCTACATATACTGGGCACATATACCCCCTGGCTACATATACTGGGCACATATACCCCCTGGCTACATATACTGGGCACATATACCCCCTGGCTACATATACTGGGCACATATACCCCCTGGCTACATATACTGGACACATATACCCCCTGGCTACATATACTGGGCACATATACCCCTGGCTACATATACTGGGCACATATACCCCTGACTACATATACTGGGCACATATATCCCTGACTACATATACTGGGTACATATACCCCTGACAACATATACTGACCACATATATCCCTGCCTACATATACTGGGGACATATACACCTGCCCTGCCTACATATACTGGGCATATATATCCCTGACTACTTATCCTGGGCACATATACCCCTGACTACATATACTGGGCACATATACCCCCTGACTACATGTACTGGGCACATATACACCTGCCTACATATACTGGGGCACATATACCCCTGGCTTCATATACTGGGGCACATATACCCCTGGCTACATATACTGGGGACACATACCCCTGGCTACATATACTGGGCACATATACCCCTGGCTACATATACTGGGACATATACCCCTGACTACATATACTGGCACATATACCCCTGGCTACATATACTGGGACATATACCCCTGACTACATATACTGGCACATATACCCCTGGCTACATATACTGGGCACGTATACCCCTGGCTACATATACTGGGGACATATACCTCTGGCTACATATACTGGGACCTCTATACTCATGGCTACTTATACTGGGGACACCTATAGACCTGGCTACCTATGCTGGGGGTACCTATTTTGGGGGAACTGCTGTCAGATTATCTGCATTTTTGTGGAATGCCAGATTATGTGTATTTTAGGGGAACGTCTGCTGCCAGATTATGCATATTTTGGGGAACTGCTGCCAGATTGTGTATGTTTGGGGGACCACTGCTGCCAGATTATATGTATGTTGGGTGTTACGTGTATTTTGGGTTTCACGTATTTTGGGGAACTGCTTCCAAATTATGTGTATGTTGGAGGAACTGCTGCTGCCACATTGTCTATTTTGGGGGAACCACTGCCATATTATCTGTATTTTGGAGGAACTTCTACCAGATTATGTGTCTTTTTGGTGAAATGCTGTCAGATTGCATCTATTTTGGGGGGATACACTACGGCAGAGCTCAAACTTCCCCGGCATACCTTTTACATCACTGCTAAGGTCATGTATATTTGGCCCCACCCGTGACCACGCCCACATTATGCTTGACCACGCCCATCATTCGGCGCGCCGCGCACAGCGTGGCGCAGGGGTTTTCAAAGAGTTTTCCCAGGACTGGACCCCTGCGGAAAACTAACACACTGCACATCACTCTGAACACACCATCCCCACCGTCAAATATGGTGGTGGCAGCATCATGCTCGGGGGGTGCTTCTCTTCAGCAGGGACAGGGAAGCTGGTCAGAGTTGATGGGAAGATGGATGGAGCCAAATACAGGGCAATCTTGGAAGAAAACCTCTTGGAGTCTGCAAAAGACTTGAGACTGGGGCGGAGGTTCACCTTCCAGCAGGACAATGACCCTAAACATAAAGCCAGGTCAGCAATGGAATGGTTTAAAACACAACATATCCATGTGTTAGAATGGCCCAATCAAATTCCAGATCTAAATCCAATCGAGAATCTGTGGCAAGATTTCAAAACTGCTGTTCACAAACGCTGTCCATCTAATCTGACTGAGCTTGAGCTGTTTTGCAAGGAAGAATGGGCAAGGATTTCAGTCTCTAGATGTGCAATGCTGGTAGAGACATACCCTAAGGCTGGTTTCACAGTGGGACGTTACAGGCGCACGTTAGAGCAGCCGGTAACGCAACCCACCGCACAGCAATGAAAAATCAATGGGCTGTTCACAGTGCCCACGCCATAATATAACGTACTGCATGCAGTACTTTGTAAGCGGCAGAGCCGCGTTAGACTGTTTGCACATGCTCAGTAACGTTGGGAAGGAGCGGAGAGCGGCCAGGCACATGGCTAATTAATATTCACTGCCCTCAGTGACGTGCAGTGTTTACTTCCTGGAGCGGCCGCTCTGTGCGGCGATTGGCCGGGCGGGACCACGTGACGCCGCATGCTTCCAAGAGTGCGCATCACGGCATCACGGACGCCAGAGTGAGCTGCACAACGCGGCTCACTCTAACGTCCAAAGCAGAGAGCACCAGGCGTTGCGTTAGGGGCACGTTGTGCGACCATAACGTCCCCTAAAACGCAACGTCCTGGTGTGAAACCAGCCTAAAAGACTGGCAGCCTTAATTGCAGCAAAAGGTGGTTCTACAAAGTATTGACTCAGGGGGGCGAATAATTACGCACACCCCACTTTGCAGTTATTGATTTGTAAAAAAAATGTTTGGAATTATGTATGATTTTTGTTCCACTTCTCACGTGTACACCACTTTGTATTGGTCTTTCACATGGAATTTCAATACAATTGATTCATGTTTGTGGCAGTAATGTGCCAAAATGTGGAAAACTTCAAGGGGGCCGAATACTTTTGCAAGCCACTGTAAGTATCACAGTCAGACCCTCACTCTAACAAGTGACTGTCAAACCACAGAAAGCAATAGCATTTTATCAAAGACAGCAGCTTCCACATCGGCTCCCTCAAGGTTTACTCCACCACACAACACACGTGGCCTCTCACCTTCTGTTTTGCCATCTAAATGATAAAACAGCTTATAATGATTCACCACCTCTCTTAAGACTACTGCATAGTCCGGCAGATGGATATGGCTCCTGCCTCGTGAAAGGCCACATGTGTCAGCCAGTACTATATTTTTTGGACTATAAGACTCTGAAAAAAGTCACTGCATCTTATAGTCCAAATGCAGGGAGTTCCTGACTTGTGAACGCCTGCCAATACGAACCTCCAACCCGTATCTATGTCTGGGACTCCCTGTACTGTGCCCATGCAGAGGAGGACATAGAGGGGCATAGAAAAGGACACAAGGGGGACACCGAGGGGCATAGAGGAGGAGACAAGGGGGACACAAAGGGGCATAGAGGAGGACACAAGGGGGACACAAAGGGGCATAGAGGAGGACGCAAGGGGACACAAAGGGGCATAGAGGAGGACACAAGGGGGACACAAAGGGGCATAGGGTAGGACACGAGGGGGGCACAAAGGGGCATAGGGGAGGACACAAGGGGGACACAAAGGGGCATAGGGGAGGACACAAGGGGGAAACAAAGGGGCATAGAGGAGGACACAAGGGGGACACAAAGGGGCATAGAGGAGGACACAAAGGGGCATAGGGGAGGACACAAGGGGGACACAAAGGGACATAGGGGAGGACACAACAGGGAAACAAAGGGTCATAGAGGAGGACACAAGGGGGACACAAAGGGGCATAGAGGAGGACACAAAGGGGCATAGAGGAAGACACAAGAGGGACACAAAGGGGCATAGAGGAGGACACAAGGGGGACACAAAGGGGCATAGAGGAGGACACAAGGACAGAAGCAGACACATAGGGGACACAAGAGGAACAGAGGAGGACACAGGGAGACACAAGGGAGCATGAGGTACAAAGGTGGTATAATCCACAAGATGCCCCTTCACCATGGATGCACCAGGTTTAGTATATATATATATATATATATATATATATATATATATATATTCCCCCTGGTTTTTGTCCTCTAAACCTAGGTGCATCTTATGTTCTTACAGTCTGAAGTGGTATCATTCTAATTTGAAACTGCATGAACTGATGGATAACAGGGTAAAATTACTGATTGTTTTAAATGTTAAAACTTTAAGCGGAATGATTTCGGCCTTGTCGTCCTGATGTTGAATTATGTAGCAGTTCACACTTGGAGTAAGAATCTATGGGCTCGATTCACAAAGCGGTGCTAACCCAGTTAGCATGCCTAAAAGACTTTAGGCATGATAACCATTGCACCACTCTGGTGAAAAGCCAGTTTAGGTGTGATAAGTTTAGGCATGATAAGTTTAGGTGTGATAAGTATAGGGGCTCGATTCACAAAGCGGTGCAAAGTGTTAGCACCGTGGTGAAAAGGCCCTTATCACGCCTAAAGTCACTTTAGGCATGATAAGAAGAAACTCGCGCGAAGTTGCCGCGCGCAAAGTTTTGCGCGCGCAACCGCGCGCGTGCGCGCGCAGCGTCCCCGCTTCGCGCGAAGCTCCCATTAAGCCCTATGGGACTTTGCGCGCGCTCTCACGCGCGAACGCGCGTTCGCGCGGTAACTTCGCGCGAAGAGCAGGAAAAAGCGGTGAAAACTCAGTGGTGAAAAGGTCATCACGCCTAAAGTCTTTTAGGCGTGATAACTGGGTTATCACCGCTTGGTGAATCGAGCCCATAAACTTATCACGCCTAAACTAGGTTTTTCACTAGCGTGGTGCAATGGTTATTATCACGCCTCTAGGGCTCGATTCACAAAGCGGTGCTAACCCAGTTAGAGTCTTTAGGCGTGATAACCATTGCACCACGCTGGTGAAAAGCCAGTTTAGGCGTGATAAGTTTAGGTGTGATAAGTTTAGGTGTGATAAGTTTAGGCATGCTAAGTTTAGATAAGTGTAGATAGCGTGCAAAGTCCCACACGCAAAGCAGCGCCATTAAACTCTATGCGAAGTGCACCAGACTTTGCTAGCGCAAAACTTTTGATCAGCTGTGCACTGCGGTGCTAACGCAGTTGGTGCTTAAACTTATCATGCCTAAACTTATCACACCTAAACTTATCATGCCTAAACTTATCACACCTAAACTTATCACACCTAAACTTATCATGCCTAAACTGAGTTTAGGCGTGATAAAGGACTTTTCACCAGCGTGCTAACTGTTAGCACCGCTTTGTGAATCAGGCTCCTAAAGGGCTCGATTCACAAAGCGGTGATAACTCAGTTATCACGCCTAAAAGACTTTAGGCGTGATAACCTTTGCACTAGCAAAGTTATCACCGCTTTGTGCTCTAACTCGCGCGAAGCTACCGCGCGTACGCGCAAAGTCCCATAGGGCTTAATGGGAGCTTCGCGCGTAGTGCCGGGCGCTGCGCGCGCAAAACTTTGCGCGAGTTTCTTCTTATCATGCCTAAACTGAGTTTAGGCGTGATAAAGGGGTTTTCACTCGCGTGCAAACACTTTGCACCGCTTTGTGAATCAGGCCCAAAGTCTCTAACTGGGTTAGCACCGCTTTGTGAATCGAGCCCAAAGTGTTCACTTCCTGATTTGCGCCAGGGAGTGAATTACAAAACCGCTCTGAAAAAGCGCTTTTACCAGAAACGCAGCGTGCAGTGGAGGAAGCGCCAGCAGGTGGGGGGGAGCACAAAAATGCAAACTGCTGTTTTCGATTTTAGGTGTGAATGAGGCCTGACTAAATGAAGTTTTTTTTTACAAAAGTGACAAATTATCTTTAAAAATTTGAAGTTTCCTCATTTTCCTTTGACTAAGCCCATAAAAGCACATTAGCATCTCCACAAACTTGATATATTTTAAAGCGTACGATAACATACTTGTGGAACAAAACACAGTTACTCCATCTTAAGCTGATTCATATTCGCTGCAGCCGGCATGCATAGATAAAGAGGAACATTAGAGGCAGTTTAAAAGAAAGCCATTAAAACTGACATTTTCATTCCTCTCCCTCAGATAAACACAGTCTATTTCTTTTATTCATCTCACTTCCTCTTCAAGGAGAATTTTTAGAAACTTCTCAGAGGTGAGTATAAATGTAGAGAGTGTTTTTGTTTTGCTACCCCAGATTTCTGAAAAGGCCACAAAGGCCCGAGCTTTGAGCAGCCACAGCCCGAGGGGCCAATTGGACATAAAAGAGGGGTTACTACATATGAAAGGGGAGCTGATAATGGGCAGCAACACAAGAAAAGGGGAAACTGATGCTCAAGGGGAGCTGTTCATGAGAGAAATCGCACATGAAAGAGGGGACGGTACAGAATGGGAGGGGCATTGCTGCACATGAAAGGGGAGGAGCTACAACATACCTGGCCTAGGAGCACAAAAAGTCCGGCCTCGTGTGTGACTCATTTTCAAAGGTAAACCTTAGAATAAGTTCTTTGCTCATCTGTTGCTGTCAATACTCGGTAGCGGTGCACCTGTAATAAATGTGACTGGACAGTAAAATAGACCTTACAAATGGGAAATTTTGCGTCTACATACTTTCCTTTTCAGTTACACATTACCTCTATGGGGGGAGTCATTTTTAATACCTGAACTACGTTTAAACCTGTACCATTTTACTCACCTGCGTTGTTTTCCAGCCTCCCGTAGTCTGTGAGGTCCCTCGGTATCCTGTAAGTCCTTTCTGTTCTCTTGCTGTCGGCTCCAAAAGATGTACGACCCGGATGCAAGTCGCACCAACTGTGCATGCGCTGCCCAGTGTGCGTGCCCTTCTCAGTCTCATTCCCATCACTGGGAGCATTTTTGTCATAAAGAAAGAAGTTACAAATGAATGTAGTTATATACTATTTCCATGCAATGTCTGCTTTTAGTGATAATTTAGCGATAATTTTCTATGAGCTGGGGGGACTTGCTTATGTGCACAAGTAATATCATCTGTGTAAAAATCATAACATAAGGCAACAGAGAGCATGAGAACAAGGTTTTATTGTGTGTATGCCTAACTGTGATTCCCCTTTAAAATACAAACCAGACTATGGTGTTTCAGGAATGCCCGATTTAAGATTTCAACTATAGATTCAATTATTTATCTCATCACTTTGTTTTCACTTCAGATTTGCTTTAAAAAATAGAGTATGGTGTAATGTGGGCACCCACCTTTAACTTATGTTGCCCATCACCAGGGCCCTTGGGGGACATCGATAGGCTGGGCTGAACAGATGCAAAGTCAGCTGTATAACTTGCAAAGTGCTCTGTTGCTAAGCAGGGAAGGGGGGGGGGGGTCGGTGTGATGATGGATTGGCGTGTGTGATGTCACATGGAGAGCAGGAGTGCGGCATGCACAGTGGAGTTGACCATCTCTCAGCCAAGTTGATCCACCAGGTGGATCGCTTCTGGAGCGGTGGTCGGGGATCGGGGCCGCTGTACACACGCATTACTGTCACAGACCGCAAGGCCGGTCTGCGGGTGGGTCAGTCGATCAGCGTCAGAAATCCTCTCACACATCATTTGTTCATCACGAAGGGTAACCCGCGTTCGCAATTTGATAAACTGACTCGCGAAGGGAGCGTTCTGATACCAACCGATTCACCACACACATACAATTCAAAGATCTGCCACCAAGCGAGTTACACAGCCCGCTACTGTAATTTTACTAGGACTTGGAGAACGCTCTATTAACCCTTAGCAGTATGCAGGAACCTGGGTCAGATCGTTATATCTGGGCCGGGTTCTCGCATACTGGTTATAAGTGTATACTTCTATTAAACACAGGGTAGCGATTTCAGGAGAGTAGGTACGATTGTGTATGTTCAGCAACAGGTCATAACCGCTAAACGATTTTTAAACGTTTAATAACAAAAATGCATTACATACAGTTATATACACCTATTAACACATAAACACAGAGCTTAAAAATTAAAAGGAATAAAATCAGAAAGTTCTTACTTAGTTAGCTGAGCAGTCCATTTGAAACATGAAGAAAAATAGTCCAGTTTAAAGGTAGGCATTCAGGTTAAAAGTCCTTTGTACACAACATGCGCCCGGTTCTCCTTGAGCACATGTCTGGACCTCCCTGGTCGATGGAAATTGAAGAACAGGTCAGGTTTGGTCCCGCCCCCCTTTTATAGGACCTGAGTTTGGGGCTGTCACTACCTGGAAAGTAGGTGTGTTTAAGCCAGGGTTATCTCCTGGAAGCCAGGTTGCCACCCTCAGACTTAGAGCAAGAAATGTACCAATTTATTAATAATTTGTGTGACTCGGCCCAAGATTAGCAGTGTTCTCCCCAGAATTTTTTTCCAGCCGGGTGGCATGAAATAGTAGCCGGGTGGCATGAAAAAGTAGCCGGGTGGGTTGAGATGAAAATGTAGGGCAACTCTGCTTACAGCATAGGAGGTGAGCCGATGACAGCCGGGTGGTCACCAAATCTAGCCGGGTGGAGCACCCGGCTAAAAGAGCCTGGGGAGAACACTGATTAGTGTATCGCAAATCCGAGACTATATTCGTAAACGGCTCGCGACCCTCTATTAAACGAGGCTATACATGCCTAGTCTGTCGCATTCACTCTACGCAGGCCGGATAAATCGGTTTCTCTATGGATTCCTGATAGCTAGAAACGTGCACTTTAGGTGAACGATAGAACTGTTTCCTAGGTATCAGAAAATGTAATTTTTGTCTTGCTGTGCCAAACCTATTTTGAATTATTAATAAGTTAACGTTCCCTTTGTGTGAGGCTATGAGCTTGGAGGGAAATTTGAATCTCAACCAGTTTGAGCTGGTTTGGTGGAGATGAGCTGAGTGACCAAATGGCTTCTCGGCAGGGGAGTGAGCCACTTGTGAAGTTCTTTCCTGACACAGGATGTGGGGGAGGGCTGCTGCTCCCAGTAAGAGAGAGGGAAATTGACATCTATTGTGCATGTACCCAGGACTGACAGGAACTGTGCACGACCATGAGAAAGTCGATGGCGCTAGCGCACGACTTTTCCGTAATGTTCGTCACAATGACTATTGACTGAGGCTGTCATTATCAGCTGAGGGGGTCTTTATCAGCCACCTCAGAGGACAATGATCATGCATGTGCACGTACTTTTAGTAGTACTATTAGCAGAAGTACCGTAGTATTAGTAATTTATATCTGCAATCCATTACAGTGGCAATGATGATAACCATGCTTTGCCTTCTAATTGACACACTGCGTTCTGACAGCTAAGTGAGACTAGGGATTAATTAGCACAATGATTAACCTGCACCAATGGCATCAAATTAACATTAATTTCATATCCTAATCACACCGTGTGCTGCAAGGAAGACTTCATGCCTGTTGGGAATTAGAGGTTGTTACATAAATTCCAGACACATGGGGCCTGATTCACAAAGCGGTGCTAACAGTTAGCACGCTGGTGAAAAGCCCTTTATCATGCCTAAACTCAGTTTAGGCATGATAAGTTTAGGTGTGATAAGTTTAGGTGTGATAAGTTTAGGCATGATAACTTTAGGCATGATAAGTTTAAGCGCCAACTGCGTTAGCACCGCAGTGCACAGCTGATCAAAAGTTTTGCGCTAGCAAAGTCTGGTGCACTTTGCATAAAGTTTAATGGCGCTGCTTTGCGTGCGGGACTTTGCAAGCGATCTAAACTTATCTAAACTTAGCATGCCTAAACTTATCACACCTAAACTTATCACGCCTAAACTGGCTTTTCACCAGCGTGGTGCAATGATTATCATGCCTAAAGTCTCTAACTGGGTTAGCACCGCTTTGTGAATCGAGCCCATTGACTCTGAAAATAATAAATACAATGGGCCTGATTCACTAAGCGGTGCTAACAGTTAGCACGCTGGTGAAAAGCCCTTTATCACGCCTAGGGCTCGATTCACCAAGCGGTGCAAAGTGTTAGCACCGTGGTGAAAAGGCCCTCTTCACGCCTAAAGTCACTTTAGGCATGATAAGAAGGGCTTCGCGCGAAGTTTCCGCGCGTAAAGTTTTGCGCGCGCTCCCGCGTGCGTGCGCGCGAAGCGCCCCGCACTTCGCGCGATGCGCCCATTAAACCCTATGGGACTTTGCGCGCGCGCCTGTGCGGGTGCGCGCGCAAAACTTTGCGCGCGATAACTTCGCGCGAAGTGCAGGCAAAAACGGTGCTAACTCAGTGGTGAAGAGGTCATCACGCCTAAAGTCCTTTAGGCGTGATAACTGGGTTAGCACCGCTTGGTGAATCGAGCCCGATAAGTTTAAGCACCAACTAGGTTAGCATCGCTGTGCACAGCTGATCAAAAGATTTGCGCTAGCAAAGTCTGGTGCACTTCGCATAGAGTTTAATGGCGCTGCTTTGCCATGCGGGACTTTGCGCGCGATCTAAACTTATCTAAACTTATCACGCCTAAACTGGCTTTTCACCAGCGTGGTGCACGGGTTATCATGCCTAGGGGCTCGATTCACAAAGCGGTGATAACCCAGTTATCACGCCTAAAAGACTTTAGGCGTGATGACCTTTTCACCACTGAGTTATCACCGCTTTTTCCTGCTCTTCGCGCGAAGTTACCGCGCGAACGCGCGTTCGCGCGTTCGCGCGTGAGAGCGCGCGCAAAGTCCCATAGGGCTTAATGGGAGCTTCGCGCGAAGCGGGGATGCTGCGCGCGCACGCGCGCGGTTGCGCGCGCAAAACTTTGCGCGCGGCAACTTCGCGCGAGTTTCTTCTTATCATGCCTAAAGTGACTTTAGGCGTGATAAGGGCCTTTTCACCACGGTGCTAACACTTTGCACCGCTTGGTGAATCGAGCCCCTAAAGTCTCTAACTGGGTTAGCACCGCTTTGTGAATCAAGCCCAATGTATTTATTCTCAAAAACGTGAACGTAATCGCCGGATAAAGCGGTGTTGTGAGCGTTTAGCGCTCTTCCTATACCTTCCATTATTGTAAAAATGTTCCAAAAATGGTACAGGCACCACTTTGCTGAACGCACAGCGCACAAACCACGCGGATATGAACCTTCTCATAGAGATTCATTGAATAAGCGTTTTGTGGGTGATTTTAAAAATCGCCTGTGCTTGAAAAAAGGCTGAAAACGCCCCTTGTGTGAATGAGCCCTAAACGTGTGAGAAAAATCTTGCATGCAAACCTGAAGTGAAAAAAAAAATGTGTGATATGATGAATTGCATGTGTAGTACGATAAGGAATATAACATTAGTAGCAAAGAAAAGAGTCTCATAGTCTTATTTTCATTTATATAGTTTTTTTTTTTATAACATTACACTATTCTGTCATATTTGCAGTATACAAACCACACTCTGTATTTTAAACTATGAAACAGAGCAGAGCTAATGACCCTTTGAACTTTCCTGCAGTAAAACCTTATCTCAAGCTGTCTCTCACTGTTTTTTTTTTTTTTTGTTTGTTTAAGTGCTTCAGAAAACAAGACTGTGAAGAGCTCAGGAAGCTGTTTTGCATAGATAACAACTGACGTTTCTTAACTGTTCCTGTACTGGAAACAATATGAGACTTTTTTCTTTGCCATTAATGTTCTATTTCTTAGCTGTGCTATACATACAATTCATTATCTCATACGTTTAATTTCGCTTCAGGTTTGCTTTAAGATTGCTTTAAGCTTTAAGCTTTAAGTCAGTGGTCCTTAAACTAAAAAATTATAACTTATAGATGTGGCCCAATGCACCTTTAAATATTGGCAGCCCGCATATATAATAGCAGTGCTGGCACCACCCATCCACATACTGTAGAAGCCAGTGAGCAGTCATTCGCTAGCTACCAATCCAATTTTGCATCAGGTGACACTGCTGTCCAACTGGTCGGCAGGTTGTCACCTGGGTATGCTTCACTGTCTGGTGCACAAAGACGTTCTTCAGGCTAGTGTTGGGCGAACAGTGTTCGCCACTGTTCGGGTTCTGCAGAACATCACCCTGTTCGGGTGATGTTCGAGTTCGGCCGAACACCTGGTGGTGTTCGGCCAAACTGTTCGGGGTTCGCCCGAACTGCTGAATGGCCAGCCGAACAGGGCCGAACAGGGCCCCTGTTCGGCCGAACAGGGCCCTGTTCGGCCGAATACTGCCCCCCTATGGGGTCGCAGGCATAAGGGGGGAGCATGCCCCGATCGCGGGGGGGGGGGGGGTCGGAAATTCCCCCGACCCCCGCCGCTAGCGCTCCCCCCTCTGCCCGCTTCCCCATACAAAAGTTTAAGGAAGTAAAACAGTACCGGTGGTAGTGGGTGGCTGGCAGTGGGCGGCACTGTGAAGTGAGTGACTGAGGAGGAGGAGTCCGGAGAGTGACGCGTTGAGGGAGGCCGGGCAGCGGGCGGTTCAGCAGTAGTACGGTACTACTGCTGAACCGCCCGCTGCCCGGCCTCCCTCAACGCGTCACTCTCCGGACTCCTCCTCCTCAGTCACTCACTTCACAGTGCCGCCCACTGCCAGCCACCCACTACCACCGGTACTGTTTTACTTCCTTAAACTTTTGTATGGGGAAGCGGGCAGAGGGGGAAGCGCTAGCGGAGGGGGTGGGGGGAATTTCCGACCCCCCCCCCCCGCGATCGGGGCATGCTCCCCCCTTATGCCTGCGACCCCATAGGGCCCCCAAAAGCGGGATGTTCGGGGAGTTCGAGGTTCGGCCCGAACATGCCGAACATCGCGGCCATGTTCGGCGAACTTTCCCGAACCCGAACATCCAGGTGTTCGCCCAACACTACTTCAGGCGGCATGACTGAATGGCTGCTGCTGGGAGTTCTCCTCCGGGCATGATTAGGGGGGGGAAACAATACCTAGATTCAATGTATTGTTTTTCAACATCATTTTATGTATGTTCCGGTCCCCCAACAGTCTGAAGTATGTTGACCCGGCCCTTGACCCAAAAAGTTTGAGGACCCCTGCTTTAAGTCCTACGTCTAGGTTCAACCCCTAATGAAGTCTTTCCTTACCTGCTACCCTAACTGTTAAATTTTAGCTCCTACACTCTATCCCCTAATACTATCCCACCTAAACTAACCCTCATCCTTAAACCCTAACCGGGTTATTGTAAAGCTGATTGTCTAATACCAGTGGTAGGACACAACCGATATTGCCAAGCATTTGGCTATACAATTACTGAGCACTGTTGACCAAGTGGTGGGCTCTGAGAACGTACTAAGATTGGGCCACCGGGTGGTGCTGCTAAGTACAAAATCTATATATATACTAGACTAAGGGCTCGATTCACAAAGCGGTGATAACCCAGTTATCACGCCTAAAAGACTTTAGGCGTGATGACCTTTTCACCACTGAGTTATCACCGCTTTTTCCTGCTCTTCGCGCGAAGTTACCGCGCGAACGCGCGTTCGCACGTGAGAGCGCGCGCAAAGTCCCATAGGGCTTAATGGGAGCTTCGCGCGAAGCGGGGACGCTGCGCGCGCACGCGCGCGGTTGCGCGCGCAAAACTTTGCGCGCGGCAACTTCGCGCGAGTTTCTTCTTATCATGCCTAAAGTGACTTTAGGCGTGATAAGGGCCTTTTCACCACGGTGCTAACACTTTGCACCGCTTGGTGAATCGAGCCCCAAGTGCCTCAACCTTCAAACAAGAAGAAGAAGTACTTTGCATGAGAAAATGTATGCGTGCTCAAACACCAAGTTTAAGGCCTCTTTTCCACAGACTGTTGAGCTGTGTGCTCAGCAAGCAGTTACCAGGCAGTAGTGAGCAGATACCAGGCAGCAACAAGCAGTTACCAGGCAGCAGCAAGCAGTTATCAGGCAGCAGTGAGCAGATACCAGGCAGCAACAAGCAGTTACCAGGCAGCAGCAAGCAGTTACCAGGCAGCAGTGAGCAGATACCAGGCAGCAACAAGCAGTTACCAGGCAGCAGCAAGCAGTTACCAGGCAGCAGTGAGCAGATACCAGGCAGCAACAAGCAGATACCAGGCAGCAACAAGCAGTTACCAGGCAGCAACAAGCAGTTACCAGGCAGCAGTGAGCAGATACCAGGCAGCAGCAAGCAGTTACCAGGCAGCAGCAAGCAGTTACCAGGCAGCAGCAAGCAGTTACCAGGCAGCAGCAAGCAGTTACCAGGCAGCAGCAAGCAGTTACCAGGCAGCAGTGAGCAGTTACCAGGCAGCAGTGAGCAGTTGTGAGAGTTTGAGAGCCATTTCACTGCCTATTCACAGTCCATGGAAAAGAGGCCTTACCCTAGCAAGTCTGACATTGCAAATCTGGCCTAATTGGCTATTCATGAGGCAATGCTCATGCAAATGCATGCACAAACCAATACCACAAAGCAGTCACCCTGCTACATGCTACATTAGCACTATCCAGCTTAGTGCACACTAGTGTTGGGCGAACAGTGTTCGCCACTGTTCGGGTTCTGCAGAACATCACCCTGTTCGGGTGATGTTCGGGTTCGGCCGAACACCTGATGGTGTTCGGCCAAACTGTTCGGCCATATGGCCGAACTAAGAGCGCATGGCCGAACGTTACCCGAACGTTCGGCTAGCGCTGTGATTGGCCGAACGGGTCACGTGTAGTGTTGGGCGAACATCTAGATGTTCGGGTTCGGGCCGAACATGGCCGAACTCCGAACATAATGGAAGTCAATGGGGACCCGAACTTTCGTGCTTTGTAAAGCCTCCTTACATGCTACATACCCCAAATTTACAGGGTATGTGCACCTTGGGAGTGGGTACAAGAGGAAAAAAAAAATTAGCAAAAAGAGCTTATAGTTTTTGAGAAAATCGATTTTAAAGTTTCAAAGGGAAAACTGTCTTTTAAATGCGGGAAATGTCTGTTTTCTTTGCACAGGTAACATGCTTTTTGTCGGCATGCAGTCATAAATGTAATACATATAAGAGGTTCCAGGAAAAGGGACCGGTAACGCTAACCCAGCAGCAGCACACGTGATGGAACAAGAGGAGGGTGGCGCAGGAGGAGAAGGCCACGCTTTGAGACACAACAACCCAGGCCTTGCATGAGGACAAGAAGCGTGCGGATAGCAATTTGCATTTTGTCGCCATGCAGTCATAAATGTAATACAGATGAGAGGTTCAATAAACAGGGACCGGAAACGCTAACCCATCACAGATGTTCATTGTTCATGTTACTTGGTTGGGGTCCGGGAGTGTTGCGTAGTCGTTTCCAATCCAGGATTGATTCATTTTAATTTCAGTCAGACGGTCTGCATTTTCTGTGGAGAGGCGGATACGCCGCCGATCTGTGACGATGCCTCCGGCAGCACTGAAACAGCGTTCCGACATAACGCTGGCTGCCGGGCAAGCCAGCACCTCTATTGCGTACATTGCCAGTTTGTGCCAGGTGTCTAGCTTCGATACCCAATAGTTGAAGGGTGCAGATGGATTGTTCAACACAGCTACGCCATCTGACATGTAGTCCTTGACCATCTTCTCCAGGCGATCGGTGTTGGAGGTGGATCTGCACGCTTGCTGTTCTGTGTGCTGCTGCATGGGTGTCAGAAAATTTTCCCACTCCAAGGACACTGCCGATACCATTCCCTTTTGGGCACTAGCTGCGGCTTGTGTTGTTTGCTGCCCTCCTGGTCGTCCTGGGTTTGCGGAAGTCAGTCTGTCGGCGTACAACTGGCTAGAGGAGGGGGAGGATGTCAATCTCCTCTCTAAAGTCTCCACAAGGGCCTGCTGGTATTCTTCCATTTTGACCTGTCTGGCTCTTTCTTCAAGCAGTTTTGGAACATTGTGTTTGTACCGTGGATCCAGAAGGGTATAAACCCAGTAATTGGTGTTGTCCAGAATGCGCACAATGCGTGGGTCGCGTTCAATGCAGTCCTAGGCCGAAGAGGTCATAGCCTAGGGTCACAAAACCTGTTTATTGGGCAATTTCAATGGTGGCGAGTCTGACGTACATAAATCGCAGCAATGGCCGTTAGCAAAGTCTGAATCTCACGAAATGTCTCATGCAGGTAGAAGACATATTGTTAGACTTGGGCTCCAAAGATGGGTTCCCTACATCTCTGCAAACCAGAGTTACAGGGCTCCAAATTTGGTAAAATCCCCCATAGGCTTTCATTGGGCCTCCTATTTACAGTTCCAAAATCTCACATCTTTTCAAAGGGCAATTACTCAGCAGTGGCAAATTTTCTAGCATTGTAGGGACCCTTAGGGGGAACATGACTGGTGAGTTTCGGGCCCCTAGGCCGAAGAGGTCATAGCCTAGGGTCACAAAAACCTGTTTATTGGGGCTATTTCAATGGTAGTGATGGTGACGTACATAAATCGCAGCAATGGCCGTTAGTAAAGTCTGAATCTCACGAAATGTCTCATGCAGGTAGAAGACATATTGTTAGATTGGATTCCAAAGATGGGGTCCCTACATCTCTGCAAACCAGAGTTACAGGGGTCCAAAATTGGTAAAATCCCCCATAGGATTTCATTGGCTCCCTATTTCACTTTCCAAAATCTCACATCTTTTCAAAGGGCAATGGCTCAGCAGTACCAAATTTTCTAGCATTGTAGGGACCCTTAGGGGGAACATGACTGGTGAGTTTCGGGCCCCTAGGCCGAAGAGGTCATAGCCTAGGGTCACAAAAACCTGTTTATTGGGGCTATTTCAATGGTGATTTTTATTGTAAAAATATATACAAATTTACATACAATAAATAAATAATAAAATTTAGTGACCAAAAATGATCACACAAAGCAAAGAAAATTGCATACATCTGCATAAACATAAACTTTGTACAGAAATATGTACAACTCATAAAGCCAAAGGGAAAAAAAAAAAAAAAAAACTGTAATGCGTCTTCGCATATTCTTTAAATTTATGTATAAAGGGACTTTTACGCCCAAACAGAAATGTCCAAGGAACATCCACAAAGAGGCATAGATCCTGAACAGGAGAACCATGTATTCACTACATCTATACAACGTAAGACTAGACGACATAAACCGCTACCCTACACCAACCCACTAGTGACCCAATACCAGACATATAACAGGACGTAATCATGCAGCAACCCACTCACACCAGGAGGGGTAACACACACGAGACAAAAATAATCAAAATTGTAACAAGACAAAACAAAGAACCCCCAAGTAAGCTGGAGGGAAGATTTCAGCTATGTCTGCGGCCGAACATAAAAATATAGGAAAAATACTCAAAATCTAAGCAGGGTGGATTAAAGAGATAGGAAGCCCACCCAGGAAAGACAGAGGTGAACTAAGGAGGCCTGATATTCTGCCAAGCAAGAATCCAAGCACTCCTGCCCAACCTACGCCTCTCCGAGCACCGAATCCTGGACACCTCACCAAGAACATTGTTCACCACCGCCTGGACAGGGATGGATTTTTGTCTAATGACTAACTGACACCGTGCCAACCATGTGTGCTGTCTAATGGCTAAACTGACTAAATATAAAGTGCATAAATCATAACCCTGGTAAGACCTGAATACCCCATATGCCCACTCAGCGTAACTCAGACGCTCCAGAAAAGGGATACCCAGGATCCCACCCACCTGTTTACACACCTCTATATTGAAGGGACAATGAAGAAGAAAGTGGTCTATGGATTCCTCGACACCACCACACTCCTCTCGAGGACATCCACGCGAATCCACATTCAAGTACTTAACATTGCTCCTAACATAGAGCTTGCCATGGAAGGAAAGCCAAGCTATATCCCATAATTTATTCGGAATACGCGGCGAATTAATCAGCCTCAAACCCTCCTCCAATTGTGCGCTTGGGCAGTCTTTCAAGTACAATGGGGCATGAAAGTAAGAGTCTATCACCCGCTTCGTCAGGTCACGCCTTCCGACCGATCTGACATCCTCCACCGTCAAAACCCACTGTCTTAATTTCTTCAAACACATGACAACATAGGCCGGGAGATAGTCATGGCGAGACCCCAGACTTTTCACTGAGCCACCGCTTTCCCAACTCGTGAGCGAGGTCCCAAACCAGGCCCGGAAAATGCCTACCCAACCAGGCGGGTCCTCTGCAAGCATGCTACCAAGATTGTGTTTAATAAACAGCAGAGAAAAGAAAACAATTGGATTGACCATGTCTAGGCCACCTTCCCGCTTGGTTTTGTAGGTAATGTTCCTGCGCATAATGTTTAATCTGTTTCCCCAGAGCATCTGAAAAAACAGACCACAGATCCTTGTGTACAGAGACTGGGGCAAAATTGCGACATAGCTGACGTAAAGCAATATCGGAACCAGATGACTCTTGATCAGGTCCACCTTTTCCCTGAAGGTCAAAGACCAATTCTTCCAGCGTGCTACTTTGGCGTCGACATCATCTAGCCTACACACCCAATTTTGATGGCCGTAATCGCCAGGACCAAATTCGATGCCCAGAATCTTAATTTTCTGTTGAGGCACGGGAAAGGAGCCAGGAAGCTCAAAGCTCTCTCCATCATTCCCCATCCAGAAAATTTCACACTTGTCCGGATTGACTTGTGACCCTGATGCCCCTGAGTACAGCGCAATCTCCGAGACCACTACCTCCGCCTCCTCTGTCCCAGAAACTATCACCGTCACGTCATCGGCATAGGCCACAACCTTTAGGGGAGGCACATCAGAAATGCCCACAGGAACTCCACTGAGCGCACTGCTTTCTAGCCTTCTTACGAAGGGGTCGATCGCGAATACGTACAGGAGGGAGCTCAGCGGACACCCCTGACGCACTCCAGAACATACCTTGAAGGATTCGCCAACCCAGCCATTTATGAGCATGAAACTCTCTGCCTCTTTATACAAAATGCGAAGCCAATTGACAAACCCTTCCTGTAGGCCATACACACAAAGTAGCCGCCATAAGTACTCATGGTTTACTCGATCAAAGGCCTTAGACTGATCCAATGCCAGCAAATACTTTCCCCAACCCTCAGCCCTGCACCGTTCCAGGACTTCCCGGACAGACAAAAGCGCTGAGAAAGTGCCTCTTCCTGAAATTGAGCAGTGCTGGTGACGGGAAAGCAAGGATGTCGCCTGAGATAAACGCCAGAATAAAATTTTTGCCAGAATCTTTCTGTCGATGTTGAGAAGGCTGATGGGACGCCAGTTCTCAATCATCTCAGAATCTTTACCTTTAGACAGGAGAATGACCGCTGACTTTCTCATGGAAGGTGATAAGTCACCTTCAGCAAGACACTGGTTGAACACATCTGCCAATTGAGGTGCCAGAAAGGTTTTGAAAGCTTTGTAAAACTCAGCCGTCAAACCATCTGGACCAGGAGATTTTTTGGGCGTGAGACTGTCAATGGCTCTCACTACTTCTTCAGCAGTGATTGTCTCTGTCAGGTCCATGTCAGAAACATCTGCACCTCCCAGCCCTGGGGTTGAGACTAGAAAGGTTTCCATCCCAGCCTGGTCAATCGGCTTGTTCCCAAGCAGATCAGCATAAAAATCTCTAGCAATGGATAGGATTCCATGCCTGGACTTATCCACAGAACCCGATCCATTTCTGAGTCCAGTGACCGTTTTAAGGGCTGCACCTTGTCTGCAATTCTGATAGGGATCAGGCGAGTGGTATTTGCCATAATCCCTCTCTAAATACAGAGAAGTCAGACGGTCATATTGCTGCTGCTTGAGTTGGGCCTTGACCTCAGAGATCTCCCCCTGATCTCCGTTCTCCGAGACCAGGATCTCAAGCTTTCTTCTCAGTTGTTGATAAGCAATATTTCTACCAATCTGCTTTTTCCTGGCTAGGCCCTTGAAAAGTCTGATGACACGACTTTTGACTTCCTCCCACCACTCTGACCTGTTGTCAAAACATTCCAGGATGGTGATTTGTGCCCGAAAAAATTCCTCAACAGACTGTCTCACATTCTCTTCCAACAACAGAGACGAATTTAACTTCCAGGTACCCCTACCCCTGGGAGGAACACAGGACGCACCCAGATCTACCGATAGAATACAGTGATCCGAGAATTCCACAGCCTGGACCCTAGGGGCTGAAGCAGTGTAATTCTCTGTAACAAAAAATCTATCTATTCTACTCTGTCTCCCTGGTCGCTGAAAAGTGAACCCAGTGAGGCCGGGTGAATGCTGAACGTGAACATCCACCAGACCTGCTTCTTTAACTATCCTATTCAAAAAAATGCTATCAGGACGCAACCGAGTGTTGGTACCTTCCCTGTCCATCACCCTGACAATGGTGTTAAAATCACCACCAAACACAATCGGTTGCGTCGTAAAAAGGTACGGCCTGATTGCTGTGAAAAGACGTCTCCTCTCCCAATAAGTCTGAGGTGCATAAACATTAATTAACCTGAGGTTCTGTCCTCTCACAACAACGTCTAGGACCAGACATCTCCCCATCTCTACTTCAATTACTCGCCGGCAAGTTACCATTTCAGTTCTAAAAAGCACTGCCACACCACTGTAAGGCTCGGCCGCAAGAGACCAATAGCTCGGACCGGATCTCCAGTCCCTCCTGGCCAGATGGATATCGGCCAAGGAGGTGAGCCTAGTCTCCTGCAAAAACAAAATGTCAGTATCAAAACTACTGAGAAAAAAGAAAGCCAGGTTGCGAGCTCTTACTGATTTAATACTGGCGACATTAATAGTCGCCAATTTAAGTGGTGGGGGAACAGCCATTTGAGTAATTGAGATAGTTTCACTCCAGCTTACTCCACACAGGACAAAGAGAAACAAAAATACACAACACATGGACAACATTAAGAAGTATTCTCCTGCCCAGCATCACTCTCATCCATACCCTCTTCAGGAAATGATTCTTCCTGCTCGTCACTCAGCACCCTAAACCTGTTTGCAAGTTGTCTGACAAGCCTCTTGGCCGCCACTTCATTCTGTTTTTGGACACGCCTGTCCCTCAGGGTTTTAGGCTTGTGTCTTTTCATGCCTTGGAGTCTCTCCTCCAGACAACGCAAGTCCTCTGGATGAAGAGACCCCAAATTGATGACTTTCTTTTGTCCCTTCCCTAAAGAGGACTGGACACCAGAGGTAGAAGGACGGGGTGTGGGTTCAACAGGGTCAGGGGCTGGTGGGCAGGGGTTGGAGGAAAGGGAAGGATCCGCAGGGAGAGAAGGGGAAGGAAGAAGGATTGGGGAAGGATCAGGGACTGCTTCACTCATGGGCGACCGAGGATCAGGACCCCTCTTTGTCACATCCTGGGGTCTTTCCTTGCCATAAAACCTTTTCTTAGGTCTCCCAGAAGGAGAATTTCCCCCTGGACGAGGTTCGGTCTGTTCAGGGAGAACACCCGCTCCCTCAGTCGCATTCACAGTGCGGCGCTTTCCTCTGACTCTCTTCACTACCCGCCATTCCGCATCAGAGGCCTCACCAGGTGGTGTCTTACTAGAAGAGGGCACAGTCACGAGATCTTTTTGGGGTACAGACATGGGATTTGACACACTAGGAGTAGGTGACTGAGGGGGAACAGACTGGGCGGGTACCACAAGAGGTAGGCTGGACGCGTATGACTGTATGCCCTCCTCTTCCATCCTCTCCAGCAAGGCCTCCTTTACTGACTCGGGTAAGTTTGCCCAGGAATTCGGACACACGCTATAAGGGTGGCCAAAATTGTGGCACAGATTACATTTGATGTTATTGCAATCCTTCGCATCATGTCCGAATTCCTGACACAAACCACATCGTGGCTGCTTGCAGCCGTAACTGTAGTGTCCCCTCCCTCCACAACGGTTACAGATCCTGGGCTGACCTGGATAAAAGACCGTGATCCTATCTCTACCCAGAAGGGCTGAACGAGGCACATGGGAATAAATTCCGTTTTTATATTTCATCTTTATTTGAACCTCATAGCCACCCCACCAAATATCCAGGTCATCCAGGACCTTCTGGGGAGGAGACACCACATCAACATAGTGAGAGAGCCAAAGGACGATATCCTGCACCGGAATGGACTCATTTGTAACCACGATGTTAGCCCTCCTCACCAGGGGCTGCCCAGACATATATGAAGCTGCAAAGTGTTTCCACTCAGCTCTTTTCTCCTTTTCTTCAATGAAAAACTCTTGGCCCCCTGGTGTAAGAAAGCTAACATCATAGTACTCAGGGGGGTCACCAGGAGCAAGGATGGCATAGATGTCCTGGGCCTTTACACCCGTGCCTAGGAGGAGACGAACAAAGTCCTGCTTATTTGGGATCCTTGATTCTCCAGTCCACTTCAAGCGAACCACATTTCGTCTCCCCCCGGACACAGGCGCATCATCCCCCTGCTTCAAGGGAGCGGGTACTCTCCTACCGCCGACACGACCTCCCCTCGCCTGACCAGCCGCCTGAGCGTAAGACGTTGCAACTGGTGCCTGAGCTACAGGTCCTGGAGAAGCTGGTGATTTATCACCTCCTCTCGTGATGGAGGCTAGGTCAGGAGCGGAAGACGTGCCAGCTGGCTTCCGAACTGACGGATGGCATTCGCCTATCCCATTTACAATTTCCATTAGGACTTCTTTACCTTTGTAGTTATAACAGAACAAAACTTCATTCCTAATTATAAAAATAAATTCTCCTGCTTTAAACCTAGACTGCATGCCTAGGTTTGCATTACCGAGGCCAACAGATTCAATTCTACTCAGATTTTCATCATCTTGTATTGGGAGGAAATCTAATACTTTACAAGTTTCAAACTCTAAGATATATAACATATTTGGCTCCACAACATATCTCCTTTTTCCTGCCAAAAAATCACCTACTATCTTATTTCCCAGAACTTCTGGTTCAAAAGGCACACTACCAGCGCCATCGTTATCTGTCCGGGTTTGCACCCCTATATCTTCCCTGTCCGAGTCCCCAGGAGATAAAACTAGATTTTTCCCGTTTCTTTCTACAACCACATCTACATCCCCAAAAATGGTGTTCATTGTTATAACTGGTGCATTTTCAGTACAGGCCCCTGGCGCAACAATTTCAGTCACTGTATTACTTCCATTGCTCACCTCTTCTGATGCATTCTGTCCAGGTTCAAGTTGACCAGTGTTGCAAATTACAGCCTGTTTCCCTTCCTCCCGAGGCTGTTCTGCAACACTATCGCATGTTATTTGCGCTTTACTTACTGACTCCATTGAGTCCTCTCCTCCATCCTTCTTTTCCCCCTCAGATTGCAAAGGTTGTTGATCTCCCATTAAATCCATCTCTGCGCTGTTTGGCCTCTGCTCGTTCGTCAAGGGGGTAACTTTCCTCTCTGCCCCTCCTCCTCTTCCTTCCCCGGGCAATGTCGTGTTCTCAGGGAGCTCCTTAGGACCTTCCTCCTTTGCCAAGCACCCAGTACTCCTCTGATCTCCGCACGGAGATGCCGGAACGCACGCCGGGCTTGCTGGAGCGCAACCGGAAGTACCGCTGACGTCACTTCCGGTTCGCGCCGGCGCCTTCCCAGTCACCGCTCGGCTCGCTGCCTCTGCTGCAAGTTCCCTCACTCTGCCCACAGACTTGCGGACATAGTAGGATTTTCGTCCGCTTGCTCCATAGCTTTTCTTCTTCCTCTTCTTTGTTTTGGGAACCAGTTTGGACGGACTCTGCTGGGAATCTTTATTCACATCTTGTGAAACCTCAGAATCTTCCAGCATATCTGTATCAGATTGAGGTTTGGAAACTGCATCTGTCACATCTGGTCTTGCAGGAAACGCTTCATCCTCATTCACAGACACATCCATATTGTGTGTTTCATTCTGCACGCTGGTTTCTTTACTTTCCATGTCCTTTGACTGAATGTCAGTTTTTGTATCTGACTTTTGACTTTTTCTTTTCTCTGCACATGGTTTAGGCTTCTTTGCTGGATCATCATTTCTTATAGTGCAAACATCTGCATTCTGCTTGGGAGCCTCTAAACCAGTATTTTTTTCTCCTTCCTTTGCAGCTGCCATGCTCTTCTCCACCACTTGCCCGCACTGGGTGCCTCCAGAGACGACCTTTTCCGCAGGACTTACAGCTTGGGAGGTCACAGGTCTCGCAGTTGCTGGTAAGATGTTATCCACCGCACACTTTATTACAGCTTCCACAGTCATCAATCGAAATCTTGCTGCATTTTGGCGGGTCTCGCGAAAGGGTCCTCCCTTCCTTTCGAGTTCCGAGACCACCCTCCATTGGTCGGCAACCTTTTTCTGCAAATCTGCAGTCACAGGGTCATCTTCGAGGAATTCAGGTTTCCATCGACTTCCAAAGCGATAAATTCTCTCCTTTAGTTGCAAGCACAGTTGTTCATACTGATTGGTGTGGAAATTTACAAGCCTGTTCCACGTCACCACATCTGCCACGATGTTTCCAGGCTTACCTCCATTAGCGCTTCCCCCTTCCCCTAGGTAAGATAGGTCAGGGGGGGTATGAGCCGACTGCTCCATTGCTGGAAGCAGCCGGTTAGAAATAGGGAGGCCCCTGCAGGCCAGGCCTGAGCAGGGACCTCTAGTAGTCCAAAGTACCCGAAAAACTCCTTACAAGCTGGGCCAGGTATAAGCCAGCAAAGGGTCTGGAAGTCCACAGGAGCTCTGGTACGCACAACCTCTCAGTTCGAGCCCCTAGGCCGAAGAGGTCATAGCCTAGGGTCACAAAAACCTGTTTATTTGGGCTATTTCAATGGTAGTGATGGTGACGTACATAAATCGCAGCAATGGCCGTTAGCAAAGTCTGAATCTCACGAAATGTCTCATGCAGGTAGAAGACATATTGTTAGACTTGGATTCCAAAGATGGGGTCCCTACATCTCTGCAAACCAGAGTTACAGGGGTCCAAAATTGGTAAAATCCCCCATAGGATTTCATTGGCTCCCTATTTCACTTTCCAAAATCTCACATCTTTTCAAAGGGCAATGGCTCAGCAGTACCAAATTTTCTAGCATTGTAGGGACCCTTAGGGGGAACATGACTGGTGAGTTTCGGGCCCCTAGGCCGAAGAGGTCATAGCCTAGGGTCACAAAAACCTGTTTATTGGGGCTATTTCAATGGTAGTGATGGTGACGTACATAAATCGCAGCAATGGCCGTTAGCAAAGTCTGAATCTCACGAAATGTCTCATGCAGGTAGAAGACATATTGTTAGACTTGGATTCCAAAGATGGGGTCCCTACATCTCTGCAAACCAGAGTTACAGGGGTCCAAAATTGGTAAAATCCCCCTTAGGATTTCATTGGCTCCCTATTTCACTTTCCAAAATCTCACATCTTTTCAAAGGGCAATGGCTCAGCAGTACCAAATTTTCTAGCATTGTAGGGACCCTTAGGGGGAACATGACTGGTGAGTTTCGGGCCCCTAGGCCGAAGAGGTCATAGCCTAGGGTCACAAAAACCTGTTTATTGGGGCTATTTCAATGGTAGTGATGGTGACGTACATAAATCGCAGCAATGGCCGTTAGCAAAGTCTGAATCTCACGAAATGTCTCATGCAGGTAGAAGACATATTGTTAGACTTGGATTCCAAAGATGGGGTCCCTACATCTCTGCAAACCAGAGTTACAGGGGTCCAAAATTGGTAAAATCCCCCATAGGATTTCATTGGCTCCCTATTTCACTTTCCAAAATCTCACATCTTTTCAAAGGGCAATGGCTCAGCAGTACCAAATTTTCTAGCATTGTAGGGACCCTTAGGGGGAACATGACTGGTGAGTTTCGGGCCCCTAGGCCGAAGAGGTCATAGCCTAGGGTCACAAAAACCTGTTTATTGGGGCTATTTCAATGGTAGTGATGGTGACGTACATAAATCGCAGCAATGGCCGTTAGCAAAGTCTGAATCTCACGAAATGTCTCATGCAGGTAGAAGACATATTGTTAGACTTGGATTCCAAAGATGGGGTCCCTACATCTCTGCAAACCAGAGTTACAGGGGTCCAAAATTGGTAAAATCCCCCATAGGATTTCATTGGCTCCCTATTTCACTTTCCAAAATCTCACATCTTTTCAAAGGGCAATGGCTCAGCAGTACCAAATTTTCTAGCATTGTAGGGACCCTTAGGGGGAACATGACTGGTGAGTTTCGGGCCCCTAGGCCGAAGAGGTCATAGCCTAGGGTCACAAAAACCTGTTTATTGGGGCTATTTCAATGGTAGTGATGGTGACGTACATAAATCGCAGCAATGGCCGTTAGCAAAGTCTGAATCTCACGAAATGTCTCATGCAGGTAGAAGACATATTGTTAGACTTGGATTCCAAAGATGGGGTCCCTACATCTCTGCAAACCAGAGTTACAGGGGTCCAAAATTGGTAAAATCCCCCATAGGATTTCATTGGCTCCCTATTTCACTTTCCAAAATCTCACATCTTTTCAAAGGGCAATGGCTCAGCAGTACCAAATTTTTTAGCATTGTAGGGACCCTTAGGGGGAACATGACTGGCAGGGCCGGGCCGAGGCATAGGCTGGAGAGGCTCCAGCCTCAGGGTGCAGTGTAGGAGGGGGCGCACAATTCATTCAGCTGTCATTCCTAATTGTGTATGAAGCAGAAAGAAATAAGAAAAGGGGATACATAGCAGTGACTGCAAGCCAGATAACTAGATATTAAGGTGTTGGGGAGGTTGTGGGCCCTGTGGCCCTCTTAGTCCAATAGCAATCAGTGTGTTACAACTGGGGTGGGAGGGATGGAGGGGCGCACTTTGGTGTCTCAGCCTTGGGTGCTGGAGGACCTTGTCCCTGCTCTGATGACTGGTGAGTTTTGCCACTGCTGAGCCATTGCCCTTTGAAATGGTGTGAGATTTTGGAACGGTAAATAGGAGGCCCAATGAAAGCCTATGGGGGATTTTACCAATTTTGGACCCCTGTAACTCTGGTTTGCAGAGATGTAGGGACCCCATCTTTGGAATCTAAGTCTAACAATATGTCTTCTGCCTGCATGAGACATTTCGTGAGATTCAGACGTTGCTAACGGCCATGGCTGAGATTTATGTACGCCACCATCACTACCATTGAAATAGCCCAAATAAACAGGTTTTTGTGACCCTAGGCTATGACCTCTTCGGCCTAGGGGCCCGAAACTCACCAGTCATGTTCCCCCTAAGGGTCCCTACAATGCTAGAAAATTTGGTACTGCTGAGCCATTGCCCTTTGAAAAGATGTGAGATTTTGGAAAGTGAAATAGGGAGGCAATGAAATCCTATGGGGGATTTTACCAATTTTGGACCCCTGTAACTCTGGTTTGCAGAGATGTAGGGACCCCATCTTTGGAATCCAAGTCTAACAATATGTCTTCTACCTGCATGAGACATTTCGTGAGATTCAGACTTTGCTAACGGCCATTGCTGCGATTTATGTACGTCACCATCACTACCATTGAAATAGCCCCAATAAACAGGTTTTTGTGACCCTAGGCTATGACCTCTTCGGCCTAGGGGCCCGAAACTCACCAGTCGTGTTCCCCCTAAGGGTCCCTACAATGCTAGAAAATTTGGTACTGCTGAGCCATTGCCCTTTGAAAAAATGTGAGATTTTGGAAAGTGAAATAGGGAGCCAATGAAAGCCTATGGGGGATTTTACCAAATTTGGAGCCCTGTAACTCTGGTTTGCAGAGATGTAGGGAACCCATCTTTGGAGCCTAAGTCTAACAATATGTCTTCTACCTGCATGAGACATTTCGTGAGATTCAGACGTTGCTAACGGCCATTGCTGCGATTTATGTACGTCAGACTCGCCACCATTGAAATTGCCCAATAAACAGGTTTTGTGACCCTAGGCTATGACCTCTTCGGCCTAGGACTGCATTGAACGCGACCCACGCATTGTGCGCATTCTGGACAACACCAATTACTGGGTTTATACCCTTCTGGATCCACGGTACAAACACAATGTTCCAAAACTGCTTGAAGAAAGAGCCAGACAGGTCAAAATGGAAGAATACCAGCAGGCCCTTGTGGAGACTTTAGAGAGGAGATTGACATCCTCCCCCTCCTCTAGCCAGTTGTACGCCGACAGACTGACTTCCGCAAACCCAGGACGACCAGGAGGGCAGCAAACAACACAAGCCGCAGCTAGTGCCCAAAAGGGAATGGTATCGGCAGTGTCCTTGGAGTGGGAAAATTTTCTGACACCCATGCAGCAGCACACAGAACAGCAAGCGTGCAGATCCACCTCCAACACCGATCGCCTGGAGAAGATGGTCAAGGACTACATGTCAGATGGCGTAGCTGTGTTGAACAATCCATCTGCACCCTTCAACTATTGGGTATCGAAGCTAGACACCTGGCACAAACTGGCAATGTACGCAATAGAGGTGCTGGCTTGCCCGGCAGCCAGCGTTATGTCGGAACGCTGTTTCAGTGCTGCCGGAGGCATCGTCACAGATCGGCGGCGTATCCGCCTCTCCACAGAAAATGCAGACCGTCTGACTCAAATAAAATGAATCAATCCTGGATTGGAAACGACTACGCAACACTCCCGGACCCCAACCAAGTAACATGAACAATGAACATCTGTGATGGGTTAGCGTTTCCGGTCCCTGTTTATTGAACCTCTCATCTGTATTACATTTATGACTGCATGGCGACAAAATGCAAATTGCTATCCGCACGCTTCTTGTCCTCATGCAAGGCCTGGGTTGTTGTGTCTCAAAGCGTGGCCTTCTCCTCCTGCGCCACCCTCCTCTTGTTCCATCACATGTGCTGCTGCTGGGTTAGCGTTACCGGTCCCTTTTCCTGGAACCTCTTATATGTATTACATTTATGACTGCATGCCGACAAAAAGCATGTTACCTGTGCAAAGAAAACAGACATTTCCCGCATTTAAAAGACAGTTTTCCCTTTGAAACTTTAAAATCGATTTTCTCAAAAACTATAAGCTCTTTTTGCTAAATTTTTTTTTCCTCTTGTACCCACTCCCAAGGTGCACATACCCTGTAAATTTGGGGTATGTAGCATGTAAGGAGGCTTTACAAAGCACAAAAGTTCGGGTCCCCATTGACTTCCATTATGTTCGGAGTTCGGGTCGAACACCCGAACATCGCGGCCATGTTCGGCCTGTTCGGCCCGAACCCGAACATCTAGATGTTCGCCCAACACTAGTGCACACCAGAGCAGTTTGGCAGCATTTTGCGATCCACTTGCGGCTGCGGATACGCTTGGGTAATGTATTTCAATGGGCTGGTGCACACCAGAGCGGGAGGCGTTTTGCTGAAACGCATACTCCCGAGGTGAGGCATTTTTTGGATTGCGGAGGCGTTTCTGCCTCCAATGTAAAGTATAGGAAAAACGCAAACCGCTCTGAAAAACGGCAGTTCAGAGCGGTTTTGCAGGCATTTTTGTTACAGAAGCTGTTCAGTAACAGCTTTACTGTAACAATATATGAAATCTACTACACCAAAAACGCTTTACAAAACTGCAAAATGCTAGGTGAAATGCTACAGAAAAATAAGAAAAAGCGTTTCAAAATCTGCTAGCATTTTGCGGATCTGCTAGCAGTTTTTGGTGTGCTCCAGGCCTCCAGGAGCACCAAGGGGAGGATTCCCAATGCCCCCTTTTTATACAACTGGGGGGACCGCAGGGTCCCAGGCTCTCTCACTGCCTGGAAACCACAGCGGCACCCCGGAGGGGGAGGCTGGGTGGCGTGGACGACCCCCCCCCCCAAGTGTGGCCAGCGCCGGGGAGAGCCGTCTGCACCCACCTCCCAATATTAAAAACAGGCACTTACCTTAACGTCCATTGCGTTCTGCTACATGCGCATTAATTTGGGGGCACCACATGAGAAAGGAGAGAAGCATGGGTCACCCCGAGCTTTAGAGCTCAGGGCTGACTCACATACAGCACTCCAGAGGGGGAGGGGGAGGACAGGCGCACTCACTCCAGGGTTCACACCACCGGAGCAAGCCATCCACCACCTGCCTCCAAAGGATACAAACTGCACAAAATGCTTTCCATGAGAAAATTAATGCGCATGTAGCAGAACCCAATGGACGTTAAGGTAAGTGGCTGTTTTTAATATTAGGAGGTGGGTGCGGACGGCTCTCCCCAGCGCTGGCCACGCTTGGGGGGGGGGGGGGGGGCGGCTGCGCCGCCCAGCCTCCCACTCCGGGGTGCCGCTGTGGTTCCCAGGCAGCGAGAGAGCACTTTGCAGTATTGGTTTTTTGACCCTGCATAGTTTGGCATGCGAAAGCAAATGCATATTTGCATGAGCATTGCCTCATGAATAGCCAATTAGGCCGGATTTGCAAAGCCAGACTTGCTAGGGTTAAACTTGGTGTTTGAGCACGCATACATTTTCTCATGGAAAGCCTACTTCTTCTTGCTTCAAGGTTGAGGCACGTACTCTATTAGATAGATAGATGCGGCGTATGCTACGACGCGGGTTGGCTAGTACAAAATATTAACTTAGTTTAGGCGTGATCTGAAGGAATTCGCGCGAACTACCGCGCGCAGTTTTGCGCACAGCGCACCGGCTTTGCGCGAAGTGCCCATTAAGCCCTATGGGACTGTACGCGCGGGAGCTTCGCGCGAGTTAGAGCACAAAGCAGTGATAACTTTGCTAGTGCAAAGGTTATCACGCCTAAAGTCTTTTAGGCGTGATAACTGAGTTATCACCGCTTTGTGAATCAGGCCCTAAGTGTATTGTGCCCCCTGACTGGACTTGTGTACATAAGCCCTGCTTCAACCAAATTGTATGTTACATGTACGGGATTTTTTTATTTCGATTTGGAAAAACGTGCCTCTCTCTATAGCGCATGTTTTATGTAACCTGTCAGTTTGCCTACTTTTTTATTTAAAATGTAATTTAACATTCAAATTTGTTAAATTAAAATATTTTTGTCTGTTTGCAGATAAAATTAGGTGTCAGTGAAGCATTAAATATATTCCCCCAGTTTCTCTCCTAGGATTTAATTAATTTAAAGATTACTCATGACTTCGTCAGACTTCACTAAGAATGAATCTGAATCAGTCATTTCATTTCATAGTCCCTGCGGTTCCGAGAAATCATTTTCATATGTTATTACAGTGATAGTCGCATTGCAAGTATTCTGTGTTTGATATCGGCGCTGGTCAATAATACGGTGTTAATCAGTGTGGACACACATTTAAAGGGATCCTGAAATGACAGCAATAGGGCAGCTGTTGTCTTGTTTTAGGGCTCGTTCCCACTGTTGCGACGCGATTTCGGCCGCATTCCGACGCTTGTAAAAACGCATGCGGATGAGTTTCCGCATGCGTTTTTACCCGCGATTTCGCATGCGATTTCGCATGGCAGGGTGCCATGCGAAATTAACCATGACACTGCCAGGGCTAAATAAAATTGAAAAAGGTGCGAAATCGCACGCAAAATCGCGGGTAAAAACGCATGTAACAAACGCATGCGTTTTTACTATTAAATACATTAGCGGCGATTCGCACGGATTCCCGACACAGGCGAAATCGTTGGCTCTTTTGTGAGTTTTTTTCACGCTGAAAAAAACGCACCTCAACAACGCTACAGTGGAAACAGGCCCATCCACTTGCATTACATGTGCGGATCTGCATGCGTTGGACGCATGCAGATTCGCGATAGTGGGAACGAGCCCTTAAAGTGGACCTGAACTCTTGCACAGGATAGCAGGAAAACAGAGAGGAATTCACCCTGTGTGTTTTTAGAGAGTTTAGCCTGTCTAATTCCCCCTCATCTGTGACTAATCACAAGCATTTGATCTCTCAGCTGTGTCAGCAAATTTGTAAACACAGGTTGTTAACCCTATGCCTGCTTCCATGAAAGCAGGAAGTAGACACACTGAAGATTTATTGCAGGTTTTGTATCAGCTGTAACAAAGAAATGTTTTTCTGTAAAGGTTATTATGCTGTTGCGTATCTTTTAGAGCAGAGAAGAAGTTTTTAATTCAGGTCCGCTTTAAATATGACATTAGCAGGGTAGGTTGTCCTAGTGTTTTGGCTTCAGTCTTGTCTAAATCACACACTTGCAGCTAGTTCTGTCAGAAAACTTGATTTGTATATTGGTTGTAGGTCATTTGGCGCTAGTCTAGTTTAGGGGTCCCAGCAGGAAACCTCATAGGGAAATTCCGGTAATGTGATAGGATGGACGGCACTCTCTTGAAGTTTCAGGTTGCAGATTGGTTGTAGTAAACCCCGCCCATAATGTTCGGCCACTCACAATGCTTCATGCTCTAGACGGTTCTGTGAGTGGAGAACTGTACACCTATGAGATTTCCTGCTGGGTCCCCTAAACCAGACTAGCCCCATTCATTGATACGGAAAGGTTTAAAGGACATCCGGGGTGAAAACAGACTGATGATATAAACAATTGTATCTATCCTCCTTCTCCTAAAAATAACTTTTTTAGATACCTCACGGGTTTATTTTATATTTAAATCCACTTTTTAAGTTTTTACTGTTTGATTGTTTCTGCTCAATGACATATTCATTGAAGTATGCCAGAGCTAAACTCTATGAACTATTGACCCCTTCTATCTCTTTCCTGCTCTCAGAAGCCTGTTAGGAAAGTGTTTTATGGTTGTAATTCCTTATCAGTGAGGGTTACTCTGTAGTCCGACCCAATATCGACCCAAAGATAAACTGTCACATACTGACGACGTACATACCTGATGTTTAACTCTTTCAGGCAGAGAAAGAAAAAAAGGAAGACAGCCTAGTTATTTGTGTGCTAGGCACTGTACATACCCATGTCTATCTCATGATGCCACATGCCACCTCGGGTATCCTTTAAAGACACAGGAACAGCCTAAGGGCCAGGTAAGTATACAGTTGGTAAAATGGAATAATGATGACATCTCTTCTATCTCATTGTCTTACAATTTCCATAAAAGATCATTCACAAATTCTGATTTATATCTAAACAGTAAACAACACAAGTTGGTTCCTTTATAGAAGTGTATATGTACATATAAAACGTAACCTTTAATAAACTTTATTAAAATATTGCTTAATTAACATAACGAGGTAGGGTTCACGTATTCAGAATTCATATGCTTCTGCCATCCAGGCAGATCTTATGAAGATTCACCCTAGCACTCGACTGATTGGCTTAATATTCTCTAAATCAAAAGATACCCCCACCAAAACCAACATGTTTCAACTCCTTAGTTGGAGCCGTCGTCAGGGAAAGTGCTAGGGTGCTACAAAGATATCACATTGCAATCACATCATATATGAAAAACAAAAAAGTGAGAGCTGTGCTCTCCAGTTTAGTCAGCTATACCAGGAGACCTGGTTTCAAAACTCGGCTCTTCCAATTCAGTAAGCCAGCACCTATTCAGTAAGGAGATGTTTGCGCCAGTGGCGTAGCTACAAACCTCTGGGCCCCGATGCGGAATCTGGATGTGGGCCCGCCCCCCCCCCCCCCCCGGCAACAGCCCCCCCCTCCCCCGACAACACCGGACGGATGCACACACATATCAAAATCCCTATAGCCAGCTATAGGTACCCCCAGTATAGGTAGTCAGGCATAGGTAAGCCAGTGTAGTTGCCCCCGGTATAGGTGACATAGGCAGGCGCCGCCGGTATAAGTTAGATAGATAGGTGCCCCCAGTACAGGTTAGCTAGGTGGGTGCCTCTAATATAGGTAGCCAGAATAGTTGCCCCCAGCGTAGGTTAGATAGGTAGGTGCCCCCAGTATAGGTTAGTTAGGTAGGTGCCTCCAATATAGGTAGCCAGTTTAGTTGCCACCTGTATAGGCTAGCTAGGTGCCCCCAATACAGGTTAGATAAGTAAGTGCCCCCAGTATAGGTTAGATAGGTAGGTGCCCCCAGTATAAATTAGATTAGGTCGGTGCCCCCTAGTATAGGTTAGATTAGGTAGCTGCCCCCCAGTATAGGTTAGATTAGGTAGCTGCCCCCCCAGGATAGATTAGGTAGCTGCCCCCAGGATAGATTAGGTAGGTGCCCCCCAGTATAGGTTAGATGAGGTTGCTGCCCCCCAGGATAGATTAGGTAGCTTCCCCCCAGGATAGATTAGGTAGCTGCCCCCCAGGATAGATTAGGTAGCTGCCCCCCAGGATAGATTAGGTAGCTGCCCCCCAGGATAGATTAGATAGCTGCCCCCCAGGATAGATTAGGTAGCTGCCCCCCAGGATAGATTAGGTAGCTGCCCCCCAGGATTAGGTTAGATTAGGTAGCTGCCCCCCAGGATAGATTAGGTAGCTGCTCCCCAGGATTAGGTTAGATTAGGTAGCTGCCCCCCAGGATAGATTAGGTAGCTGCCCCCAGGATAGATTAGGTAGGTGCCTCCCAGTATAGGTTAGATTAGGTAGCTGCCCCCCAGAATAGATTAGGTAGCTGCCCCCCAGGATAGATTAGGTAGGTGCCCCCCAGTATAGGTTAGATTAGGTAGCTGCCCCCCAGGATTAGGTTAGATTAGGTAGGTGCCCCCCAGGATAGATTAGGTAGCTGCCCCCAGGATAGATTAGGTAGGTGCCCCCCAGTATAGGTTAGATTAGGTAGCTGCCCCCCAGGATTAGGTTAGATTAGGTAGGTGCCCCCCAGGATAGATTAGGTAGCTGCCCCCAGGATAGATTAGGTAGGTGCCCCCCAGTATAGGTTAGATTAGGTAGCTGCCCCCCAGGATTAGGTTAGATTAGGTAGGTGCCCCCCAGGATAGATTAGGTAGCTGCCCCCAGGATAGATTAGGTAGCTGCCCCCCAGTATAGGTTAGATTAGGTAGGTGCCCCCCAGGATAGATTAGGTAGCTGCCCCCCAGGATAGATTAGGTAGCTGCCCGTCCCCATAATGGAGGGGGGGGGGCCGCAGCCGCGGGGAGGGCAGCCCGACCTCTCCCTCCCTTCCTCTCCCCGGGGCCCCCCCTCAGATGCAGAGTAAGCGGCTAACGGAAGCGCTATAGGCAGAACTCACCTCCGTCCCTGGTTCCAATCGCCGCTGATCTCCTCTCTGGCTGGCTCTGCATAGATGCTTACACACGCAGCTTCCTGTTTAGCCGGAAGCTGCGTGTGTAACAACATCTATGCAGAGCCAGCCAGAGAGGAGATCAGCGGCGATTGGAACCAGGGAGGTGAGTTCTGCCTATAGCGCTTCCGTTAGCCGCTTACTCTGCATCTGAGGGGGGGCCCCGGGGAGAGGAAGGGAGGAAGAGGTCGGGCTGCCCTCCCCGCGGCTGCAGCTCCCTCCTACCAGCGCGAACGGGCGCATGGCCCTCCAAACGGAGATGGGCCCCCCGGGCCCCTCCCCCGCCTCCTCAGGAGCCGGGCCCGGTCGCCAAGGCGACCGCTGCGACCACGGGCCCTACGCCCTTGGTTTGCGCAAGACTCCCTAACACTGCTACTGAGTGCCTAGCCCTACTTAACCCCGCACAACACCCTTCCTGACACCCAACCCTAACTGTCCCCCCTCCGCACAAACACCCTTACAAACATAATATTCGAACATAGAAACGATAAAATATTTCATAACGAAAATAGAGATGAGCGTAATGGCGTAATTACGATTTCGCGAAATTTTGCGTAATTAGTGTAATTACGTTTATGGCCGTAAGTACATAATCGTAATGAAGAAGGATTTCGCAAAATTTCGCGTAAGCGTAATTTTCGCTTAATTTTCGCATTGCAACGGGTATTACGAAATTCATGCGTATGGCCATGCTCCCGAAGCGGAAAAGTTGACGCATGGATCAATGTTAGGTAGCCGCCGACTTTAAGGGTTAATAGCAAAGCCCCCTTAAATGCTAAGAGCCTTAAATTTGGAGAATATATTAAGGAGATCAGAAGGAATAAGAGGAAAATTTTTTTTTTCAAAAAGACCTTATATGTTTTGAGAAAATCGATGTTAAAGTTTCAAAGGAAAAATGTAAACATTTAAAAACCCGCCGACTTTAACGGTTAATAGCAAAGCCTGCTTAAAGTTTAGGAACACCAAATTCCCAGGGTATATTAAGGGGATCAGTGGGAATAAGAGGAAAATTTTTTTTTCCAAAAAGACCTTATAGTTTTTGAGAAAATTGATTTTTAAGTTTCAAGGGCGAAAATGTCTTTTAAATGCGGAAAATGTCAGGTTTTTTTGCACAGGTAACAATAGTGTATTTTCATAGATTCCCCCAAGTGGGAAGAGTTTTACTTACTTCGTTCTGAGTGTGGGAAATATAAAAAAACGACGTGGGGTCCCCCCTCCCAGACCTCTTTAACCCCTTGTCCCCCATGCAGGCTGGGATAGCCAGAATGCGGAGCACCGGCCGCGTGGGGCTCCGCACCCTGACTATACCAGCCCGCATGGTCCATGGATTGGGGGGTCTCGGAAGGGGAGGGGCAGCCAAGCTTTCCCCTCCCCCTCCGAGCCCTTGTCCAATCCAAGGACAAGGGGCTCTTCTCCACCGATGGGCGGTGGAGGTGGAGGCCGCGATTTCCTGGGGGGGGGGGTTCATGGTGGAATCTGGGAGTCCCCTTTAAAAAGGGGTCCCCCAGATGCCCACCCCCCCTCCCAGGAGAAATGAGTATAGAGGTACTTGTACCCCTTACCCATTTCCTTTAAGAGTTAAAAGTAAATAAACACACAAACACTTAGAAAAAGTATTTTAATTGAACAAAAAACATAACCACGAAAAAAGTCCTTTAATATTCTTAATTAACCATTAATACTTACCTGTCCCTTTAAATAAATAAACCCTCGAAATAGCCTCGGAAATGTTCTATCAGTTACAATGTAACAAAGTTTTTACAATGTAACAACTTTGTTACATTGTAACTACGCCGCACCCGACGTCACTCGCCGCATACGCGTCCGTGCAGGACGCTAAGTCCCCGCTGGCTCCCGCTGTCCACCCCGCCCACATCTGTCACCCACATGTCACCCACATGTCACCCACATGTGGGTGACATGTGGGTGACATGTGGGAGAGGCGGGGAGGGCAGCGGGAGCTGCGGGGACTTAGCGTCCTGCACGGACCCGACAGAGCTCTGAGCTATATAGCTCAGAGCTCTCGAAAGCATCTTTGTATTTGGGCTCCAAGGAGCCCCATTGGTCCTTAGCAGACCAATGGGGTTCCTTCTGATTTGAAGGAACCCCATTGGTCTGCTAAGGACCAATGGGGCTCCTTGGAGCCCAAATACAAAGATGCTTAGAGAGCTCTGAGCTATATAGCTCAGAGCTCTGTCGGGTCCGTGCAGCGCAGACGCGTAAGCGGCGGCGGCGAGTGACGTCGGGTGCGGCGTAGTTACATTGTAACAAAGTTGTTACATTGTAATAACTTTGTTACATTGTAACTGATAGAACATTTCCGAGGCTATTTCGAGGGATCATTTATTTAAAGGGACAGGTAAGTATTAATGGTTAATTAAGAATATTAAAGGACTTTTTTCGTGGTTATGTTTTTTGTTCAATTAAAATACTTTTTCTAAGTGTTTGTGTGTTTATTTACTTTTAACTCTTAAAGGAAATGGGTAAGGGGTACAAGTACCTCTATACTCATTTCTCCTGGGAGGGGGGGTGGGCATCTTGGGGACCCCTTTTTAAAGGGGACGCCCAGATTCCACCATGAACCCCCCCCCCCCCCCCCCCCCCAGGAAATCACGGCCTCCACCGCCCATCGGAGGTGGAGAAGAGCCCCTTGTCCTTGGATTGGACAAGGGCTCGGAGGGGGAGGGGAAAGCTTGGCTGCCCCTCCCCTTCCGAGACCCCCCAATCCATGGACCATGCGGGCTGGTATAGTCAGGGTGCGAAGCCCCACGCGGCCGGTGCTCCGCATTCTGGCTATCCCAGCCTGCATGGGGGACAAGGGGTTAAAGAGGTCTGGGAGGGGGGACCCCACGTCATTTTTTTTTTATATTTCCTACACTCAGAACGAAGTAAGTAAAACTCTTCCCACTTGGGGGAATCTATGAAAATAATACACTATTGTTACCTGTGCAAAAAAAACCTGACATTTTCCGCATGTAAAAGACATTTTCGCGCTTGAAACTTAAAAATCGATTTTCTCAAAAACAATAAGGTCTTTTTGAAAAAAAAAATTTTCCTCTTATTCCCACTGATCCCCTTAATATACCCTGGGAATTTGGTGTTCCTAAACTTTAAGCAGGCTTTGCTATTAACCGTTAAAGTCGGCGGGTTTTTAAATGTTTACATTTTTCCTTTGAAACTTTAACATCGATTTTCTCAAAAACTATAAGGTCTTTTTGAAAAAAAATTTTTTCCTCTTATTCCTTCTGATCTCCTTAATATATTCTCCAAATTTGAGGCTCTTAGCATTTAAGGGGGCTTTGCTATTAACCCTTAAAGTCGGCGGCTTTTTTATATTATACGGAGTGTTACGGTTTAACGCGAAATTACGGTAGCATTTAATGCAAAATTACGGCATGAACGAAACGCGAAATTACGCGTTGAAAATTACACTTACGGTATTTTCAATTACGATTTTAATGGCAATTACGCTACTGTAATTTTGCATCGTAATCGCAAATTTCGCATGCGTAATTTTAGTAATGCGAAATTACGAAAATTTCAGCTCAACTCTACATACAAACAATATAATATTTCAAAAACTATAACGCTGCAAGTTTGAAAATGATAACACATTTCAAAAACAATTCTGTTCTAATGTTGAAAACAATATTTTTTGGGCGCCCAAATTTCTGCTTTGGGCACCATATTAATTTGCATTAGCGCCTATACGGGGCGGTCCAAATCGTTCATTAGCCCAGGGGTGCCCAAATGTCATGCTTCTGATAAATGGTAGAGATGTGATATGTTGTAGTAGCACACTGTATGTATTCTGTCTAGCATCTATTTCTATGTCACTCTAAATAATATGACTTTATATCTGCTAACAGTCCCAAAGGAAATCTCGTATAATAATCATGTGGGCCTTTTTGGTGTTGCCTCACATTACCTTTCAAAGCCAGCAGGCAGGGCAAACACGCTCAGCATTAAAAGAGATTAGAAATAACTAGACCGAAGCACTGTGAAACGTGCTTTTGTGTTGTATTGTTTTTTGGATTTACTTCTGTAGTAAAAAAAAAAATTGGAAAGAATAAAGAAAAACAAAGCAACATGGATGGCTCGCCAAATTAACCCGCCGCCGTCTTATTTCCCCGGCCGCATTTCCATATAAATTGCAGAGCTCTAGCCCAGCCGTCACATCTCCAAATCAAATTCAGTTGGCTGTTATTTGTTTTTGATAGTAAAAAGAGTAAAACATTGAAAAATGAATGCTGCGCAATATGGGATCGTATATTCTATCCTGGGCTGAATGTGCTGAAAGGGACTGGAAAAGCAGGTCCTGCATGTCTCATTGGCCATAGATAGAGATGCTGATTTGTGTTCTTCTAAAAGTTTTATTGCTTCTGCCTAGGGGTATAACTACCATCTATGGGGCCCCCTGATAAAAAAAGATTGCATGGGGCCCCTTAGGTCCATAGCCCTGGCTACCCCCCCAAGGGACCGGGCATGCAAACATCCCTGCCATCCCCGCTGAAACACTTAATTTGTAGCCCATATATTACCCTTAATGCGGTATAAAACCCTGACAATACAGTGGGTTGCAAAAGTATTCAGCCCTCTTGAAGTTTTCCGCATGTTGTCAAATTACTGCCACAAACATGAATCAATTTTATTGGAATTCCACATGAGAGACCAATACAAAGTGGTGTACATGTGAGAAGTGGAACGAAAATCATACATGATTCCAAACATATTTTACAAATAAATAACTGCAAAGTGGAGTGTGCGTAATTATTCGGCCCCCTGAATCAATACTTTGTAGAACCACCTTTTGCTGCAATTACAGCTGCCAGTCTTTTAGGGTATGTCTCTACCAGCTTTGCACATCTAGAGACTGAAATCCTTGCCCATTGTTCTTTGCAAAACAGCTCCAGCTCAGTCAGATTAGATGGACAGCGTTTGTGAACAGCAGTATTCAGATCTTGCCACAGATTCTCGATTGGATTTAGATCTGGACTTTGGCTGGGCTATTCTAACACATAGATATGTTTTGTTTTAAACCATTCCATTGTTGCCCTGGCTTTATGTTTAGGGTCAACACGGGAGGGTAGGAGGCGCCCTTGGAGGTACTTCGGATCGCACTTAGGGTTTAGTATATCTATTTATGCATATAACAATTCTATAGGTTTAGATGAGAGTTAGATTCATATATTCCAATTTTGGAACTGCCAGTTTCTGGGTAAAATGAGAATTTATTGTAGCACTTTAAAATGGCGTCATTTTAAAGTGCTACAATAAATTCTCATTTTACCCAATCATATGAGAGTGACTACTTATTAAGGTAGGATCTTTCCATATTTCTGAAACAACAACTAGAGAAACTGGTAGTTCCAAAATTGGAATATATGAATCTAACTCTCATCTAAACCTATAGAATTGTTATATGCATAAATAGATATACTAAACCCTAAGTGCGATCCGAAGTACCTCCAAGGGCGCCTCCTACCCTCCCGTGTTGACTACCTCCCCTGGGACCAGGGGCCACCACCTTGGCAGGTGGTATTTTTTCTAAGGAGCTGCGACCGACAACATCCCGTCACAAGGCCGAGTGGGGACGGTACTTCCCCACACGCTTGATACAGTGGTTGCTTTATATGCAACCAAGCCTTGTGAGTATATACGATCTCTTACTTACTAAAGAAAAATCTAGTCGTGTGATACTGCACCAGATTGGGCTCCCGGTGTCTTCCCGCCCCTTTCTATTTCCTCTAGCACACATTTATGTTTAGGGTGGTTGTCCTGCTGGAAGGTGAACCTCCACCCCAGTTTAAGTCTTTTGCAGACTCCAAGAGGTTTTCTTCCAAGATTGCCCTGTATTTGGCTCCATCCATCTTCCCATCAACTCTGACCAGCTTCCCTGTCCCTGCTGAAGAGATGCACCCCCCGAGCATGATGCTGCCACCACCATATTTGACAGTGGGGATGGTGTGTTCAGAGTGATGTGCAGTGTTAGTTTTCCGCCACACATAGCATTTTGCATTTTGGCCAAAAATTTCCATTTTGGTCTCACCTGACCAGAGCACCTTCTCCCACATGGTTGCTGTGTCCCCCACTGCAAACGGGACTTCTTATGCTTTTCTGTTAACAATGGCTTTCTTCTTGCCACTCTTCCATAAAGGCCAACTTTGTGCAGTGCACGACTAATAGTTGTCCAATGGACAGATTCCCCCACCTGAGCTGTAGATATCTGCAGCTCGTCCAGAGTCACCATGGGCCTTTTGATTGCATTTCTGATCAGCGCTCTCCTTGTTTGGCCTGTGAGTTTAGATGGACAGCCTTTTTTTGTAGGTTTACAGTTGTGCCATACTCCTTCCATTTCTGAATGATCGCTTGAACAGTGTTCAAGGCTTTGGAAATCTTTTTGTAGCCTAAGCCTGCTTTAAATTTATCAATAACCTTATCCCTGACCTGTCTGGTGTGTTCTTTGGACTTCATGATGTTGTTGCTCCCAATATTCTCTTAGACAACCTCTGAGGCCATCACACAGCAGCTGTATTTGTACTGACATTAGATTACACAGGTTATATTCCGCTTTAAAAAAAGCATAATAAATTGGTGATCCTTGGCTGCAACCAGGGGTGTACCTTGATTTGTTGACGGCAGGCCCACCAGCAAAACTCTGCCAGCATGGCCCAGCATTGCAGTGCATACCTTCATCTAGCAAAGCAACATGTCCTCCTTACTTTCCTGGAGCTGCCATACAGCCAATCTCCTCGCAGCCCTTGATGCATGCCACATGGCATGCTCAGACGGAAGCAGCAGGAAGATTAGCTGTACAGCCAGGGGTGGACCTTCAATGACGCTGCCTGAACGGCGCATGTCAGGTAACGTCTTCCAAGAAGCGGCTTTGCTCCACTGGATAAAAGTACTGTATGATGCTGAAGCTGTTCTGCTCTCCCTCTTTGCCCCCGAACCCAGCCAGGATGTTATGTATTAGTATCAGCACCAGCGTCTCTGCACCTTGAATGATGCCACAGAAGATGTCTGAGGTCTGACTCCTGCAGACTCTGCCCCGAGGTCGCACAGGGACACAGGGCAGGATGAACTTACTTGACTAGTCGTTGCTTGTTATGCAGCCGTAGATTAGCGACAGCTGACAACACACTTATTCCCTACTCCTGCGTATAATGTTAATCATTTCAGAGTATTTCACCGTCTTATGCAAAATAAATTGCGCTAAGATGTAACCATGATGATTATTCAATCAGGTCGGGCAGAGAAAGCACATCAAACGTCAGGGGAATGCCACAGAAGACAACATTTCCTCCAGATTATTCAGCATAGCCACATATCTGAGGCTGTATGAATAATTCCCAGCGTTATTTTCTAATGAAGCTTAGCGGCTGCCATTTATCACTTCTATAAGCTATTCAACCAACTGCTTAAAAGTAGGTGCTGAATTCACAAAGCTGTCTGGGGAAACGGTGGCATTCAGTTTTATAATGCAAAACAAACAAAAAAAGGCAGATGTAATTAAAGAATAACTCCAGCTACAAGTATTGTTTTACCTTTTAAAGTAAATGTGAGGCCTGGCAGATCTCCTGTCTTCCTTCAGTCCTTATGCTCCAGTCTACCACCACGCTCTTCACCTAAAGCCAAGCCCCCACATGGGAGATGGAGTTACGCCTACCCAACTACGATTACCCTCCAGAACTGAGGCTGGGAAGGCAATACTTATGCAGATTTCTAGCTTCCATACTTGTGACCATATTTTAAAGGCACTTGTATTAACCTGAAGAAGCAGGCCTAGACCCGTGAAATGCGTTGTAACCCTGTGGTTTGTGTTCTTCTATCTGGAGTGGTAAATACACCTCCCTCCCCCTCATTATTTTTGTTTCATCACATTACCTATATTTGGGTTCCTCCACCCCCTAGTACAATAATTATGCAGAGGCTGTCTATGGCCTTTCAGTTTCAGGAGTTCATTGAGATTGCCTGTGGCATGGGCCCTTAGAGGATAGTGGCATTGAATCAGTAAAGAAAAGGCAAGTATTTATTCTTAATTTAGAACATAAAGAACTTTTTTTTTTCGTTGTTGTGCCTTTATTTCAATTTTTAACTGATTAAATCACCTGGGGAGGAGATTGATGCCCCAACCACCTCCTATGTACTGGAGGTGGGGAAGAGCCCTTTTCCATGGATTGGATGGATTGCACAAGGGCTCTTAGGAGTTCCCTCTCTTCCAGAGCCCCCCCCCCCCCATACCAAGGACCGTGCGGCCTGGTATAGCTTAGGCTGCGGAGCCCCACACAGTCCAATCTCTACATCACACTGTGTGGGAGAAGCGACTTGGTCTGTGGCTGCTATGGAGTGGACCCCGGGTGATCTGCTGAGAATGGAACTGCGGCGAGGGACACAATCTTCCAGGGGCTGGAGGAAGTCCAAGTGTAACGATCGGTGTCGGCACACAGAGAGAATCTGATTATTGGTGATCTGCAGTATCACCAAGAATACAGATTATACCTGATTATTGATGATCTGCAGAATCACCGATAATCCAAGTATAACTAACCTCTGGAAACCTTTATAGTGTGAGTGTTTGGTGCAACAGTAATGACTTTGAGTAAGACCACCCGAGGAGCAGGTGGTCTTTGGCAGTACGGGCGATACCGCCTCTTGGGAGGTACAAAAACGTTCCAGCAGCCTGAGACCTCCAAGGGGGTGGAGTCCCAGGGTGAAGATAGGAAGGGCCTGTGAGTGAGTGACACCTAAAAGGTGAACGTCACTAGCAGGTCTGGAGACTATCTCTTAAGGGGAGAGATAGCTCTCTTGGTCGGGCAAGCCAGGTCGGCAACACACAGACAGATAAAATACAAAGGGAGAAGACTGATTCGTTATCCAAGACGAGCAGGGTCTGGCAACAGGTAATCAGATATACATAGGTACCGAATCAGAAAGCAGAGGGATAGTCAGGAATGCAATAGGTCATAACAGATATCAACAATGCCTAGTCTTGGGTGTGAGGTCCGTGGTCTCTACACCCTTTAACTAGTCTGGAGTATAATATGATGGTACAAAGTATTCCTAGACTTGGGTGTGAGGTCCGTGGTCTCGACAACCTGGAACTAGTCTGGAGTATAACAGAATAATAACACAGAGTCCCTAGTCTTGGGTGTGAGGTCCGTGGTCTTGACACCCTGGAACTAGTCTGAAGTATAACGGAATAATAACACAGAGTGTTAATCTGGCTCAGTGTGAATTCCCAGGTCCTCCTGGTTCAAACACACTGTAGGATCTGACTAAGGTCTGAGTGCTTTCACGTAGTGATCGCAACGGCAGACAACCAGCAACTGACAAGCAAGCTGTATATATAGTTGCAGGACTCTGCCGCCCCGCCCGAGCCACTCAGGAGTCCAGCAGGAATCAGCTGATCGTCCTGATCAGCTGATACATCTCCTGCTGGTATAAAGGTCCTGACTTCTGGCGCGCGCGCGCGTGTAGCTCTCCATCCAGGTGCACTAGAGATCCCAGCCGACCCGGACATGTGTTGCTGCGCGGACAAACCGCCGCTCTGGACGCGGAACCAGCCGCCTTGCTGTTAGTACACGCGGCGGCTTTTTCGCGTTTCCTTACAATGAAGAGATCAGCCAGTTCCTGGGCCGAGAGGGGAGTCCTTTCAGAGGGACAAAATGGGCCATCTTACTGAATCGATCGACTACCACCTAAATGACCATCATGCCCTCAGACTTGGGGAGTTCGCCCACAAAATCCATGGACAAATGGGTCCAAGGTTCACTGGGAACTGGTAAAGACTGCAATGTTCCAACAGGTGCCTGACGAGAAGGTTTGCTTCTAGCACACACTGCACATTCTCTCACAAACTCCTTACAGTCTGTTGCCAATGATGGCCACCAAGCACATCTAGCAAGTAGATCCTGGGTTCTGGTGGCCCCAGGATGCCCAGCATTCTTGTGGGAATGGAACAGCTGCAACAGTTGTAGGCGAAAAGGCAAGGGTACAAACAAAACCCCCTCAGGTTTCCCCTCAGGAAAATCCTGTTGGAATGGACTCAGAGTGACAGTCCAGTCTTTCCAGGTCTCAGTGGCTGCCAGGACCATTTTTTGCGGTATAATGGTCTCAGGGGCTGAGGGCTGCGCTGTCTCTGGCTCGAAACACCTGGATAAGGCATCAGCCTTGATGTTCTTACTACCAGGGGTATACGTAATTACAAATCTGAATCTCGAAAAGAACAATGACCACCGGGCCTGTCGGGGGCTAAGTCTCTTAGCGCCCTCAATGTACTCCAAATTTTTGTGGTCAGTGTAAACTGTAATGGTGTGCTCTGCCCCTTCCAGCCAGTGACGCCATTCTTCGAAGGCCAACTTGATGGCTAGAAGTTCCCGGTTGCCTATATCGTAGTTCTTCTCTGCGGGTGAAAATCGACGTGAAAAATAGGCACAGGGGTGAAGTTTCCCCTGCAACCTAGAACGCTGAGACAGCACAGCCCCCACCCCTACCTCTGAGGCTTCAACCTCCACGATAAAGGGAAAGGTGACGTCTACATGTCTCAATATGGGTGCAGAACAAAACAATTTCTTCAGAGTGGAGAAAGCCGCATGGGCCTCTGGGGACCAGTGATGAGTGTCTGCCCCTTTCTTGGTGAGACTGGTGAGAGGTGATATCACCGTAGAGTACCCCTTTATGAACCTCCTGTAGTAGTTGGCGAACCCCAGGAACCTCTGGAGTGCCTTCAGTCCCACAGGCTGAGGCCACTCCAAGACAGCAGAAACCTTTCCAGGGTCCATAGAGAGGCCGGAGGTCGAGATTATGTACCCCAGAAAGGCGACAGAAGTCACTTCGAAAATGCATTTTTCCAGTTTAGCATACAACATATTCTGTCTTAACTTCCGTAGCACAAACCCAACATGTTTCCTGTGTTCTGAGAGGTTGGAAGAAAAAATCAGTATATCGTCTAAGTATACCAAGACGAATTTGCCCAACACCTCTCTGAACACCTCGTTAATGAGCTCTTGGAAGATGGCTGGAGCGTTACACAACCCGAAGGGCATCACTAGGTACTCGTAATGCCCGTCGGGTGTGTTAAAGGCCGTCTTCCATTCATTACCGTCCCTGATACGCACAAGGTTGTATGCACCCTTCAAATCCAGCTTCGAGAAAATAGCATTGGTGACTGTAACGATCGGTGAAGCACAGAGAGGATCTGATTACCGGTGATCTGCAGTATCACTGGGAATACAGATATATACCAGATTATAAGTGATCTGCAGTATCACCGATAATCCGATATACCAGCTAACCTCTGTTCACCTGAGTAGAGTGTAGTGTTAGGTGCAACAATAACACTTAGAGGACTAGGCCTCAGCGCAGTAAGGAGTACTGCACGGATTCCCTCCGAAGACCTGAACTCTCCAAGGCGGGAGGAGTCAGGTCGAGAGTAGGAAGGATTGTCTGAAAGTGACACTCAGAAGGAAGTGTCACTAATAGGACGGGAAACAGCCTCCAATAGTAAGGTTGGTTCTCGAGGTCGGACAAGCCAGGTCGTAAACACACAGACAGATAAAGTACAGATTCAGAAGGCAGAGGCGGAGTCTAGGTACAGGCAGGGTTCGGCAACAGGGTATCAGGAATATCGAGGTACAAGATCAGGAGGCAGAAGCAGAGTCTAAGGACGAGCCGAGGTTCGGCAACAGAGTGTCAGAATGGCAAGGTACCAAATCAGAGTTCAGGAGGATAGTCAGGCAGGCAAAAAGTCATAACAGATAATCACAATCAAACTAATACTTTAGCTATCAACAGAATCTAGCTAAGTGTAGGATTACAGCTCCAGCTGGTCCCGTCACACTTAAGGATCTGACTACAGGTCTGAGTGCTCCCACGTATGTGTTCGCAACGCCAGACAACCAGCAACTGAACAGCTGGCAGTATATATACACCTGAACCTCTCCAGCACCTCCCTAAGTGCTGGACCAATCAGGAGTGGAGCCAGGGTCAGCTGACTAACCTGGTCAGCTGACTCATTTCTGGCTGGCATAAATTCCCTGCCTCAGTGCGTGCGCGCGTTACCCTAAACCTCGAGGGACTACGAGTCCCAGCTCCACATCCCTGTCTCTGCCTGCTGCGGGAGCCGCCGCACTGCCCGCGGCGGCTTCTCCGCAGTTCACGTGGCATGCAACGGCTTCCCTATGCTGCGCCGCCATGCCGGACGCGGGGGCAGCCGCTCTGCTCTGAGAGCAAGCGGCTGCCTTTCCGTGTTTTCTCACAGTGACCTGGATAAAGAAATCGTCAATTAAAGGCAAAGGGTAACGATTTTTTACCGTAATCTTATTCAAGCCCTGATAATCAATGCATGGACGGAGGCCTCCATCCTTCTTTTTCACGAAAAAGAACCCTGCCCCTGCTGGTGACCGGGAGGGACGAATAAAACCCTTAGCCAAATTCTCTCGGATATATTCCTGCATGGCCAATTTCTCTGGCCCAGACAGATTATAGAGATGACCTCTAGGGGGCATACAACCAGGCCTGAGATCGATGGGACAATCAAAAGGACGGTGAGGAGGGAGTTTATATGCTAATTTGGGACTAAACACGTCCGCAAACTCTGAATACTGACTTGGCAAACCCTCCACTTGAATCTTGGTGTTACCCAAGATTACCTTCGCTAAACAATGATGATGACAATGGTTAGACCAGCTCATTAGCTGACCTGAAGCCCAATTGATATGAGGAGAGTGAAGTTGTAACCATGGCATGCCAAGAATGATCGTGGAAGTTGTCATTCGCAAAACCAGAAACTGTAAATTCTCTTTGTGTAACACCCCCACCGTAACCCTTAACTCTGGGGTCTGAGACAGAGGGTAGTCACTCTGCAGAGGAGAGTCGTCCACTGCAGTGACCAGAATCCGTTGATTCAGAGGAGAAATAGGAATCCCTAATTTCTTAGCAAATTCGTAATCCATGAAGTTGACTGCTGAGCCAGAATCTAGGAAGGCCTCAGTGGTCACTGTTTGATCTCCCCAAGATACAGTACAAGGGAGGAGCAAACGTTTATCATCTAGAGGTAAAGACTGCGCGCCTAGGGTATTACCTCCGACTACACCTAGGCGGCAGCGTTTCCCGACTTCTTGGGACAATTCTGCACTCAGTGACCCTCCTCTGCACAGTATGAACAGAGCTGTTCTGTTTTTCTGCGACTCTGCTCCACCCGGGACAATTTCGACCGACCAATCTGCATCGGTTCCGCTGGAGGTGAAATGGGTGGAGGGGAGGCGTAAGAAACATATCTCACATTGTTCCTACCCCGAGTCTGTTTCTGGTACCGTAGACGACGATCAACCCTGACTGTTAATGAAATGGCCTCATCAATAGACTTTGGCTCTGGATGACCCAGCATTAGATCAGATGCGTCTGACAACCCTGACAAGAAACAGTCCAGAAGTGCAAATGACCCCCATCTAGCTGAAACTGCCCATGTCCTGAACTCAGCTGCGTAAATTTCAACCAGATCCCTGCCCTGCCGCAAAGTCTTGAGCTTCCGCTCAGCGGTAGAAGCGATGTCCGGATCATCATAAATTATAGCCATAGCTTTAAAAAATTCCTCAACCGATGCTAGGGCCTTATTCCCTATCCGAAGACCATATGCCCAGGTCTGGGAATCCCCTGACAACAGAGTCCTAATGAACGTGATTCTCTGTGCCACGGTTCCCGACAAGGTAGGTCTCAATTCAAAGTACGATAACACTCGATTTCTAAAATTCTGAAAGTCAGATCTGTGACCAGAATACCTTTTGGGTACAGGCATTCGTAAGTCTGTACTTGGAGGAGATCGCACTGTATTCACAGCCGTCTGAAAGACTTGTACAGACCCAGACAAAGCGTTAATCTGGGTCTGATGACTGTCCAGCACTCGGGTGTAATTCTCCACCATAGTGGTGAGTGCATCAAGACGGCTGTTAAGTGCGTCCATTTGGTTTTGGTCTGCCGTTCTGTAACGATCGGTGTCAGCACACAGAGAGAATCTGATTATTGGTGATCTGCAGTATCACCAAGAATACAGATTATACCTGATTATTGATGATCAGCAGAATCACTGATAATCCAAGTATAACTAAGCTCTGGAAACCTTTATAGTGTGAGTATTTGGTGCAACAGTAATGACTTTGAGTAAGACCACCCGAGGAGCAGGTGGTCTTTGGCAGTACGGGGGATACCGCCTTTTGAGAGGTACAGAATCCTTCCAGCAGCCTGAGACCTCCAAGGGGGTGGAGTCCCAGGGTGAAGATAGGAAGGGCCTGTGAGTGAGTGACACCTGAAAGGTGGACGTCACTAGCAGGTCTGGAGACTATCTCTTAAGGGGAGAGATAGCTCTCTTGGTCGGGCAAGCCAGGTTGGCAACACACAGACAGATAAAGTACAAAGGGAGAAGACTGATTCGGTATCCAAGGCGAGCAGGGTCTGGCAACAGGTAATCAGATATACGTAGGTACCGAATGAGAAAGCAGAGGAATAGTCAGGAATGCAATAGGTCATAACAGATATCAACAATGCCTAGTCTTGGGTGTGAGGTCCATGGTCTCGACACCCTGGAACTAGTCTGGAGTATAACATAATAATAACACAGAGTCCCTAGTCTTGGGTGTGAGGTCCGTGGTCTCAACACCCTGGAACTAGTCTGAAGTATAACAGAATGATAACACAGAGTCCCTAGTCTTGGGTGTGAGGTCCGTGGTCTCGACACCCTGGAACTAGTCTGAAGAATAACAGAGGTAATCTGGCTCAGTGTGAATTCCCAGGTCCTCCTGGTTCTAACACACTGTTGGATCTGACTAAGGTCTGAGTGCTTCCACGTAAGTGTTCGCAATGGCAGACAACCTGAAAGTGACCAGCAGTGACTATATATAGTGCAGCGCTCTCTGGCACCACCCATCAGTGATCAACCAATAGTCACTTGCCTTGAGGTCAGCTGACCAAGCTGGTCAGCTGATCCCTCCTCGTTTGTCATAAAGGTTCTGCCTCTCAGCGCGCGCGCGCGTATTCCTCAACCTGTGTGAACTAACAGACCCAGCCACACCAGACACACGCTGCTGCGGACAAACCACCGCGCTGGACGCGGAATGAGCCGCCTTGCCGCCAGTACATGCGGCGTCTTTTCCGTGTTTTATCACACCTATGTGAGTAAATCTCATTTACATAATTTTCCCTGATATTTCTTTTAAGGTGATCAATTCAGTTTTTCTACACAGTTTCTTCCTTTGTATTATAGATTAGGAATTCAACTTTCATTAGAAAAAAACGTTACCTAACATAGTGGAACACAGCTGCCATCTACTGTTTCAACGTGGATATATATTTATAAAAAGCCAAGAAACTTTTCAAGCAAGCCAGCATCTGTAGTATGTCAGCCACTCAAGGGGTTGTGTGGGTACATTTCTGCAGTCAGACAGTAATGTCACTTTCTGGGTCTCAGAAGAATGCTGCTTCTCACTGCAGCTTTGTCACAACCTTGAGGTATTTTCAGGCAAGGAGCTTGGAATCCCCTTACAGACCTGCACCAATAGCCTTCAATAATGGCCATGCAGAATAGTCCAGGTGAGGAGGTGTTGTCATAGTGACTTATCCGAGCACATGGAGCAGTTTCATATCTCCTTCCTGCCATCAAATAAGCACTGACTGTGGGAAATAGAGACATGGGCTTGATTCACAAAGACAAATAGCATGCCTTATCAAATTTAGCATGCCTTATCAAAGTTAACACGCCTTATCAGAGTAGCATCGCGAGCGCTACGAACCCGCAGGGGCTCAGGGCAGGACGAGTGGAGCTCTTGTCATTGCCATTTAGCAGGCATAAGTTTGCTATGCTACTCTGATAAGGCATATTAACTCTGATAAGGCATGCTAACTTGATAAGGCATGCTTTTTGTCTTAGTGAATCAAGCCCATGAGGAGAAGGGAATTGCACGGTGGAAGAGACAGGCATGAGAATAAGGACAGTAGTGCACACCAAAATATATTTCAATAATGACACCCACTTCCTTGTATGGCTGTTTATGGTTAGCCATTCTATTGTGGGGATCTGTTATTATGGGAATCTGTTATTACTGGTGGTAGTATGGGAGAGGAAAGAAAACTTACTTACTGGGAGGGACATTACTATTTATGGGGGCCATGGCGTGGGGCTGGGGGTATTGCTATGGGTGAAAGAATGAAGGCATAATGGTCACATTTTTTATTGCTTGGAAAAGTCAATAAGGCCACCAAAGGCATAACAATAGGGTCCTGATCCTCCTCCCTCTCCTCCTGCATGCAAAGTAGCAAAGGGAGCAGTGTATTATATATTTACCTGTTCCAGTGCTGCAGGTCTCCTGTAGGTTTCACAGCCGCGCACACTCTGCAGCCACTTGCTGGCTCCTGATCACATGACTGATGCGAGTCACATGATGGGGAACCAGAGGATGGCAGCCGTGACTGTGCAGCTGTGATGCATGGAGGAGGCCCACAGCACTGGAACAGGTAAATATTACACCACTCCCTGCAGTGCTCTGCATGGCCAGTGGGGGAGTATTTTTTTATAGATGTATTTTTTTTATTGGCTGGCTACAGTTACGGGGGAAGGGGGGGGGAGGGTTTGAACAGCGGAGCCAGCAGGGGATTTGAACAGCGGGGTATTTGAATGGGGGAACCAGCGTTGCAACACGGGTACTGTGAGAGGATAAGAGGAACGGGAAGGCTCATTAGGACTCAGAGCCTTTCCTCTCCTTAGGTAAGATTCTTTTTTTTGCGCTTCAGATTCTCTTTAAAGGGGGTGAAGGGATACCCTGTTCCTTCCGTACGAGACAGGGAAGCTCCCACACAGAATCCTCTTTTAGCAAAACACTGCCCTAGTTTCTCTTACTATATGGACATAAGTCCAAGAGCTGGAATTAAATTTAAAAATCTTCTCATGCATAGAGCTGACCTGGGGAGATGTTTTTAATCCTTAACAAAAGTAAAATTTCACTTTAGACTGATAAAAATAAAGAATAGAAAAAGTTGTACAGTACTATGTTCTAGAAATACTTTCCTCTTATAAACGAGCCGGGTCATATGCCTTTTGAATAAAGAAGTCATATAATATACACTGTACGTCTAGACAGGTGCTGCTATAAAAAGTAAAAAGTTTTGCCAGCTGAACAGAGTAAAATTAAACTATTAAACAAATGATCTCATCTTGGCTTGCGACACTCCTGGGTACTTGCTTAGCTACAGCTTTCTTCAAAGCACGCTGCGTAGCTGTGATGATCCGCTCAGCTGGCTGCACAGGCAGACAGCTGTTTGTCCATTCCTCTAGTCTGTGGGCTGCAGGTCTCTGGAACTGAGACCTGTCTTTCCATTGCAAGTTTCTGGTCTGTTCTCTTGCTGGAGAATTTGCATACATTCGTTATGCAAATCCCCTACCTGCCTTCTTTAATGACTGGCACTATAAGAGCTTTATGTTTCCCAGAATGCTTTGCTGGACATTTCCCTTCCATGCTCAGTTCCTGATGGACACTGCTGGAGTGTCAGCCATTGCTATCTAGTATAGTTAATTCCTGGGGGTTGCTTTAGGCTCCCCTGCTAGCCCAGTCAGGTTGTATTATCTGTATTGCCTGTTCTGTCTTGTCTTGCCTTTTTGCCATTGTCCTGTCCCTATGGTGGTTGACAGGAAATGGTTCTGATCTCTGTTCTTGGAGTATAGCTGGTGCAGCGGTTGCTACCAGCTATCTCTTCTGTTCTGTTTCCTGGGATCGCGCTAGCTACTTTTTGCTAGCGCTGGGGATCCTTCTGTTCTGTCTTGTCTGTCGCGATTGCGCTGTCACCAGCGGCGGTTGATAGCGAATCGCTCTGTCTTGTTTAGATCGCACTAGCCGCTAGCGTTAGCGGCTGTGGATCTTTCTGATCTGTGTTCCTGCTTGGATCACACTTGCTCTGGCGGAAGAGCGGTGGATCCTTTCTGCCTAGTTCCTGTTTTTCGTGTGTCTGTCTTGTCCGCTACGCTTGCTGCAGGCTCGGTGAGGTAACCGTTAAGCAAGTGCTCGCGTCCTCTGTTTCATGTTTGTCTGTCGATGGTTAGTTAGGCGTGCTTGTCTCTATTGTGCTTATCACGTGGAGACCGCGCATAACCGCGTGCACTGTTGCGAATGAGTGCGGTGTTCGCGGTTAGCTAGCGTTTATTATTTTCCGTATCTCCTTATTGTATTATTTGCTGTGCCTTTGCTACCCTCGTATTCTATTCTGATCTGCCTTGTGTCACGTCTGGCGATCGCACCTCTCGCGATCGCGGTCCTATTTCATATCTGCTGTTGTGTGTGCGCGGTCGCGGAGTGGCGACTGGATTGGCGCACACACATACAACCTATCCCTTTGCTCAATCTCATTCGCAATCGCCTCTCTTGCGATTGCGTTCTGCGCTTCGTACAATTCCTGTCTGGCACCTGTGGAGGTACAGAGGATTGGTTCCTCTGCACTCCCCAGCGCCATCTGCCGACAGGAATTTCCCTCTACAGGTGCGTAGCACCTTTTGCTGGGTTCCTGCAAATTATACGCTTGTGGAGGATTTCCGCCGTGTCAGCGCACACGTTGTGTGCTGACCACTGGGAAAGTTCCACAATCGTTACAGTAGCTCACTAATTATTCCACATATTATTCCACATATTATTCCACGTGCCTCAACATCAGCAGTTCAAAGCCCAACTCAAAATTGAACAAGGAGGATTCTCCAAGTAATTATGATGATTAGTGTAAATTGTAAGAATGATTTTGGAACTGAACTTTTTTAGGTCAAAATCCACCTGTGCCTCCTTCCATGCCCCATTGTGCCTCCTTCTGTCTTTCTGTGCCTCCGTCTGTCTCCCTGTGCCTCCTTCTGTCCCTCTGTTCCTCTTTCAGCACCCTCTGCCTCCTTCTTTCCTCCTGTGCCTCCTTCTGTCCCCCTTTGTGCCTAGTTTTTGTCTTCCTGTTCCTCCTTCAGTACCCCTCTACCCCCTTCTTTCCTCCTGTTCCTCGTTCTGTCCCCCTGTGCCTCTTTCTGTCCCCCATGCCTCCTTCTGTCCCCCTTTGTGCCTCTACCTGTCCCCGTCCCCCTCATGCACTCCATAGCGCTGCAGAAGCTGTGCTCTCACCTCCCTGCTGGAGTCCAGTGCTGTGCCTGTGTGACCATCCTGTCTGTCTCCTGCTCCCTGTAGTGCTGGCACCTCACTCTCCTCATGTAGCGTGTAATCATATTACATGCAGTAGGAGCTAACCAGGTTTCAAAGAGATATCATAGAAAAAAAGAATCTTAAAAGATTTATCTTAAATACAACCACAAAACCAACAGGCTCGACCGGCTAATCCAACCGACATCTGGTCGGAAAGGACTGTTTTGGCCCATACTGGGGACAGCGGAGTTTGGCTACCTGTATAGCCAATCTCCATAGGGCCAGCGGCGGTTTTAGAGTTAGGTGTAGGTAGGGGGTTAATGTTAGTCATACATGGGGGGAGTTTAGTGTCATGTATAGGTTGGAGAGAGGTGAGTGTTAAGGTGGCCATACACCATACAATTTTTTAAACATCTGTTCAATTTAAGAATTGCAATCAATTTTTCTGACTGATTTTCAGAAAAAATCTGACCAATGTACCACACATGTATGTTCAATCTTTCCCCAATTATGATAAAAATGATTGGAAACTGACAAAATTGCTAGGGTGTGTATATTAATAAATTGACAAACTAACACACACCATACAATCTTTAGAAAGATTGAAGAAAAATATCTGGCATTCCGGATCGATAAAAATCGAAGAAAACGGGAAATCCGATCAGATTTTTCAGTCGAATGAAAAAAAGAAAGCTTTCGATCAATTCGGGAGATCTGATCGTTTTTATCGAATTGCTGTAAAATCGGATCATTTTATTGTATCGTGTGTCGCCACCTTAAGCCATAGATTCAGGGATGGTTACTGAGAGAGTAGGATGCGGGGAAGGTTAGTGTGAGAGTAGGATGCGGGGAAGGTTAGTGTGAGAGTAGGATGCGGGGAAGGTTAGTGTGAGAGTAGGATGCGGGGAAGGTTAGTGTGAGAGTAGGATGCGGGAAAGGTTACTGTGAGAGTAGGATGCGGGAAAGGTTACTGTGAGAGTAGGATGCGGGAAAGGTTAGTGTGAGAATAGGATGCGGGGAAGGTTAGTGTGAGAGTAGGATGCGGGAAAGGCTAGTGTGAGAGTAGGATGCGGGGAAGGTTAGTGTGAGAGTAGGATGCAGGAAAGGCTAGTGTGAGAGTAGGATGCGGGGAAGGTTACTGTGAGAGTAGGATGCGGGGAAGGTTACTGTGAGAGTAGGATGCGGGGAAGGTTAGTGTGAGAATAGGATGCGGGGAAGGTTAGTGTGAGAGTAGGATGCGGGAAAGGCTAGTGTGAGAGTAGGATGCGGGGAAGGTTAGTGTGAGAGTAGGATGCGGGGAAGGTTAGTGTGAGAGTAGGATGCAGGGAAGGCTAGTGTGAGAGTAGGATGCAGGGAAGGCTAGTGTGAGAGTAGGATGCAGGGAAGGCTAGTGTGAGAGTAAGATGCGGGCAAGGCTAGTGTGAGAGTAGGATGCGGGGAAGGTTAGTGTGAGAGTAGGATGCGGGGAAGGTTAGTGTGAGAGTAGGATGCGGGGAAGGTTAGTGTGAGAGTAGGATGCGGGGAAGGCTAGTGTGAGAGTAGGATGCAGGGAAAGTTAGTGTGAGAGTAGGATGCGGGGAAGGTTAGTGTGAGAGAAGGATGCAGGGAAAGTTAGTGTGAGAGTACGATGCGGGAAAGGCTAGTGTGAGAGTAGGATGCGGGGAAGGTTAGTGTGAGAGTAGGATGCGGGGAAGGCTAATGTGAGAGTAAGATGCGGGAAGGTTAGTGTGAGACTAGGATGCGGAGAAGGTTAGTGTGAGAGTACAATGCGGGGAAGGTTAGTGTGAGTGTAGGATGCGGGAAAGGCTAGTGTGAGAGTAGGGTGCAGGGGGGGGGGGGGTTAGTGTGAGAGTAGGGGGGGGTTAGTGTGAGAGTAGGATGCGGGGAAGGTTAGTTTGAGAGAAGGGTGCAGGGGAGGTTAGTGTGAGAGTAGGATGCGGGGAAGGTTAGTGTGAGAGTAGGATGCGGGGAAGGCTAGTGTGAGAGTAGGATGCGGGGAAGGCTAGTGTGAGAGTAGAATGCGGGGAAGGCTAGTGTGAGAGTAGGATGCGGGGAAGGTTAGTGTGAGAGTAGGATGCGGGGAAGGTTACTGTGAGAGAAGGATGCGGGGAAGGTTACTGTGAGAGAAGGATGCGGGGAAGGTTAGTGTGAGAGTAGGATGCGGGGAAGGTTAGTGTGAGAGTAAGATGAAGGGAAGGTTAGTTTGAGTAGGATGCGGGGAAGGTTAGTGTGAGAGTAGGATGCGGGGAAGGTTAGTGTGAGAGTAGGATGCGGGGAAGGTTAGTGTGAGAGTAGGATGCGGGAAAGGTTAGTGTGAGAGTAGGATGCGGGGAAGGTTAGTGTGAGAGTAGGATGCGGGGAAGGTTAGTGTGAGAGTAGGATGCGGGAAAGGTTAGTGTCTCACCAAAAATTACGGAGTTGATGCAAAATTGGGTTTTAACCCCTAAAGGGGAAGAATCACATTATGCACAGCTCTGAGTGTCAGTGGGCTGTGGAGTGTCTCACACAGAGAGATACAATAGTACTATCAATACAGTGAAATAATAATGCACTGGAGTGGCTCTGTGCCTGAAAACTTAATGAGGTAACAGCAGTAGTGTGTGCACAACTCTTGGTGGCAGTGGGCTGTAGAGTGTCACACACACACAAAAAACACAGAGGAGACCGATGTGCTAGCCCTCAATAGAGTTGTTTAAAGTGCTTTCGCAGCAAGTGAGGAACAAGAACACAGGCCTAGCTAATGCTTTCCCTACCTGCAGCAAGTCTGGCCCTGCTCTCACTAACAGTCAGCAGCCAACAGAGAATTAATCCAATATGGCCACCGCAAGTGCTTATTTGATAGGGGGGTGGGGTGCTCAGAAAGAGGTTCTAGCTGATTGGCTGCCATGTGCCTGCTAGCTGTGAGGTAAAGGGTGAAAGTTTAGCTCAATGATGATGTATAGGGGCGAATGATGTTCGCAGAGTACTGCTAATTCTGTTCTGATATCTTTGCTTGCATTCAGTTGCTTAGTTTTGATTGCATTCGCAATATATCTCATTGCCATCTGCAATCACTCTGCAGTTCAGAGCAGCTCAGGATGCTGTCATGACTCCTCCTATTGCTTGCTGCAGTTGAACTACAGCCAGACCGCTCTAGATTCCCTACATGCATGTTGTTGCATAATATTGCATGCATTTGTAATGAGAGTCCATTCCATCCACACAGTCAGCCTTTAGGCTCCATTCACACTTGAAATCGCAAAATGCTAGCGATCACCACTAGCCGTTTTGCAGGAGTGATTTTTCCGCAATTAACGCAGAAGAATCACTGGACAAAGTAGCGTTTTGGAGCGATCGCGATTAGCGGTTCTATACATACAATACAATACAATAACATTTCTATAGTGCTTTTCTCCCATAGGACTCAAAACGCTTAGGCTCTCTCAGATTCAGTAATTAGTAGGATGAAGTATTCACACAACAAAAGTTATATTTCTGCAAATGCCAAACTGAACAGGTGGGTTTTCAGTCTGGATTTAAACACGTCCATGCTTGCAAATCTGTGATTGCTCCAGAATCGCTGCAGGTAATGCGTTTGCGATTATCGCTAATCACAAAACACCCAAGAACACTGAGAGAACACTGCCATAGGATAACATGGGCTACGCATTTTTAAAAAACGCTAGCGGTTTTCACGATTCCCGCTTAGGTGTGAACGAGCCCTTAGTCTTCAATCAGACTAGCACAGGATTGAGTGATTACCATTCAGCCGTGTGGGCATTTGCATGCCTGCTCTCATTGGGTGATGATCATAGAAAAGTCTCCTCCTCCTCTCACATCTTGCCTGTCATAGCATTCAGCTTTGCCTTAGCTGGGTCTCTCTTGTGTGAAGTGTGAATTGTATTGCTTAACCTTGCCTTGCTTGCTTGGAATGTCACTGCACCCCCACGGAGGTACAGTGAAGTCTTTCCTATCCTGATAGCTTAGACACTGTCTTCACCATATACATATATATATATATATATATATATATATATATAGATAGATAGATAGATAGATAGATAGATAGATAGATAGATACATATACATATACACATATACATATACATCTATATATATATAAAATCGTATGTGTGTGTGTGTATGTATGTGTGTGTGTGTGTGTATGTGCCGCGATCACGCGAAAACGGCTTGACCGATTTGAACGAAACTTGGTACACAGATCCCTTACTACCTGGGATGATATGTTCTGGGGGTCTTGCGGCCCCCCTGCACACCTGGGCAGAGCTACAAACAGCAAATCAGATTCCACCCATTCAAGTCAATGGAAAAAATGTAAAAGGCTGCCATTCTCACAGTAATCAAGCCAGAGTCCCCACACTTGGCACAGTTGGTCACTTGGTGTCTGAGGTTACAAATCCAGGAAAAGTGGGCGGACCATAAAACAGCCAATCAAATTTCAGCCGTTCATTTTAAATGGGAAAATGTAAACTGCAGCCATTCTTAGACTGTTAATCGCAGGGTTCTCAAACTTGCCACACTTGAAAGAATATTTTTATTGAGTTTTAAGTGGCAACAGCGCCACTACAGCATAACAAATTCAACATTGTAACATTGGTAGAATACAGTCCAGAGGGAAAAGGGGGAGAATGTTGCTCGGTATGATGGTGTTCTGTAATCCCAGAAGAAGGGGGGGGGGGGTCTGGTCCGGTCGCATGCCTCTCCAGAGTACCGTAATATCGGCAATTAGGTTAGTAAGCTAGATATTAATCAATTAACTCTAAATCGTGATACAAAAGCCACTTGTTCCATGTTCTGGCGAATTTCTTAGGACATTTCCTCTTAGTGTATACTCGTTTAATATATATTAAGTCTTTGTGGACATACTCTTTCCAGTGTTTCATACGTGGTGGGGTTTCTTGGTTCCATTTTAACACTATCAGCTTTCGTGCATAAGCTACCAGTGTCCTGAATGCTGTCAGCTTGTGTGTGGATAAAAGGCTATCCTCAATATTACCCAGCAATAACGCCTCAGGGGTAAATGGTATAGGGATGTTAAATATTCTCTGAAGTTCTGCGTGGATATGTTTCCAGTATGGTGTTATGTGGGTGCATTGCCAGAAAATGTGGAAAGAGTCTGCTTTGGCTTGCGCGCACCTATTGCATGCTCCCATTGAAGTTGGATAGATTTTAAGTAGTCTTGCCGGAGATAGATAGCATCTGTGGATGAATTTGAGGGCAATTAACCTGTCTCTGGATGCAATAGTGGTCGTAAAGAAATAGCCGAGGATAGTCTCCCATCTCTCTGTGGTGAGGTCTGGGATATCAGATTGCCATTTTTTGAGGAGATCCTCAGCGATTCCTCTACCCCTTGGAGGAAATAATTTGTAAAAGGTGGATACGACATGTTCAAGATGTTCCTTGATAATTTCTGCCTCAATAGGGTGTGACTGTATCAGTAGAGGGCCGTCTGTGGGGTGAAATTGTGCATTAAATGCATGCCTTAGCTGTATGTATCGGAAGTACATAAAGGGGGGTATACTAAACTCCCGTTTCAGTGTTGTAAACGATTTGAGGGAGCTATTGTCTGTGATGTCTGCTAACTTGGTAATGCCGTGGTCTGCCCAGATTTTAGGGTCTGGGACCGTTAGGAAGTGTGGAAGGGTATGATTTGCCCAGAGTGGGGTGAATGGAGAGATTTGTCCAGAGTGGGACATAAGACCGTTTATTTTTTCCCATATTCGTACTGTATTAAGCATGTTTGTGGTTGCGCGCGGGATCTGTTTACTGCCTCTGAATGGGAGGCTGGTAAGGGCGTTATATGAGCCCATGATTTCAGCCTCCAGAACAGTAGCAGGATTTAGTGGAGATTGAGCAAACCACCAACGTATGCTAACCAAGCTGGAAGCCCAATAATAATGTTCAAAGTCAGGAAGGCTAATGCCTCCCTGGGTTTGATTGAGCTGCAGTGCTGACAGTGCAATACGGGGGTTTTTGGGGTACCACAGTAGGGCGGAGATATTTTTATTTATTTCTGTGAAGAATTTTTTGGGAAGCAACACTGGACAATTTCTAAAGTAGTAAAGAAATTTAGGTAACATGTTCATTTTGATGGCGTTTGCCCGTCCTAGTAGTGTTAGGGGTAGGGATTTCCAAGCTTGGCATTTCTGTTTGAGTTTGGTCAGCGCGGGGTGGAGGTTTAAGCGGGTGTAGTCTTGTGGGGTTCTCGTAATTTTGATCCCTAAATAGGTAATCTCCGATACCCATCTGAGAGGGTTTACTGGAAGAGGGGGGATGACTTGTGTGTCTAGTGGCAGTATCACCGATTTGTCCCAATTGACTTTAAAGCCAGAATGGGATCCGTATGTTTTAATGGAGGAGAGTGCGGCTGCTAGAGAGGGGCCGGGGTCTGTTAAATATAGTAGTATATCATCTGCGTATAGAGAAATTTTTTCTGAGCAAGACCCATATTGTAATCCCCGAATTTGTGTGTTGGCCCTAATCATGATAGCTAGCGGTTCAATTGCAATAGCGAACAGTGTTGGCGATAACGGGCAGCCCTGTCTCGTTCCCCTCGAAAGCACAAAAGGGATAGAGATATTTAGCCCAGTATGTACTAAGGCCCTCGGCGTGGTGTAGAGCACTCTGATCCATTGCACAAACCTAGCACCAATGCCAAATCTATGCATGGTCCCCCATAGAAAATCCCAATCCACCACGTCGAAGGCCTTTTCGGCATCAAGGGAAACTACCACGCGTGAACCGACGTGATCATGAGTTATTTCGAGGTTAGTCATTAACCGCCTCAGGTTAATGTCGGTGCCTTTACCTGGGATAAACCCGGACTGGTCCGGGTGTATTATTTTGGTGATAATTGAGTTCAATCGGATGGAGAGTATTTTAGCTAGTATTTTGTAATCTTGGTTCAGTAGGGAAATCGGGCGGTATGATTGACATAGTGTTAGATCTTTGCCTTTTTTAGGGAGGACGGTAATTAGCGCTTCTTGCATTGAGTGGGGAAGGTTGCCTGTTTCTAGAATGTGTTTGAATAGTCGAAGAAGGCGCGGGGTGAGCATTTTTTTGTATTGTTTATAAAAGGCTGCCGGCAGCCCGTCTGTGCCCGGAGATTTAGAGTCCGGCAGGCCTTTAATAACTTCTCTAATCTCTTCCTCAGTGATGTCTGCTTCCAGGAAAACTCTGTCATCAGCAGACACCACTGGGAAGTGCAGAGTATCTAAAAATGCCATAATTTGTGATGGTGGGCTGGGTTGGGGTGAGGAGTAGAGTTTTTTGTAGTAGGCTGTAAATTCATTATTTATGTCTTGGGCATTGCTCAGGGTCTCGCCTGCTTGGTTTTGTATTAAGCCTAAACTTGCCACACTTGGTCACTGGGTGGATGTGATTAAGATTCAAGAAAATGGGTGGAGCCTACAACAGCCAATCAAAATGCACATATTGATTTTCAAGGGGAATATTTAAACTGCTGCTATTCTTACACTTTTAATGGCAGAGGCTTCAAACTTGCTACAGTCGGTCATTGGGTGACTGAGGTCCAAATTCACTAAAGGGGCGAGGCCACATACAGCCAATCAGATGTCCTTGGTGGATTAACTGCTTCCATTCACACATTTTTGATGCCAGGAACCTGACAGCTCACAAACTTGGTCATTGAGTGACTGTGTGTCAAGGTTACAAAAAGTGGGCGGAGCCAAAACTACTTTTACTGGGAAAATATAAACTGCAGCCATTCTTACACCGTTAATGGCAATGTTCTCAAACTTTGCACAGTTGGTCATTGGGTGACAGATTAAGATTTTGGAAGGTGGGTGGAGCCTACAACAGCCAATAAAAAAAAAAACTCTTAATGGCAGAGGCCTAACATCTGCTACAGTCAGTCACTGGCAGGGCCGGATTTCTGGCAAGGCCACATAGGCCATGGCCTAGGGCACCAGAAATTTAGGGGCGGCTGAGTGAGGGGCAGTAAAGCTGTTCTATGCAGCCATCCCTATCTACAAAGACAGCTTTAACCTTTGAACTCTCTGTCCTGTACTTGAGTCGTCCCTGCAAGACCTGTAAGCTCTATCTTGCAGGTACACATCAGCCTAACTCATGGTTACACAATGGGTGCATCATTAATGAGATGCCAAACATAACATAAAAGTTCTTAAGGAAAACATAATTTATATGCGTATTACTAAAATAGTTATTGTCTGTGGCATCCAATGATGTAAGTAGAATTATCATTGGGGCACGCAGAGACAACAACCATACAGACGGTATAGTTGGCCTTGGGCGGTAAAAAGTACAAATCCGGCCCTGGTCACTGGGAGACTGGGGTTTAAATTCTAAAGGGAGCGGGCCAAAAACAGCCAATCAGATTTGTTTAATTTCAATGGTAAAATGCAACTTATTGATGCCAAAAACCCCAAAGCTCATAAACTTGGTCATTAAGTGACTGTATGTCAACATTAGAAATAGTGGGCGGAGCCAAAAACAACTAACTTTTTACATGGGGAAATGTAAACTGCAGCTTTTCTTACACTGTTAATGGTAGGGTTCTCAAACTTCACACAGTTGGTCACTGGGTGACTAGGATTATTATTAGAAAAAGCAGGTGGAGCCTACAAGAGCCAATCAACATTCAACTATTGATTTTCAAGGGGAATATTGAAACTGCAGCCATTCTCACACTGTTAATTGCAGAGGCCTCAAACCTGCTACAGTCGGTCGTTAAGTGTTTGGGGTTCAAATTCAGTAACGGGGTGGAGCCAAAAACAGCCAGATTTCTTTTCTGGATAAACTGCTTCCATTACCACAATTTTCATGCCAGGATCCCAAAAGCTCACAAACTTGGTCATTGAGTAGTGACTGTGTGTCAAGGTTACAAAAAGTGGGTGGAGTTAAAAACAGATTTTTCTGGGAAATTGTAAACTGCAGCCCTTCTTCACTGTTAATGGCAGGGTTCTCAAACTTAGCATAGCTGGTTACTGGGTGACTGGGATTAATATTCAGAAAAGTGGGTGGAGCCTAAAATGCCTATCAAAAATCACATGTCACTTTTCAAAGAGAATATTAAAATTGCTGCCATTCTTGCACCGTTAATGGCACAAGCCTCAAACCTGGTACAGTTGGTCATTGGGTCACTGAGGTTCAAATTCAGAAAAGGGGACAGAGCCACAAACAGTGAATCAGATTTGTTTCATTTCATGGGAAAATACAAATTATTGATGCCAAGGACCCCAAAACTCACAAACTTGGGCATTGAGTAGTGACTTTGTGTCCAGGTTACAAAAAGTCGGCAGAGCCAAAAACAAATTTCACTGGGAAAGTGTAAACTGCAGCCCTTCTTACACTGTTTATTTCAGTGTTCCCAATCTTTGCCCAGATGGTCACTGAGTGACTGAGATTAATATTCAGGGAAGTGGGTTGAGCCTATAATAGCCAATCAAAATTCACCTGTTGATTTTCAAGTGGAATATTTAAATTGCTGCCATTTTTACATTGGGTGACTGGGGTTTAAATGCTGGAAGGGATGGAGCCACAAACAGCTGATTTGTTTAATTTCTATGGTAATATACAAATTATTGATGCCAAGGACCCCAAAGCTCACAAACTTGGTCATTGAGTGTTTGTGTGTTAGGGTTAGTAAGTGGGCAACGCCGGGTCATCAGTGGGTGGAGACAAATACAAATGTCACTACGAAAATGTAAACTGCAGCCATTCTGTTAATGGCAGGGTTTTTAAACTTTGCAGAGTTGGTCACTGGGTGACTGGGATTAATATTCAGAAAAATGGGTGGAGCCTACAAAAGTGAATCAAACTTCACCTGTTGCTTTTCAAGGGGAATATTTAATTGCTACCATTCTTGAACTGTTAATGGCACAGGCCTCAAACCTGGTACAGTTGGTTATTGGGTGACTGGGGTTCAAATTCAGAAAAGGGGGTGGAGCCACAAACAGCCACTCAGATTTCAATGCAGATTATTGATACCAAAGACCGCAAAGCTCACAAACTTGGTCAGTGAGTAATTGTGTGTTAGGGTTAGAAAAAGTAGGCGGAGCCAACACCAGCCAAATACATACCCGGGCAACCAGCTAGTATATCTATATATATATAGATATATATCTATATCTATCTATATCTATCTATCTAGTGGCTGGGTAGTGTACTGGTTAAGGGCTATGCCTTTGACATGGGAGACCAGGGTTCGAATCCTGGCTAGGTCAAGTACTTATTCAGTAGGGAGTTCAAGGCAAGACTCCTTAACACTGCAGGGTGGCCTCTTGAGTGCGTCCCAGTGGCTGCAGCTCTTGAGTGCTTTGAGTCCAACAGGAGAAAAGCGCTATACAAATGTTTGGAAGGAATATATATATATATATATATATATATATATATATATATATATATATATATATATACTAGCAGACCCAAGCATGATTAAAAACTGGCTCTAGGTCTGTGTTTCTCGCTGCCCCCACAGCATGCTAGTGCACCCGCTGCACATGCTCGCACACCCGTACACCGCACACACGGCCGCCCGCTCACATGCCCGCCTATATATATATATATACATTCCGATTCTTATCTCTTCCCATGAAAATCCCTTCTTTGGATGTAGCCTTGTATGCCGTCTGTCAGTCAGAAATGAACTTTTTTTAAGAGCCGCTGAAGCGAAAAAAAAAATCCTTTATAATAATATGCAAGTGTCTCTACGTCCCTGTGCCTGACTTCCTGTGTGTGTGTGTGTCCTGTGCAGGGAGGGATGCAGAGACTGTGTAGAGCGGATGGAGGATGGGGGCAGAAGGGGTGGACGTGCGCGGACATGGTGTGCGTGAGCGCGTGTGCAGGCGGGCGTGTGCGGGTGCTGCGGGCACGAGTGCTGAAAAACCTAGCCCGTTTTTAAACGGGCTAAGGTTACTAGTTATGATATATTGAATTGGTTGTGTAGTATGGATAATTGCGCATGCGTGGGACCTCTGTGCCTATAGGGCTGGAGGAAGCCCCAGGTAAGTATCAAATGTTTTGTTTTTAACGTTTCTGGTTTCTCTAAATACACCTCTCTGCTGCTGCAGCTATCCTTGATAGGCTTTGGGGCTCCATATCAATGGAGTGCTTGGGGCCCCATGTAATATTTACACTGGGGCCCCACGCCCCAAGCTCCTTAGTTAAAACTTTATCATACGTGAGGATTCTAGACAGCAAGTTCAACTTGTTGGTCACAAAGAATAGTCTATACTCACCTTCTTCTTGGCACTGGGACAGTTGATAGGTTCATTTGATGCACAAAGCATTAATTAATTTTTTATTTATTTAAGTATTTATACAGCACTGACATATTACGCAGCGCTGTACAGAGTATATATATTATCTTGTCACTAACTGTCCCTCAGAGGGGCTCACAATCTAGTCCCTACCATATGTCTATATCGTGTAGTGTATGTATCATAGTATAGGGCCAATTTTAGGGAGAAGCCAATTAACTTATATGTATGTTTTTGGGGTGCGGGAGGAAACCAGAGTGCCCAGAGGAAACCCACGTAGATACAGGGAGAACATACAAACTCCTTTCAGATGTTGACCTGGCTGGGATTTGAACCAGGAACCCAGCGCTTGCAAGGCGAGAGCACTAACCACTACGCCACCGTGCTGCCCTATAATGCAGTAACATACCTTTCAACTTTGTGAGATGAGAAAGAGGGACACTTAAGCCACACCTCTGCCACACCCCTGATACACCCCCACCACACCCCTAGTCGCGCATACCATAAAGATTTCATAAGAAAAATATATTGTTTTATAATTCAAACCACACTGGTCATTTCTATCCTGGTTCATTTTGCTTCATATTAAAATTTTCAAATTAGTAATACAGTGGTGTGAAAAACTATTTGCCCCCTTCCTGATTTCTTATTCTTTTGCATGTTTGTCACACTTATATGTTTCTGCTCATCAAAAACCGTTAACTATTAGTCAAAGATAACATAATTGAACACAAAATGCAGTTTTAAATGACGGTTTTTATTATTTAGTGAGAAAAAAAAACTCCAAATCTACATGGCCCTGTGTGAAAAAGTGATTGCCCCCCTTGTTAAAAAATAACTTAACTGTGGTTTATCACACCTTAGTTCAATTTCTGTAGTCACCCCCAGGCCTGATTACTGCCACACCTGTTTCAATCAAGAAATCACTTAAATAGGAGCTATCTGACACAGGGAAGTAGACCAAAAGCACCTCAAAAGCTAGACATCATGCCAAGATCCAAAGAAATTCAGGAACAAATGAGAACAAAAGTACTGTAATTGAGATCTATCAGTCTGGTAAAGGTTATAAAGCCATTTCTAAAGCTTTGGGACTCCAGCGAACCACAGTGAGAGCCATTATCCACAAATGGCAAAAACATGAAACCGTGATGAACCTTCCCAGGAGTGGCTGGCCGACCAAAATTACCCCAAGAGCGCAGAAAAAACTCATCCGAGAGGCCACAAAAGACCCCAGGACAACATCTAAAGAACTGCAGGCCTCACTTGCCTCAATTAACCACTTGCCGACCGCACACTCATAACGTGCGTCGGCAAAGTGGCAGCTGCAGGACCAGCGACGCAGTACTGCGTCGCCAGCTGCAGCCTAATTAATCAGGAAGCAGCCGCTCGTACGAGCGGCTGCTTCCTGTCAAATCACGGCGGGGGGCTCCGTGAATAGCCTGCGGGCCGCCGATGGCGGCTCGCAGGCTAGATGTAAACACAAGCGGAAATAATCCGCTTTGTTTACATTTGTACGGCGCTGCTGCGCAGCAGCGCCGTAAGGCAGATCGGCGATCCCCGGCCAATCAGCGGCCGGGGATCGCCGCCATGTGACAGGAGACAGCCTGTCACTGGCTGCACAGGACGGATAGCGTCCTGTGCAGCCGGATCTCCAGGAGGGGGCCAGGTAGGAGAGGGAGGGGGAGGATTTCGCCGCGGAGGGGGGCTTTGAGGTGCCCCCCCCGCCACCCACAGCAGGCAGGAGAGATCAGACCCCCCCAGCACATCATCCCCATAGGGGGGAAAAAAGGGGGGCAATCTGATCTCCCTGCCTGCACCCTGATCTGTGCTGGGGGCTGCAGAGCCCACCCAGCACAGATCACTCAAACCAGCGCTGGTCCTTAAGGGGGGGGGTAAAGGGTGGGTCCTCAAGTGGTTAAGGTCTGTGTTCATGACTCCACCATAAGAAAGAGACTGGGCAAAAACGGCCTGCATGGCAGATATCCAAGGCGCAAACCACTTTTAAGCAAAAAGAACATTCAGACTCGTCTCAATTTTGCTAAAAAACATCTCAATGATTGCCAAGACTTTTGGGAAAATACCTTGTGGACCGACAAGAAAAAAGTTGAATTTTTTGGAAGGTGCGTGTCCCATTACATCTGGCGTAGAAGTACCACAGCATTTCAGCAAAAGAACATCATACCAACAGTAAAATATGGTGGTGGTAGTGTGATGGTCTGGAGTTGTTTTGCTGCTTCAGGACCTGGAAGGCTTGCTGTGATAGATGGAACCATGAATTCTACCGTCTACCAAAAAATCCTGAAGGAGAATGTCCAGCCATCTGTTCATCAACTCAAGCTGAAGCGATCTTGGGTGCTGCAGCAGGACAATGACCCAAAACACACCAGCAAATCCACCTCTGAATGGCTGAAGAAAAACAAAATGAAGACTTTGGAGTGGCCTAGTCAAAGTCCTGACCTGAATCCTATTGAGATGTTGTGGCATGACCTTAAAAAGGTGGTTCATGCTAGAAAACCCTCAAATAAAGATAAATTACAACAATTCTGCAAAGATGAGAGGGCCAAAATTCCTCCAGAGCGCTGTAAAAGACTTGTTGCAAGTTATCGCAAACGCTTGATTGCAGTTATTGCTGCTAAGGGTGGCCCAACCAGTTATTAGGTTCAGGGGGCAATTTCTTTTTCACACAGGGCCATGTAGGTTTTGAGTTTTTTTTCTCACTAAATAATAAAAACCATCATTTAAAACTGCATTTTGTGTTCAATTATGTTATCTTTGACTAATAGTTAACGGTTTTTCATGAGCAGAAACATTTAAGTGTGACAAACATGCAAAAGAATAAGAAATCAGGAAGGGGGCAAATAGTTTTTCACACCACTGTATATCAATTTAAAGGATGGGAATAAATAGTTTAGAGTCAATCAAACACATTTTTTACTAGAGAAATATATATAATTACATAGAAAGAGGGACAAAGTCCTGAAAGAGGGACAAATGAGAAGAAAAGAGGGACAGAGGTACAGGGCTCCCAAAGAGGGACTGTCCCTTCCAAAGACACACAGACACTGAGCCTGATGCATAAAACTGTACATTGCGCAGACACCATATGTAAAACAGTGCATTGGTCCATTGTTTGTTTTCTGGGCAGAGGAAAAGAAGGTAAATTCAAGAGGTTATTAAAGCCCCTGTCAAGTTTCTTTCTTTTAAATATTTATATCAGAACATTGCTTTAAAGGGAGTCTGAAGCGTTAGGTTTTTCTGGTTTGTTTGTTTGTTTTTTCTAAACAGATACTTACCTAAGGAGAGGTAAGTCTCTGGGTCCTATAGAGCCTTCCCGTTCCTCTCCTGGTTCCCTCGTTCCACCCCAGGTTAGCAGTCACTGAGCATTGAGTGGGAGACTGCTCTCTGCCACCTCGAAAGTCTTTGCGAGTCCGAATTCTCCCGAAGATGGGCCGCTCCGTTCTGCACATGTGCAGTATGGAGCTGCCTGTTTTCGGGAGCACTCGGGTTCCTGAAGACTTCCAAAGCCTCCTGTGGCGGGAGATTTGAATGGAGGAGCATGCGGGGGAACGAGGGGACCGTAAGAGGAGTGGGAAGGTTCTATAGGACCCAGAGCCCTCCCTCTCCTTAGGTGAGTATCTGTGTTTTTTTTTTTTTATCGCTTCAGACTCACTTTAACACTTTAAGTGAATAATGCATATGACTACTTTCATAATGCAGTGTTGCAATGGGTTGCATTAGACAATATACGGTAATCACATTGCTAATGCAAGGCAATTATATTGTAATGGCACATTCACTTTGGCATGTTAGCTTTGTGGTGCAACAGGAATCCGTTGGTATAATTCATTGCATGCAGTGCGCTACTTGATGACATGTGCATTCACAGTTACAGGGAAGCATACTTTTCATGTACTATATACTTCAGTGTATGCTTGCCCGGATTTACAACACAGGAGCCTATAGGCACAAATGTCCTGGCAGGCTGGCACCCTAGACTTCACCCTCCATGAACCTACAAACCCCCACCAAAGCACACCACAAGTATGCTGGATGGCCCAGCAGTCACTTCTTCCTTACCTCCCTTGTGCGTCATAGGTAGCTACAGGTGTCCCTAAGCACTAGGTAGCCAGATGCACCCTCACTATTAAGTAGCTAATGGTTCCCTCGACTGAAAGGAGATCTGGTTAGTGGAATGCCAAGAGCTGGATGAGTAACCTCTCATTAAGTGCTGGTTCAGACGGACGCTTGTGGAGTGTTAACCGCAAGCGTTCGGAACGTCGCGGTAAACGCTCCCATTCAAGTGAATGGGAGCGTTTACACCGAGATTTTGCACGCGTTTGCACGATCGCGGCGTTCGGGTCCCGATTTTCGCGAGCGTTCGAGCTGCCCCTGGAAGCGACATGTAGCTTTCAATGTCCTCCTAGGGGAACAAAAAAACGCGACTGCATCGGAATGCGACATGAAGGCTACTGAAAGCCTGACCGCGCAGCCGGAGCAACGCCCCCAAATGCGACGCCACGCAGACGTCCGTCTGAACCAGCCCTTAGGGAAGGAAGGAGGGGAGGGAGGGAGACAGAAAGAGGGGGGGGGGGGTCTGAGCCGCTTTTTCATCATCCTGCGCCTGTAGGCACATGCCTACAGTGCCTAATGGTAAATCCGGCCCTGACTGCATGTGTCAGATGATCAACCTCATCAATCTTCAGCTGCATGTCCCCTTCTGAAAGCAGGGACCTATGGTGAAACTGGCGAATGGCGTGTTAAAAAAACAAGACAAGACAAATAACATTTACCGTAGATCACGCTTTTCTCCTGGTGGACTCAAAGCTCCAGAGCTGCAGCCACTAGGACGCGCTCTATAGGCAGTAGTAGTGTTAGAGTCTTGCCCAAGGTCTCCTTACTGAATAGGTGCTCTTCTCTTCTCCAAACGCAGTTTGCTGATCCATAAAGTGACAATGAGGCTGACTGATATTTCATAAATAGGGATTATCAAAGAGATGCAAACACTTCTAAGTTTATGCAAATTGTTATGCAAATATATGTAGTTTGTAAATGGACCAATCAATATAAACCTAGGTTTAAATTCATTGGTCCTTTTTGAGGCTGTGTATATTTGCATAAAATGTGCATATATTTGCATCAACTCGGAAGCATTTGCATTTCATTTATCATCCCTATTCATAAATATGGCAATTGCTGATTTTCATGTGGATGTTTGCTGTATATTGTGATCGCATATAAGCAGCAATCAGGCTAAACAATGCCTTTTCAGCTGATCGCCACTTCCACACATCCAGTATTCATACCTCCCAACTCTTTGAGATGAGAAAGAGGGACACTTAAGCCACGCCCCTGCCACACCCTTGATCACACCCTCGGCACACCCCTAGTCATGAATACCATAAAGATTTCATAAGAAAAATATGTTGTTTTACAACTCAAACACTGGTCCTTACTATCCTGTTTCATTTTCCTTCATATTAACATTTGAAAATTAAAGAAATATTTGAATTTAAAGGATGGGAATAAAGTTTGGAGTCAATCAAACACATTTTTCAGTAGAGAAATATATATATTTACATAGAAAGAGGGACGAAGTCCTGAAAGAGGGACAAATGAGGAGGACAGAGGGACAGGGCTCCAAAATAGGGACTGTTCCTCCAAAAGAGGGACAGTTGGAACTTGGGAGCTATGAGTATTCTCAAAAGTTACACTTCCCCCCTTCCCCCCCTCCCCCCCAAACGACTGCAGTTCTCTGGTGATTAGGCTAATCTAAATAAACCAAAAAAAATAAATAAAGAATAGTCCCGAAAACTTTTTTTTACATGCCACAGTTGCCATGAGGGCTTGAGTTGCTGATTTTAGGAGATCAGTTGCAGTACCAAAAATGACCGCTAGATGGCAACATCATCCTACGTAAGACCTGAGATCTTTCTAGACGCAATCGTCTGGCTGGATGAGTCTACCGAGCGGCAACAGGTGAACCCAGGCTGGAAATACTCTTATTTTTATAATAAACTAACGTACGCTGCGCTATGCCTGCCCATCCAGTGTTGTTACTATATGTCAGACACAGTGATGGCGCATCATTGGCTCATAGCTTTCAGCTATGGCGTAGCTAATGCAGCTATAGTAGGTTCTAAGGGCTGGTTCTCAGTCAGTGCAGGACGCAATTGCCTCGCGTTTACAATTTTTGGTGATTGCACTTTGCAACTTCACGCAAGCAGTAGGCCTCTTTCACAGAGAGACGTTAAAGTCGCACATTAGAAAAAGTTTTAACGTGGACTAACGCACAGCAATACTACGGTAAGTTTGTGCAACATTCACAGTGCACACGTTGCGTTTGTGTGTAACGTGTAGCGTTATTAGAAAGTGCTGCATGCTGTGCGTTATACACGTTATTAGCTGCGTTGGACTGTTTGCACATGCTCAGTAATGACCTGGAAGCATAGTTTTCATTGCCTGTATGCCTACTGTATGCGGCGATAGCAGGGCATAGAGTTGCTCTGTGACATTTTTGGGACGTTGCGTTGTTAGTTTGCACTGCAACTTTAACGTCGCATCAAAACGCAACGTCCCGCTGTAAAAGTAGCCTTTCACACTAGAGCCATTTTCCTGCGTTTTAACGCAAAGTCCAAACTCTGCGTTAACCAAGATAAAATGAAAGTCCAAAGACTTTAATTTTACCTTTCACACCCGACACTGCGTTTCGGAGCGTTGCGGTTCAACACACCCGGGAGCGTTGAACTGCTGAGAGCCGGCGTTTCCCCGTCGGGTGAATAATAGCTACCGCCGCTGATTGCGTCGCACCGCAGATCCCCGTCGACACGCCGACGGCTATTCAACACGCGCAGGAAACGGCTCCTGCACACGTTGTCTAATGTGAAAGAGCCCTAAGAAACGCATCATGATCACTCAAAAACTGCTACAAGCAGTGCATTTTGCGATTTTATACATTGTCACAGCGCTGCAATGTGAATACTTACGTTAAAATACATTGTTGCATCGCTTTGCGGATTGCCAGGGATCAGCAAAGCGCTGAAAAAGCACTCCATTGTGAACCAACCCTGGGCACCCTGCAGAGCAGCGTCACGTTTCCTCAAACAGCTTGTGGTTTCAGAATAATAAAGTACTGTGATTTTAAAGGACCGCTATTGCGAAAAAAGTAGGCAGTTCAAATTTGACAGAACCGACAGGTTTTGGGCCAGTCCAGGGCCGGGCCTGAGGCATAGGCTGGAGAGGCTCCAGCCTCAAGGCGCAGTGTAGGAGGGGGCGCACAATTCATTCAGCTGTCATTCCTAATTGTGTATTAAGCAGAAAGAAATAAGAAAAGGGGATACATAGCAGTGACTGCAAGCCAGATAACTAGATATTAAGGTGTTGGGGAGGTTGTGGGCCCTGTGGTCCTCTTAGTCTAATAGCAATCAGTGTGTGACGACTGAGGTGGGAGGGATGGAGGGGCGCACTTTGGTGTCTCAGCCTTGGGTGCTGCAGGAACTTGTCCCAGCTCTGGGCCAGTCGATCTCCTCTTTTTGTTTTCCACAGCATATCCTGAACGGCAGTTTAACTGTCAAAATAGTAAGATATCAGCCAGCCTCCTTAGGGCCCGTTCAGATCACAAATGCGGATGGCCATGCGTGCGGAACGCGTGCGGACCGCAACGCGTACGAACGCATGGCCATCCGCGTTTGTGTGCGTTGCGTTGCTGATCCCATCACTGAAAAGTGAATGGGACAGCCACGCGTTTTGTCAAAATCTGCGTGCAGCATGCGTTCCCGGACCGCACAGGTCCGGAACGCATGCAGTGTGTACATCAGACAGTGCACTCTATGCACTGTCTGATGTCATGCGTGTCGGCCTCCTGCACGCGTTTCCAAAACGCGGCTGGAAACGCGTGCAGTGTGAACGGGCCCTAACTCACTTGCACACTATTTTGTCAGTTAGACTTTGCAACTGCTGGTCAAGAAACGTTGCTGAAAGAAAACCCTGCAAATCCCCCATGAGGAGATGGATTGGCCCAAAACATGTCGGTTATGTCACATTTTAACTGCCTACTATTTTATCGATAGTGGTCTTTTGAGTGGGACAGGGTCCCGCCCTCCCAAGCAAAACTCCTAACCAATGCGAAGTGTGCCCAGTATTTTTTTCACAGCAGCTCCCTCTCACCCCATGAATTACTGTCGCCTGATTTCTCTCTATCAGCCCCCACCAGCAAAATTGTGGCTGGGTTAATCATACCCCCCCTCCCCTTCCCACAATTGTAACGCCGTTGACTTTGCCATGAGTCATCAGCTGCCCGGAAACTTCCAGAGCGACACGCTCAGTATTCTAGGCTCCATGGGTCGTTCATTGTTTTTGCGTTACCCTGTGTGCAGAAAGTGTAACACAACGTAAAGAAAGCTTCCTAGTGTAAGGACTCGTTCTCAGTTGTAACCGCAAAACGCTAGTGATTGAGGTGGTGATTTTACCATGATTAATGCAGTAAAATCACTGTTCACTCGCGATTTTAGAGCGATCGTGATTATCGCTTTTTAGCATTCTAATCACGATCACTCTAGAATCGCAGACAAATGCTGCATGCACCGCGTTTTGTGTTTGCCGCTAATCGCAAATCGGCTGTCATAGTCATCAGCCTATGATAGCCAATCGCTCCTGGTGCTCTATAGGGGACAGCCGTGTCACTGTTAGATCGCAGCGCTGTACAGTGTAAATAGACGGCGGTTTCTAACACTCACCTAGAGGCTATCGCTGCTGGGAGACTGACACTTAAAGGGACACTGTAGGGGGGTTCGGGGGAAAATGAGTTGAACTTACCCAAGGCTTCTAACGATCCCCCGCAGACTTCCTGTGCCCATGCAGCCACTCACCGATGCTCCGGCCCCGCCTCCGGTTCACTTCTGGAATTTCAGACTTTAAAGTCTGAAAACCACTGCGCCTGCGTTGCTGTGTCCTATCCCGCTGATGTCACCAGGAGCGTACTGCGCAGACACAGACCATACTGGGCCTGCGCAGTATGCTCCTGGTGACATCAGCGGGATCGAGGACATGGCAAAGCAGATGCAGTGGTTTTAGGCTTTAAAGTCTGAAATTCCAGAAGTGAACTGGAGGCGGGGCCGGAGCATCGGTGAGCGACTGCGCGGGCACAGGATGTCTGCGGGGGACCATTAGAAGCCCCAGGTAAGTTCAACTCATTTTCCCCCGACCCCCCTACGGTGTCCCTTTAAGAGGAGATGCTCGCGCGATCTTCTGCAAAACCCTGCCCCAGGACTTTAGTGGTCGTTAACAAGTTAAAGCACTAGCGATCACCGGCGATTCAGCTATTAGTGGTAATAGCCCGCTAATCGCCCCAGTGAGAATGGGCCCTAACAGGGGCCTGAGGATTCCAGGGAAAGGCAGCCTAACATTAGCTGTTTGGCTTACAGTCCTTTTTACCTTAGATTCTACTGTATGTTGTTATGCAGTGTGTGGTCAGGAACTGTTTAGATGTGCTTTCGTAGAAAACCACTTTGGATTCCAATCTTCTGACCCTTCGATCGTGCTTATTTCTGTAGGTCGGAGGTAGGAGTAGGTAGCAGTGGATGCCAAGGATTTCTAAAAGTGAAACGTTGCTGGAGGAATGTTCCTGGGCAGCTTGTCAAGGGTGAATTCTGAACAAATTAAAATACAGTCATGGCCAAAGGTTTTGCGAATGGAACGCAAATACTGTTTTTCACAAAGTTTGCCGCTACAGTTTTTATGATGGCAATTTGCATTTCAGAAAGTAAAAGAGTAGTCTGCACGATATCGGATGAGTATTAAAAATGCTATATTCGATCGGGCATTAGATACGCTAAAATCTGGATTTTAGCTTGTCTAATGCCCAATTGCTTAGCATGTGGTGTCTTTGGATTTTAGCTTGTCTAATGCCCGATTCAATAAAGCATTTTTAGACCTCAAACCCTTTAGAGCGATTTTCTGAGCGTTTAGGGAGCGATTCAAACCGCTACCAATTTCCCTAAACATTCAGCTAATGTTAATGGACGGGCCAAATTCCACTGGAGCGATTGAGATTACCAAATCGCAAAATGCAGGACATGCAGCATTTTTCGCGTTTAGCGTTTCTGCAATGTAAAGTATATAAATGCTTCCTTAATCGCTGATCAAAACCTGCACAGAGCGATTTTGCTAGCGTTTTGAACTGACTGCACACTGTAACACAATTAAAATGAATTGAAAGGACCAATCAGAATTTAAAACGTTAATCGATACACAATCACTGGCAAAAAGCTGACACTTTTTAAAAACGCTACCGCAATCGTTCATGCAATCGCTTACAAACCGCTCATACAAAACGTTAGCGATTGCGATTAGCAATAGCGATTTGCAGTGGGTTCCAGGCCTTAACCTGCTGAGCGGTCTGGACGAGCTCAGCTCGTCCAGTACCGCCGGAGCCTGCCGCTCAGGCCGATTTGGCTCAAATAAAAAGCAGCACACGCAGCCGGCACTTTGCCAGCCGCGTGTGCTGCCTGATCGCCAGGGTCCCCCCAGCCGTCTGAGCCCAGCATAGCCGGAACAAAAAGTTCCGGCCAGCGCTAAGGGCTGGAATGGAGGCGGCTGACGTCAGGACGTCGGCTGATGTCCATGACGTCACTCTGCTCGTCGCCATGGCGACGAGGTAAGCGAAACACGGAAGGCCGCTCATTGCGGCCTTCCGTGTTACTTCTGGCCGCCGGAGGCGATCAGAAGAACGCCTCCGGAGCGCCCTCTAGTGGGCTTTCATGCAGCCAACTTTCAGTTGGCTGCATGAAATAGTTTTTTTTAATAAAAAAAAAACCCTCCCGCAGCCTCCCTGGCGATCTTAATAGAACGCCAGGGTGGTTAATCCTCATTTGATATCGTGCGGACTACACTTTTACTTTCGGACATTTTGGGCCTGAGCAGCCCGGTTCCGGCTCTGTCGGTAGGACTGAGATTTCAGAGCAGAATATCACCTACTCCTGTGCCAATTTGCATTCAGGCTGCTTTCACAGTGGGACGTTACAGGCGCACGTTAGAGCAGCCAGTAACGCAGCCCACCGCACAGCAATGAAAAATCAATGTGCTGTTCACAGTGCCCACGTTGCGTTACATTGTAACGCAGCACGTTTAAAGAAAGTGCTGCATGCTGTACGCTATAGCGGCTTTAGCCGCGTTAGGCTGTTTGCACATGCTCAGTGATGTGTTGTTTCTTTTTAACTTTGGGGCAGGAGAGGAGGGGGGGAGAGTCCGCTAATATGCACTGCAGTGTTTACTTCCTGGAGCGGCCACTTATTGGCTGGCGGGACCACGTGATGCGGAGTGTTCCGCTCATGTGATCTCCGCCGGCGCATGCGTCAAAAAGTACGCATCACGGACGCATCAAGAGCCGCTTAATGCGGCTCTATGTAGCATCCTCCAAAACCATCACCATGCTCTGCGTTAGGGGCACGTTATGCAACCTTAACGTCGCATCTAACGCAACGTCTTGGTGTGAAAGTAGCCTCACAGTAAAACCTTTTATTGAAAGTAACTTGGGGTTAAGAGCGCTTTGCAATACAAGCAAAAGTTTTTTTTTTTTGAATTTTTGACATGATATATACAAGCAAAAAACATTTACGGGCGGCACGTCATCACAACTGAGCCGCTAGTTCCTCTCCCTTTGGCGCTGCAGCATTGTACTTAATCTGAGTATAGAGACTAGGGATGATCTCAGATATGCAAATTGTTCCAAGTTGATGCAAAGCTATGCACATTTTTATGCAAAAAAAATATGCATATATTTGCATACAAATTTGCATAATTTCAGAACAATTTGCATCTCATTGATCATCCCTAGTAGAGAGTGTGCAAAGTCACATTTCCATGAAATCCTCAAAAGTAAAGGTGCATACACACATCAGACTATAGTCTTTGGAAACTGAAAGATCACAGACCAATCTTACCACCCTTCATGTAGTATGAGAGCCATACTCTACACAGTCTATTCTATGGAGCTGAACTCCCCATCAGAAAAAAATCTTTGCAAGATGCTGCACACACAGATGCTGTACAGACACAAAAGATCAGTATCTGCAAAAGATCTGTTCCTGCCAAAAATCCATTCCTGCAAAAAGCAATGATAGTCTATGGGATCTGCAGATCATCATACACACATGATTTAACTGACATTCATCTGCAGATCAGACAATCATCTGCAGATCTGAGAATCCATCCTGGTGGATCTGATCTGCAGATGAATGTCAGTTAAATCATGTGTGTATGATGATCTGCAGATCTCATAGACTATCATTGCTTTTTGCAGGAATGGATTTTTGGCAGGAACAGATCTTTTGCAGCTACAGATCTGTTGAGTGTGTGCAGCATGTTTGTGTGCAGCATCTTGCAAAGATTTTTTTCTGATGGGGAGTTCAGCTCCATAGAATAGACTGTGTAGAGTATGGCTCTCATACTACATGAAGGGTGGTAAGATTGATCTGTGATCTTTCATTTTCCAAAGACTATAGTCTGATGTGTGTACGTAGCCTAAGGCCTCTTTTCCACAAACTATTTACAGGCAGTGAAATGCCTCTAAAACTCTCACAACTCCTTGCTGCTGCCTGGTAACTGCTCGCTGCTGCCTGGTAACTGCTCGCTGCTGCCTGGTAACTGCTCGCTGAGCACACAGCTCAACAGTTCGTGGAAAAGAGGCCTCACTGTCAGTGGATACATTCCTTGTTAAAGCCCCACACACAAAAAAGTTTGGGGTGAGAAAATTGATAGCAATAATTCTTTTAGTTATAGCATGCCCCCCAACCATCCCGATTTCGTCGGGATTCTCACGATTTGGGGGGGCTCTCCCGCTATCCCGGGAAGCCCCCCTTAAGTCCCGGCCGGCTGGGCAGAGAAGAGATGACAGAAATGATCGAGGCGCCAGCCGCGCCAATAAGGGATGCAGGAGCCAGCTTTATTCCTCCCTCCCTCCCTCTGAATGCCCCCACCTGCTGTGAATGTGTGCCCCCTTCCCCTATGCAGTGTGTGCGCAGCAGAGCGGTAGGTCCTCTTACGCAGATCCATGTGCACCGGCAACTAGTCTCTCTGCTTCCTGTGACGTCATGGTAAACAGGAAGCAGGAGACTCCAGTTGCCGGTGTGCCTGGATCAGCGGTAAGAGAACTGGCTGCTCTGCAGCGCACACACTGCATAGGGGAAGGGGGCACACATTCACAGCAGGTGGGGGCACTGAGAGGGAGGGAGGGAGGAATAAAGCCGGCTCCTGCATCCCTTATTGGCGCGGCTGGCGCCTCAATCATTTCTGTCATCTCTTCTCTGCCCAGGGCAATCTCCCCACACGCAGGGACACCTTCCTCCCCAACCAGTGGCTCCCTCCTCCTCACCCACGGGCATTCTCCACCCCTCCACTGACGACCCCCTACCAACTAGCACCTTTCTCCCCCACCCAGTGGCACCCTCCTTTTCATCCACATGTACCCTCCTCCTCACCCACTGTCCCCCTCCTTCTACACACTGACACCCTCCTCCTACCCAATGGCACCTTTCTCCCCCACCCACTGGCACCCTCCTTTCCACCCAGTGTCACCCTCCTCCTACCCACTGGCACCTTTTTCCCCCACTCAGTGGCACCCTCCTTTCCACCCACTGTCCCCCTCCTCCTACCCACTGACACCCTCCTCCTACCCACTGACACCTTCCTTTCCACCCATTGTCACCCTCTCCCACCCACTGGCACCCTCCTCCGCAAACGCATTCCTCCCATTGTCACCCTCCTGCAAAAGCAGTGGTGTGGCTTAAGGCCGCACAGGGGGCGTGGCTTAAGTGTCCCTCTTTCCCATCTTCAAATGTTGGGAGGTAGTTATAGTGAAAGTCTTTTTTTATATTTTAATTTTATACTATTTTACAAAAACTGTTTTTGGGTTGTAGAACGAGTCAACTAGGTTTCCATTAGTTCTTATGGGGACGTTTACTTTGATATAAGAGTTTACTTTGATATAAGAAAACATGTTTCTGGAACAAATAATGCTGGCATACCTCAAGGTGTCACTGTACTGGACTTTCTGACCCAGCCACGGCTCATGCATGGTCCTGGCTGCACGTGCCCCTCCCCCTTGGGCTCCTGTGGGATATAGCATTCTGCTCAAGCACAGTTACAGTCTGAGGACTCGTTCACACTGCAGGCATTTTCTTACTTTTTTTTACCCGCGTGCTCTTTTTAAAAATGCCCCCCAAAACTTTTGCAATGAATGTCTATGAGAAGGTTCATATCAGTGCAGGTCGTGCGCTGTCCGTTCAGCAAAGCGGTGCCTGTACCATTTTCGGGGAGATTCCGCCTCAATGGAAGGTATAGGGAATACGCTCGCAAAATCGCTTTGTATAGCAATTGCGTTCGCATTTTTAAGAATCAATACATTGTATTCCTTTCCGGGTCATAGACTTGCATCAGGGAGTGAATTAAAAACCGCTTGGGAAAAGCGCTTAGTAAAGCGCTTTTAACAAAAAACTCATCACCTACCCAAGCGCCAGGAAAGGAAAGAAAAAATTGCCTCTAAAAAAGGCCAATGCAGATGGACACGCGAACAGAACGGAATGTGAACAAGGCCTTAATGTATGTTATAAACTCTCATGGCTGCAGGAGCACGATTGGGAAAGTGTCCGTGGCCGGAGCTGCTCACGCACAGCATGCATGGTAATCCTCGACTTGCGACAGCAGCACTATGGAGGGAACAAGGAGGACGGCGAGGAGACAGATGGACTAGAGGGGTGGGAGGAAGCCCCAAGTAAGTATAAATCCTTTTAGTTTATTGCAGAGGTCCTCGAACTACGGCCGAATGTGGCCTGCCAAGGCTATTTTATTGGCACCCTAAACACAAAATGAGTTACTTATAGATGTGGCCCACTGCACCTTTAAATATTGGCGGCCCGGCTATGGAACAGCAGTGCTGGCACCACCCATCCACGTACTGTAGAAGCTAGTGAGCAGTCATTCGCTGGCTTCCAATCCAATTCTGCATCAGGTGACACTGCTGTCCAATTGGACGGCAGGTTGTCACCTGGATATGCTTCACTGTCTGGTGCACAAAGACGTTCTTCGGGAGCCACATGATTGAATGGAGGCTGCTGGGAGTTCTCCTCCAGGCATGATTAGGGAATGTAATGTTTTTCAACATTTTATATATGTTCCAACCCACCAGCAGTCTGAAGAATGCTGACCCGGCCCTTGGCCGAAAACGTTTGGGGACACATGGTTTATTGTCTAAGGTACACTAGCACACCTATTCCAAGTTTTTGACTTTCTGATGTAAATTATCCCTTTATGTGCACAAAAGCAGCTTTTCTGAACTTCAGAAGCTAAGGCACCATTAGTAGTAGGTTATACTTAGAAAGTTAAACATCTTTGCTATCACAAACTGCAAGCACTTTCTCTCGGGGCCAAAGTTCTTACTGGTGTTGATGAGAGTGGCCTGAAGATTGTTGATCTGCTGCTGAGGACTCCATGTGAAGTATTGCATGACTTTAGTTGAAGTCATTCCAACCATTTGTGCAGAAGAACGGTCTAGCGAACCAAGGCCAAGCGAGAACTGCATGAAAGCTGCTGAAACCAGATTGTGCAGTGACCCGAGCGTAACACTTCTCAGCATCAGTAATATTCTTCTTCTGGAGTTTATATATCACTGATCCCAGGCAGTTCTGGCATTAGCGGTTTCTTTTTAGTCAACTTGTATCGATCTTAAAGCGGACCTGAACTCAGAACTTCCTCTCTGCTCTGAATGATAAGCAACAACATGATAAACTTTAAAGAAAAACTTCTTTTTTTTTTTTACAGCTGATACAAATCCTACAATAAATCAGCAGTGTGTCTACTTCATGCTTTTATGGAAGCAGACATAGGGTTAACATCCTGTGTTTACAAATGAGCTGTTCTGTGAAGGCAGTCAGCTGACACAGCTGAGGGATCAAATTACAGTTGTGATTAGTCACAGATGAGGGGGAAATAGACAGGCCAAAACTCTAAATACATACAGGGTGCATTTCTCTGTGCTTTCCTTCTGTCCTGTGCAAGAGTTCAGGTACACTTTAACCACTTAAAGGAGTTATCAGGCATTTTTAAAGAAAATAAGTGCAACTTACCCGGGGCTTCGTCCAGCCCCAAGCTCCCAGCATGTCCCTCGCCGCAGCTCTGCCATCAGCCGTTCGTCCGCCGCTACCTCCCGGTCCCCGGCGATGACGTCAGGACCACCTCCAGGTCGGCATGTAGTGCGCCTGCGCGAGCGGCTCTGTCAATCACCGCCATGTGGACCAGAGCGGACTGCGCAGACTCAGTATTGTGATTGCTCCCCCCAATGTTTATTTCTTTTTGTTTAAACAGCAATAAATTTCTTATTTTTTTCATTATTTTATTAGTTCCCCCTCCCTCCCCTAACCAGCCTATGACAGTGATCGGCTGTCATAGGCTTCAGCCAATGAGAGCTGATTGCTCATATAAGAAGAGTCACACCACTGGCTGCAAACTACTTGATGTATTGAGAGAACAAGTACACACTACATGTTATGGATTTGCATCCTTCCTCAGGTGTTAAAAAACGATGCAAATCCGTAACATGTAGTGTGTACTTGTTTTCTCAATACAGCAAGTTGTTTTCTGCCAGTGGTGTGCCGGACGTTTACCCTAGGCCATAGGAGCAATCCGGCAGAGACTAGGCACCGACAACCATACAGGTCTTACACACCTGTGATACCAGGCATCCATTGTTGTACAAAGAGAGCCGATTGCTCTCCTACCTCCCAGGGGGACAGCTGTGTCACACGGCTGTCCCCAGCAGTGCAGCGCTGTACAGACTAAATAGTCGACGGTTTCACCGTCTAACAGTCTCCTAGCGGTGATCGCCACTGGGAGACTGATGAAGGAGCTCTGCTCCGTCATCCAAGCGGAGGTGCGCGTGCACTCCTGCAAATCCCTACCCCAGGACTTTACGCTGATTGGCGTTAGTCGGTCCCCGCGGTCACGCCCATTAGCGTTACGAGGTTAAAGGGAATGTCCAGGCTAGCTAGAAAAAAAAAAAGAGATCTACTTATGCAGGGCTTCCTACAGTCCCTGGCAGCCGCTATGTTCCATACTGCAGCTCTGCTCTCAGCCGCTGGCCTCCGGTCCCCTCAACTGCAGAGGCCAACCTCGCCAGGTCGTCCTCTACTGCTCCTGCGCGAGCACTGCTGTCAAGTCCACGTTGTCCGGAGTGTACTGCACAGGCGCGGTAGTTCTGATCAGAATCCTCATGACCTCATTGAATTTAGCATGGCTGGAATGTCTATCAAACACAGCCTCTCTAAAGGTGGCCATACATGAGGCGACTTGGCGGCCCATCAACCATCTGATGAAAATCTGTGCCACCAAGAGCATGCCCGATCACCTATGCAACCAATTTCGGTAACGGCGTGCAGTATCTGGACTAGCGACGAATGTGGCTAAATCCCCGGTGCTGTCCCCTAGTGTAAAATGTGGTGCCCGGTGCATGAATACTTTACCTTTCGGTCTTCATCCTCTCATACAATCACTCCACGTGTTATGTCACACACGCGTCGATGTATATGCCGGCAATCACGTGGGGCACAGAGGCTTCCCTCCTCTTAGGTAAGTATCACCTTCTCTTTAAAGTGAACCTAAATCAGCATATTAAAAAAACGAGTTTACGTTACTTGGTGCTTCTATCAGCCCCCTGCAGCTGCCCTGTGCCCACACCATCACTGAATGGTCCTCCTGTCCCCTTCCTTGGTTTGTGTGCCTTCTGATCACTCTGCACATGCGCAGTATGGGGAAATCTCTACTGCACATGCGCACAACACACCCGATGACAGGAGCCTGATTGAGGACGCGCGTGGCCAGGGCCGTACATGCACTGCGGGGGACCACACTCAATGACAGCGCGGGCGCAGGGCGGCTGCAGGGGGCTGGTAGAAGCCCAGGGTAAGTTAAATTCGTTTTTTTTTTTACCGATTTAGGTTCTCTTTAAGCACTTTATTGGATCAAAAAGTGTTTTTTGTTTTTTTTTGAATGTACAGTATTACCCCGGTAGTTCTGCAGAGATATTAATTGGTTATTTCCTAGGACTTGGCGGCCGGTCTTTGCTATTGTAGGCTGTGTTATCCATGGCAGCTTTTCCTTTTGTGTGTTGAAGTAAAAACGTTTCTCCCGTCCGCACAGACGTGAAGGTTTCCAGGGCTGGAATGAGCGCTGATTTGCATATTTTTGGTACAATACAATAAATATATGATAAGCTTGGCTAGACCAGAATCACATAAAACGGACCACCAATGAAGGCACATTTTCCGCACTGTACAGTGTGTCTGGATTTTGTTTTCTTGCTGACTACAGAGAAAAAAAACGGTTAAAAGAAACCAGAGGGTTGTATTATCTTGAGAGGACCATGGAAGCTGCCATTGCTGATTGCCGTAGAAATAATGCTGTGTGCCGGGCTGGGGTACGTATGATTCCACCGCTGGTGAGTTGGGCTCAGGGTGAACCAAATTACTGCTCACCCTGCTGCTCAAATCCCTGGAGATGTTAAAGCGGAACTCCAGTGAAAATAATGTAATAAAAAAGTGCTTCATTTTAACAATAATTATGTATAAATGACTTTGGCCTCAATTCACTAACCTTAAAGAGGAACTCCAGTGAAAATAATGTAATAAAAAAGTGCTTCATTTTTACAATAATTATGTATACATGATTTAGTCAGTGTTTGCTCATTGTAAAATCTTTCCTCTCCCAGATTCACATTCTGACTTGTATTACATGGTGACATTGTTACTGTGGGCAGATTATGGAGCTGTTTCTAGCTGGTCTGGCTTTAACAGACAGCTATTTCCTGTCTGAACATTGTTACATTGTGACAGTTTGCCCAGAGTACCGTACGGTACCAGAGCCTCTTGTGGGAGGGGTTTCAGCACAAAATCAGTCATACAGCGCCCCCTGATGGTCTGTTTGTGAAAATCATTATTTTTCTCATGTAAAAGTGGGTATCAGCTACTGATTGGGATAAAGTTCAATTCTTGGTCGGAGTTTCTCTTTAACTCCTGTCTTTAATAACTCTTCTAAGCTGTTTTACAGTTATCACCATGGTGATATAATTGTGATAACTGTAAAACAGCTCAGAAGAGTTATTAAAGACAGGAGTTAGGCCTCTTGCACACTGCATGCATTTCAGATTCCGATTCCGCTTTTTAATCTGTTTTTACATCCGATTCCGATTCAGATTTTTAATCTTAACTGCATGCTGCGTTTTTTGATCCGTTTTTCTGTTGAATGTATTCAAGGAAAATCGGAAACGGAATCGGAATCGGAATCGGAAAACGGATTTGCAGTGTGCAGGGAGCCTTAAGCTTAGTGAATTGAGGCCAATGTCAGTGTTTGCCCATTGTAAAATCTTTCCTCTCCCTGATTTACATTCTGGCATTTATCACATGGTGACATTAATACTGCTGGCAGGTGATGTCAGTGGAAGGCGATGCTGCTTTCTTTTCTGGCAGCTGCCAACAGTTATTTCCCATTTACAGGCAGGAAACTTACAGGACCATGGTCCTGACATCACACTGTGGGAGGGGTTTCACCATCTGTTTGTGAAATGGAATAGATTTCTCATGGGAAAGGGGGTATCAGCTACTGAATGGGATGAAGTTCAATTCTTGGTCATGGTCTCTCTTTAAATGCTATTCCCCCTCCAAGTTGTAGCAACTCAGAGGGAAATGCCTGGCGATCACCGGATTCCCGAATTACTCTAGCACTAGTGCTTTGACAGCGCCCAGTTCTGGCGCTTAGCACCGGGCGCCAAAATGACCTGCTTCGTGATTGTCTGCCTGCAGGGGTGTAACTACAGGGGAGCCCAGAGCTGAGAGGGGGGTCACAACTACTAACCTCCCTTTCCTCTGATACAGGGGACCATACTTCAGATCAGGTGTTTTTGTGGCTACCCTTGTTATGGGTGTGAAGATCCTGATGGGCACACTTGTTTTATGACCCTTGTGAGATGGGCCCCCAGGCTGTACAGGTCACCAAGGGGTGTGAACCTTGAGAGGCCTCATCAAAGTTTTGCTGTGCAGGGGCGCATGATTTGTACTTACGCCCCTTGCTCTTCCTCTGCTCCATTCTGACTCACTGATTTTCAACCATGTGCAGAGTCCATCAGGTGTTCTGTCTCAGAAGTGGATTACAGTAACCCTTTCCAGTCCTATGAACTATGCCCGACACTGGGCTTTTCCTCCACAGGTCCAATAATAGCTGCCACTGGCGCTGTTGCTCAATAAAATCTGGCACAGTGGTAGCCCCTTCAGATCAAAGTGTCAAACTAGACACTCGAGTGCAATGAGTTTGGAGCTGCAGCGAGCAAGCTGGTGCCTGCCCCGCCTCCTCCCCCTCATGCCAGGTCACCTCTTGTGTGTGTGTGGGGGGGGCGTAATAGGTGAGCGGGAAGGCTCTATAGGGCCCAGAGGCTTCTCTGTCCTTAGGTGAGTATCTGTTTGTTTGTTTTTTAAATATGCTTCACACTCCCTTTTAAACAGAATTCCATGTGTACAGATGATTCAGATGATTAGTGACTCAAGCAAGTAATTGTTTTCCCTGCTACTGCTGCTATCTTTTATCACAACGAGGGATGACATTCTCACCCTGTATTCTAGTTTCATAACACTTTGTTTCTGTTGTGTCCTCAATAACCCATAAACTTATAAGGAAAGCGTGCCAACAGGGTGGGATGTCCCAGCAAACACCTACTCCCTCTGCAGACATCGCTTACTAACCACAGAGGGTTCTGGCGTTCCAGAGGAATGCACAGCGCAGGAGACTGCTGCTTCCCATTGCTGAATTTCCTAGAGAAGGCAGCAGCGGGGCTCGTCCAACACCCCTGCTCTAAGAAACCGGCCTTGCCAAACTTGTCAGGCAAGACAAATGCTCCTGCAGGACAACCATAAATACTTTCCTCAGCTTCCTTCTGTCCTGTAACCCTTTTCAGTTATTCTAATCTTTGCAAAGGAGAAAAGAGAAAGGGACAATATTAAATAACTCACATTAAAGGATACCAGAGGTGACATGTCAATTCAATTCACTTTATTGTCATTGTGTAACACAACGAAATTACTTTTCTTGACAACCCCACGGTGCATATAGGGAACATAGTGATAGTAACAAGGAAGAGAAGAAATTATACAACTATGCCAGGTATTACAGATATTTTAACAATTTGTACACAGTGTTAATTGTTTCAGAGGGGATTTAGAGTTCATCAAGTTTATGGCGGATGGGAAAAAGCTGTTTTTCAGTCTGTTTGTGTGTGTGCGGATTGATCTAAAACGTTTACCTGATGGAAGGAGCTCAAACAAGGCATTTCTGCGAGTATTATACAAGAGTTCCAGTGATGGTAGTTCAGTGCTGATAATGGCTTCTGCTGTTTTAACAACTCGCTGGAAGGCTTCTCTAGTAGCCTTGGTGCAGCTCTTGTACCAGGCAGTCATGCAATTGGTCAGAACGCCTTCTATAGTGCATCTGTAGAAATTAAAAAGCAGCTTCTGTGGGAGGTTAGCGCTCCTTAGTTTTCTCAAAAAGTAGAGGCGTTGTTGTGCTTTGCCTGTTAGTACTAAAGCATTGTCAGCCCAGGACAGGTTCGCAGCGATGGTGACTCCCAAAAATTTGAAGCTGGAAACTCTCCACAGCCTCTGCATTGGTCATTAGCGGTAGATGAGTGGTCTTTTGGTGGTCCTAAAGTCCAGAATAATTTCTTTGGTCTTCTTTGTATTTAATAACAGGTTGTTAATGTCGCACCATGCAGTCAGGTTCCTAACTTCTTCTCTGTATGCAGCTTCCTCATTGTCTGATATAAGCCCAATGACAGTCGTATCATCTGCAAACTTAACAATTATGTTTGAGGTATGGATAGGCTGGCAGTCATGAGTGAAAAGTGCATAGAGGAGAGGGCTTAATACGCAGCCCTGTGGCACACCAGTGCTCAGGGTAAGGGTGGAGGATGTTTGTTTTCCTAGTTTGACAGTTTGAGGGCGATTAGTAAGGAAGTCCAATAACCAAGTACATATGGAGGGAGCAAGACCAAGTACAAGGAGTTTGTTGGTCAGCTGGCTAGGTACGATGGTGTTAAATGCTGAGATATAGTCAACAAAGAGCATCCTAACATAGGATAAGAATTCACTGATAAGAAATTCCCCCTTTTATCTCTTTCCTGCTCTCAGAAGCCATTTTCTGCTAGGAAAGTGCTTTATAGTTGGAATTTCTTATCAGTGAGGGTCACACTGTAGTCACTTCCTGTCTGAGTCAGGACTGAGTCAGCCACTTACATACCTGATATTTAACTCTTTCAGGCTGAGAAAGAATAAAAAAGGAACACAGCATAGTTATTTGTGTGCTAGGCACTGTACATACACATGTCTATCTCATGTCACATGTCACTTTGGGTATCCTTTAACAGCACCTCTGCCGCTTGCTCTGGGCTGCTGAACGTGTGTGATTCCTTGACCTGTAATAAACAGAGTTGTACCGTTAATTCACGCAACCAATTTAGAAATACAGAAAATTAATAAAGTAGTTTAACCAGACTATGTGGTGGCTGTGGTCTTTCAAGGACTAGAGCCTCTTTTTTTGCAGAAATGAAGCTGTGATCATTGTGATTGGCCCACAGTGATCACAGGGTCAGGAGCCACAGTGATCACAGGGTCAGTAACCAATTAAATTGGCTCCTAACGGACACACGGAGCTCAGCTGTCACTATTGACAGCTGAGTGGGCAGGACACAGTGCTGCAGGGGCGGCTCCAGGATTTTTTTTTTTTTTACTGAAAATGCTAAGCAGGTGGTGGGTCCACTGGTGAGGTAGCTAGGCAGATAGGTACCTGCAGCAGTGTGCCGCAGCGGAAAATGGCTGGCTTTCCCACTTCCCCCTGTTAAGATAGCCAAAAGAGATGACATAATACAATACAATACAATAATATTTGTAAAGTGCTTTTCTCCCATAGGCCTCAAAGCGCATAGATGTCTCAGATCAGTACAGGGTTGCTGGCTGGACTGTGTTACAGAGGAATTAGTCAGGTGTTCATAAATGCCAGACTAAAGAGGTGGCTTTTCAGTGTGGACTTAAATGCTTCCAGGGATGGAGATGTCCTGATTGGGTGTGGCAGGGAGTTCCGAAGTGTAGGGGCAGCATGACAGAAGGCACTGTCTCGCAAGGTTTTGAAGTGGACTCTGGGGGTGACCAAGTTATTAGATCCTTTTTATCTAAGATTGTCGGGGCTATGATGCAGTTGCAACAAATCCTTTAGGTATCCAGGGTCCAGATTGTGCAAGGATTTTAATGTCAGTAAGCCAATCTTAAGCAGAATTCTCAGCTTCAGTCCCTTTTATTTAAGTATTATCACCATGTGGAGAGTGTGTGTGTGTGTGTGGGGGGGGGGGGGGGGGGGGTATTGTATATTCCTACACATACAGTTCTTTTTTTCCATGGGAGCCCCGACCAACATTGAGCCACAAGGCTGAGTGAGGATGGCATCTGCCCACATGTCCACAAAATTGGTTGCCTTATATAGCAACCCACCCTTGTGAGTATCAAACTCATTAATTATTTGTCCTCTACATCAAACCTGCAATATAGCATACAGCATATTGGGCTCCCTCTGTCTTCTGTTCTTTTTATGTTGTTTTCCTATTCCTATTAGGGCCCGTTTCCACTATCGCGGTTTCCGCCGCGATTCCGCAGACTTTCCCCGCACATGAATCGCACGGGGAAACTCTGCCATAGGGGATGACGGCGCCGCGGAGGAATCATCGCTTGCGGGAGCGATTCGGCCGGAACCCCCCGCAGAATTCGCGGCGGAGGCTGCGAATCCCATAGCCGTGTTCTCTCCAGAATTTTTTTCCAGCCGGGTGGCATGAAAAAGTAGCCGGCTGGAGCATGATGGGGGGATGCAGGGCCGATGCAACTCTGCTTACAGCATAGGAGGAGGATGAGGAGGTGAGCCGATGACAGCCGGGTGCTGACCAAAATTAGCCGGGTGGCGCAACCGGCTAAAAGAGCCTGGGGAGAACACTGCACTACCTACCTACCTACCTACATTATGCTGTTTCAACCACTGTGTTTAGCTTTCCTTCTAACATTTCCGTCCTATCCAACCATGTGGACGCCATACACCTTTACGGTCCGCCTACACTAGATGTGCTGCTCCATTTACTGCGTGTCTCCACCCTGCTCACTTTTTTGGCCTTCCCTTCTGTGTGCACCCCATACATTTCTCCTATCCACCTACACTTGTTCTGCACCGACCGTTGTGTGCCCCCCCTTTCCTCACCTTTCCATCTTTCCCCACTTTGTGCTCTGCATATACCTCACCTACCCATCCACACCGACTCCTTCTCCCACCACAGTGGCCCTCAAATTTACTCACACCTACTATCCACGAAGCTCTGTACCCCGTGACCACCAGGCTGCCAGTCAATGTAAAACTCTCGTAGCAAAACGCCAAATTTAATTCTGTTATGTAAAAATATTAATAATAAATAATAATAATTGCAAGGAACGTAGAAAATATAACGCAAATTTCATTCTCCATCTGTTCTCTATCATTCTGAAGGTTCATTCTTTTGTGTTTGCTGAATACAGGTGATGAGAAGGAGAGGTCCACCTATAAAAAGATAGGGAGTCCATGAATAAGTTTCGAGTCCATGACATTTATTTTGCTTTCCATCTCCACTAAAATTGTTTTGAGCAAAATATACCCTCCATGGCAGTAAGTTGGCTTCAAGCTGTGCTTACAGACTTGGAAAAGACATTGACCAGTTACTGGAAAGCATGAACAGGAATGAACTCCTGTGTTTCACATTATGACCGGTGATACAGACAATGTATGGGTGGCCTTTCTCCAAAGTCACCTAGTCTCCCAACAGGTTCTTGTCATAGACCACACGGGCCGGCCCTTAATCGGGTCAATCGCTCAGAGTCAGAAGCTCGGTCTTGCTGTTCTTTGCGCATAGATGCCCATGTGTGGATTCGCAAACTATGAACCGACTAGCCGAGAGGAGCGTCCTGACTCCAAAGGATTCACCACACACGTACAATTCAAAGGCTTGCCACCACATGTGAGTCAGCACATGACTGTAAATATATTAGCACACTGCGAACACTGTAAGTTAACCCTTAGCTGTATGCAGGGATCGGCGCCAGATCTGTCTATCTGTGCCCGATTCAAGCATACGGGTTATAAATACAAGTTACTCTAGATAGAACACAAGGTAACGATTTCGGAGGAGTAAGTACGATTGTGTATGTTCAGGAACAGGTCATAACCGTAAAACGATTTTTAAACGTTTTAATAACAAAATACATTACACACATTTCCATACACTAATTAACATATACCCACAAAGCTTAAAATAAAAGGGAATAATTGTGAAAAGGTTTACTTAGCCGAAATGCAGTTTGTGTGGGAATATTTCCTTCTGGGAAGAGAAATACAAAGTCCTTGGTTTCAGAATCATAGGCCTTTAGGTATATTTTGTAATCCAAGCAGATGTTACAGTTCCAAGATGGCTGCTAACTACGTGGTCCTCTGGTTAGCAGTAGCAGGCTCTCGTGAAGATGGGATTTGGAGGACTAAAGTCCGCCTGCTGGCAATGTGCTTTTGATGAAGCTGGTTTGGGTGTGTGGCAACGCTTGCCCCCTCTGAATTACCCACCAATGACAGTCCACCTCCTCCTAGGAGGATTATGAGCTTAAATTGTAAAATGTAACTCTGTAACTCATAAACTATACATGTCATATGTAGGTGGATAGCAGATTCATACTTGTCAGAAATACCGATTAATATGACATCTTGCATGAGTGCGTTAGGCTGTCCTGTCCCCGAGAAGGGTCATACACCAATAACCGGACAGGTTATGGTTATGAATTTTATATCAGCACATTGGGCGGATTTTAACGAATAAGACTATATTAATTCCATAGCTGTGCTATACACGGTTTTCATTTAACAGACCGAAATCATAAACCACATGCATTTAAATCTGCCCCCAAGCGGTGCCAGGGTGGCTATCTCTTCCGTGGACTCCTTTGGCTTCCCTTGGAGGAAAGGACCTTTTGGTGTGTTAATTATCAGCTAAGGGTGACCAGCTACAGCAACCTTTGATGTATTACACCAGGATTCTGGCTAGGGTTTCACACCTCCGTGTCACTGGCCAGCAAGGAATTCCTTTGAGCAGTTAATTAAAACAACCATGCCTTCACTGGTCAACAAACATACTTCATGAAAAAAGAAAAATGTCATTCTGCGCTGCTTTGCGGAACGATACAGAATCGCTAATCGTCTCGATTAGTTCTCCTCTGCTCTAACCTATTTATTAGTTGGATTGCATTTGGAACTGGCCTGAGATTTCTTTACTTACAAAAGTACTTTAAAGAGGAACAAAAGTAGGCATAGTTCACACTACAAAACGCAGTCGCTTAATGCTTAGCAATTGCAATTTTGCAAATCCATTTTCAGAGAGCGATTTTTAACGGAATGTGCATTTTTCCACATTCCTTTAGGAAATATTGCTCTTAAATGGTACAGGCAACACGTTTTTTGATTTTCTAAAAATTAAAGAGAACACTTTCGTAACGGAACACTGCACTATCGCTTTGTCATTCGCTGGGTATCAGCAAACAGAGCGCAATTGCTCACAGTGTGAACCAACCCTACAGGGGACCGAAGCTTATCCCATGTTTGAGACTTTAAAGAGGAACTTTAACCAATGATTGAACTTCATACCAATCAGTAGCCGATACCCCCTTTCCCATAAGAGATCCTTTTCTCCAATATATCATCAGGGGGGGCTGTATGGTCAATATTGTGGTGAAACCCCTCCCACAATGTGAGGTCATGACCATGGTCCTGACAGTTTGCTGCCTGTGAACCTTGTTGCATTGTGAGAAATAATGACTTTTTCCAACTGCCAAGCTAACAGCATCTCCCTCTGTGCATAGAACTCTTAGTAACGAACATTCCGTACAGATCACTTAAAGAGGAGCTGTCGGCCATACTATCTCAGAAAAAAAAAAAAAAAAAAAATATATATATATATATATATATAGATAAATACTTGCTCTACTTTTTTAACTGTGGCTATTTTGAAACCAATCCTAATGTAATTTCCTCCCTTACTCTCCTCTGCCTGATTGTGTATATGCATTGCCCGCCCTTCGCTATAGAAACTGCATTGTCTCAGCATGAGAAATATTGGCCAATCAGAGAGAAACAGAGGTGTGGGAGGGGGAAAACAGGAGGGAAAGAGGCTTCAGCCAATCAGGCTGCATTAGTTAAGTCTGAGAGGAAATAGAGAAGCAAAAAAGAACAATCCAGCATGCCCTGCAACTTCCTTTTTGTGGGGCAAATTTTGTGCGTACCAGATAAGTCAGGTAAACTGGGGAATGCTCATTTATCAACAAAAAAAGTAACAGTGATTTTAACTTTAGGATTGCCTGGTTAGCATCCTTATTACTTGTTTACCAGATAAAAATAAAGAATTGATTTTTTATTTTATGCCCGACAGTTATTCTTTAAAGAGAATCTGTATTGTTAAAATCACACAAAAGTAAACATACCAGTGCGTTAGGGGACATCTCCTATTACCCTCTGTCACAATTTTGCCGCTCCCCGCCGCATTAAAAGTGGTTAAAAACAGTTTTAAAAAGTTTGTTTATAAACAAACAAAATGGCCGCCAAAACAGGAAGTAGGTTGATGTACAGTATGTCCACACATAGAAAATACATCCATACACAAGCAGGCTGTATACAGCCTTCCTTTTGAATCTCAAGAGATCATTTGTGTGTTTATTTCCCCCTGCATCTCTCATGCACTGAAGTTTCAGGCTGCTTGTTTCTTCCTGCAAACAGCTTTGCCCTTGTCTGTAATTCCTCACTATGTGAAAGCCCAGCCAGCTCAGAGGACGATTTATCCAGCTTGTAAAAGATAAGAGAGAAGAGAGAAGCTGCTCTAATCTAAATAACACACAGGCAGTGTGCATAGAGAGGCCTGGAAGGGGGAGTTCATAGCAGAACCACAACACTGAAGAACTTGGCAGCCTTCCAGACACAGGCTGACAAGTCTGACAAGAGAGAGATACGTTGATTTATTACAGAGACTGTGATAGTACAAAGTGCTGCAGTAAGCCGGAACACATTAGAATAGCTTTTGAAACTTGTAGGATGATAAAAAACGGGATGCAATTTTTGTTACGGAGTCTCTTTAAGAACTTAAGATGTCACCACCAGTGATAAATTTCACAATGTAAATCAGGGAGAGGAAATATTTTATAATGGGAAACACTAAATAATCTGTGAATGAATATTGTAAACAATAAGCAATTTTATTCATTATTTTGTTTTCACTACAGTTCCTCTTTAAATGCAAAGAGAAATTTACTGAAATAAAATGAAGCAGGCTATTCAAACAGAAACGAAGACCCCCTTCAAATACAAATATGTTGCACTGCCATTTGTGTTACAAAACAGCGCCTAGTGTGTATCTATAATATAAAACATGCATGCTCCACACTGTATTGTAAATGATTTGAACATAACATGCTTAAGAATGTTTGTGGTTTCTTAATCTGCAATTAGAGCAGAAATTGATTCAGCGTGTGCTCTCTGCAGGCTCTGTCCAGCTGTACCAGCTTGGAATGATATAGTGAATACTGGTTTTAGGGGATGAGGTTACAGCCAGCCGTAATTTAGGCTTGGCAATGTAAAGAATTTAACATTCTAACACATTTTCTGGGACGGCTTGCCTGATGAAAGGTCTGGGCCCTCTTAAAAACCGACAGATTACGTTCCTGTAAACAAATCTGTTTCGCATTGTAGATTGCAGGACCTACCTGCTCATCCTTGTCCCAGCTCCGTAATTTATTGGGAGATTAATTTTTATGTTCTGGGGGGCGCTGCGCTCCAAGCGAGAGGGCGTGTGCTGCATATTTTACATCTGTATTAATATCTGGAGATTTAGGGGAAGATAAGAGGCAATGTATGCAAGTAATGTAGAAGTATAGCAAAAAAACTCACTTTTTGTGCGTCATCACTTGAAGTTATTCTCAGCTGTGGATTTTTCAGTATCTTGTTTATTTCAATAAAGTTCCTACATAAATTAAATGTTGGTTGCTGACAGGTCTCATATTGATGATGTGTTTTATGGGTAGCAGGAAAAAAGGGCGCTGGCTAAAAGGGCGCCGCCATAGACTTTAATGCAATTATCGTTAATGCAGCAAAATAAATGCAGAAGAAAGAGCGCCGCAATAAATATCGTTAACATCATTAGAACATTAACGTTTTTGAAGTATGTTATCGTTTTAGAAGCCTGCAACGTTATAGTTTTTGTCATCATATTTTTTTTGTATTTACAGATCTTACGTTATCAAAGATATGTGGTTTTCCTGCATTCCTGCGCTTTTAACACAAGTGCAAATGCGTGTACAGTGCAGCAGGACCGACATTTGCAATTGGGTTAAATCGTGTCACAATTGCATCGCACTAAATGGAAACTTTCCAGTGCAATTTACATCAGTTTAGCGTATCTTAGCATTTTGCTCTCCGCAAGTCATTGGGCACGAATCACAAAGTACTGCCTGCGGTAAACATCCCTAAGTAACAGGGGCAGGAGCATAGCAATAGGGGGTGCAGAGGTTGCAATCGCATCAGGGCCCTTGGGCCAGAGAGGCCCTCCCTCAGCTGCAGTATTAGCTTTCTATTGGTCCTGTGCTCACAATAATCACTTCTATAGATGCTTTGAATAGTGGTAATCATTAACAAGCTGTTCCCCATTCCCTTCTTGCATCTCTGACACTGTAGTTGCCATTGGCAGGTTTTTGTGCGCAGTATCCATTGTTATGTATAGAGCGCTTGGGGGACCCCATTGTAAAATTTGCAATCGAGGCCTACAGCTCCTTAGCTACGCCACTGCTCTCAGCATGAGGGATTACAGCACTGAGAAGAGAATTTTTGTGCTGCAGGCAGCAATTGGAGCTCTGTCAGACAAGGAGGGGGGCCCACCAGAGACCTGGAGGCGGAGCCCACTGAGGGAAAAAACTGTACTACTGTGGCCCAGTCCGACCCTGCTTACGCCCCTTGCTCTTCCTCTGCTCCATTCTGACTCACTGATTAAGACCAATATAAAACTTGCATCAGGGCCCACAGCTCCTTAGCTACGCCACTGAACAGGGGGCCAAGAACCCCATTTCATGGGTCAAAATTAATAATTATAACTGCATTAGTAAACGGGAGAATCTGGGAGAGCTAAAATTAACACTATTCATCACAAAGCAATCATTTCAGAATTGTACAGTCACCCCTCACATTGCTCACTGTCCAGGTGAATTGCCAAAGGACACTATCCACATAACTTAGCGTCTGCTGGCCACTGCGGTGTCTCCATGTCATGATGTCACAGAGGAGACGCTTTCTGGCTATTTTTAGTTACATTTTTTGCTGCATATTTCTGTAATTAATGACGATGTCCTGGTCAGAAGAATGAGTTTTGGCCTAGAGGATGTCACATGTACAAAGGTGTCATTAAAGCTAACAGGTGGATTCTTCTCTGTAACTTACATAGGCGCTCTGCTAGTTATGGAACTCGATGATGTCAAAGTCCTTCGGAAAAAGAATGCAAGGAGACATCTGCACCTTGTGAACCGCATAGAGAGGGATCATGTGACATCCAAGGGTATGCTATATATAGAATATACTTTAGGGTATGCTGTGTGTATGAGATCTTTACTTTTACTGTGAAATGTATGTGTGGTATATTCAGTGGCGTAGCTAAGGAGCTGTGGGAGCTGTGGGCCCCAAAATCAAGTTTTACATTGGGGCTACCTAAGCACTCTAGACATAACAATTAAGAAGGTGCACCAAAACCTGCCAATGGCAACTACAGTGTCTGAGGTGCAAGGAGGGGATGGGGAACAGCTTGTTAATGATTACCGCTATTCATAGTATCTATAGAAGTGATTATTATGAGCACAGGACCAATAGAGAGCTAATACTGCAGTTAAGGGAGGGCCCCTCTGGCCCAAGGGCCCTGATGCGGTCGCAACCTCTGCACCTGCACCTCCTATTACTACGCCGCTGGGTATATTGGGTATAATTTTTCTATAAATGTGTAAATAATCCAATCAAAACTTTGATTTCCGCTTTAGACAGAATGAAAATATTTACTACCCCAAACTTTTGTCTGGCTTGTCATTAGTTGGCTTTCTACGCATGAATCATAGGCCCTGCAAAAAGCGGTGAAATGTCTGTGCTCAGGAAGCAAACAGTAATTTTACCAGTCCTAACTCCAAGGGAGTGCCGTCCATTACTCTATCAGCGCCATCTTTTGACATAAATTGAACTCCTCTGAATGAGTCAACAGACGAAACCGGAAGGGAGGAGACTGACGCAGAAGCCAGCAGCACACAAAGAGGTAGTGAGGGATTATGGCTGAGGACAGAGTGGTACGGTGAATCCCACATACGACAGTCTTTTTAGAATAACTTAGCCAATAACTTTTAATGATATTCCGCAATGAGGAATGTTTATTATTGTTGAGGTAATAGTACTGTTGAAAAGGAGGAAGTGATTCCCATTACTTACTCTAATGAGCCGGGGGCTGGATTAACCCATAGGAGAACCAGAGAAGATGAGGAGAGCCTATTCAATACCCCCATCTGCATTACTGACTACTGTACTCCGTAGCCCAATCAACTCGGTGAGTGCTTTTTCTCACAGGGTGTTGGTGAAGAATCACCTGATTCTGCATTTGAGGAAGTGCTTTCTGCACTACTTATACTGGCCATAAATATTTATTGCTGTTACAAGTATTTTTGAGACTTAAAGCTAGTAAAAGTACCTTATATACTTGCGTATAAGCCTAATTTTTCAGCACAACAAATGTGCTGAAAAGTTACCCCCTTGGCTTATATGTGAGTCAGAGGAGTAGAACGGATGGTAGAACAGGTTTTGTTACTGACTGAGGGGTGTAAGGGTCATGCACTAGTGATCCTGCTCTTGCCAGCTGGCTCCCTGCTGCGTCCGTGCCCCCCATACCCAGAAATATGGTGTGCAGAGTGCGCTGCTCAAGACTACCTGTGTCCCCTGGCTTGTGGAGCAGAGCCTACAAGCAACGTGTCAGCAGTGCAATTATCTGTCTGTGTGGCAATCATTGTGTCTCATATCTGTGACTAGTGGCGTCTGGAGACACAGCTGTATCATCCTTGGGGCACATGGGGAAGGGGGCTGACTTGTACTGGGGTAACATCTTGCTATGGTGGAGGGGGCTATACTGGGAAGGGGGCTTATACACAAGTCAATCCCTTCTTCCTGGTTTCTTAGGGAAAAGTGGGGACCTCGGCTTATATGCAGGTCGGCTTATACGCAAGTATGTACTGTATCTTTTTTATTTTAATCTGCAGCCAACAAAGTATTTCCAAAACCATCCATAATCACTGCTCCTTTTTGCAACCTTGGCAACTGTATTGTACATACGCTGTTTGGAGTACTCATGCCAAGAGGCCACCCATAAGCTCCCACCTTGCTACAGGAGAACTTACCGTACTTGCAGAGAGAAGGAACTTTTGCCTTGTTACTGACGTTCAACACCGGTCCTAGACCAATCCACTTCCTAGCCGCAGACTTATCCGCCTATCTTCTGTTTCTGTTAGAAACAACTATTATTTCCTGTATTTAATATTTACAGCATCATCCAGGGTTGGATTTACCGTAAGGCACAGTAGGCACATGCCTACAGGCCCCTGATGATGGGAAGGTGGCTCACTTCCCTCCCTGAGCACCTCCCTCCCTCATTCCCTATGCAGAGTCCTGAGCAGAGCGTAAATGAGAGGTTACTCGCCCGGGTCTCGACATTGCACTGACTGATGAGATCACCCTTCAGTCGGGGGCACCTCTAGCTACTTAATACTGAGGATACCTCTGGCTACCTAATACTAAGGAGCACCTGCAGCTACCTATGACGAGGGAAGTAAGGGAGAAGTGACAGCTGGGACAGCCAGCACACTTGTGGTGCGGTTCGGCGGGGGTCTGTAGGGTCATAGATGGTGAAGTGTAGGGTGCCAGGATATCTGTGCTTATAGGCTCCTGTGAGGTAAATCCGGGCCTGGCACCATCATTATCCGTAGAACTTTACAGAGTACATACTCATGTCACTAACTGTCCCCCAGAGGGGCTCACAATCTAATCCTACCATAATCGTATATCCCCCATAATCTAACAATGCAGAATTACTTTACATGCACATAACACAAAGTTTTCAAGCTAAAATAATTTTTCCTATTAATCCTTGCAAAATATAGAGCTGAAGTTAAGCCTTTGAGTGTATTTTTTCCTTTGGAAATGCTAACATTTTAAAACTTTAATCCCTTTTTTTCTACACCTTTCTTTGAGATCAAATGACACGCCGGTATTGCCTAAAGTGGAGGAATTAAAGATTATATATGCAGATGTTAAGGGAAAATAAAAAATGCATTTTCAGGTGATCTTTAGAAAAAAAATGCCACAGTCTGTATTGCTCCAATGTGTGGCCTGTGTGTTCCTGCAATACCACAAAGTGACAGCAGAGGGTGCTCCTTACCAGTAATGCTGCTGTGTAATGAACCCACTTCATAAATATATCTCTGATCATTAACCAGCTGTAGAACAAAGGTAGAGCACTTAAATGTAATTGCACTGTGACCAGGTGCCCACATAATTAATTAAAAATAATGCTGTAATGTACTTTTTTATATTTGTATTTAAAAACTAAAACAGCATACTGCTACCCTCCACAGCACTTAAAGGAATACTATCGATACCCAAGTGTTCTAAAATGACAGCCTGCAAATAATGTCTAAGTAGCTGTGTAAACATTTTCCTACTTTTCATGGTAAATATCAGAGGCAAAAGCTGTAATTTATTGAGGGTAGGATTTAGCTATATTGGGACAAATCAATTGCAGAAGGGGTGTCTGCTTCAATGCACAGCCAGAGTTGCATATCAGACTACAGAAAGCAAATATCAAACATATCAAACTCTGAAAGCAAAAACAGTATGAAAAAGCTGTGAGAATTAGTTACATTTCCTCTGCTCTCTTCACTACACACGACAATCCCAGTAGGACTCAACCCAGCATGGATGTATATCCAATCTTTATTCCATGTGTATCAGTAGCAGCAATACAAAAGCATCACAACAGCATGCATGACGTTTCGGGCGGAGGCCCTTTCTCGAATGCTGAAGTATCCTTCTGCACCTCAACCATATAAAGCCTATAAAACATCACGCCCCCACCTTAGGGGCGGGCACCAACTTACAAATTTCTTAACCCCTACTTGGGAGGACAGAGCAGCGATAAAAGCTCATAGAAAACATCTCAGGCTAAAATCTTCATTTAACCCGCCTGGTGACTGTGTCCCCAGCCTGTCCATCCAGAAAGCCTCCCGCCTAAGGAGGGCATTCCTATAATCACTACCTTCTACAAACTTAACCACCTCCAGCACTTGCCACCTAATCTGTGTCACTCTGTGTCTTAATTCAATAAAGTGTCGTGCCAAGGGGGACTCTCTTTTTGTCTGTACCTCACCTTCTCTCACTTTCGGTGCTCTCTTCAGACATGTCAGTCAGAAACACAGGACACAGGAGCTGCAGCTGTTGGGAGCTCTCTTCTCTGTCACACACAGAGCTGCACATAGAGTGAACTGATCAAGTGTGAGGGGAATTTCCCCTCTCCTCATGGCTCAGTCTGCCGTCAGTTTTGGCGTCAGTAAACTTTAAATGTATATTGATAACAGTAAACAAAGAAGTTGCTACTAAAATGTATACACCAGTACTTGGCAGCACTTCCCAAACAATTCCTGTGTCAATTGAAAAAAATATGTGAATCGATAGTATTCCTTTAAGGACAACCGAAGTGAGAGGGATATGGGGAACCTCAATGTATTTATTTCATTGTAAACAATACCAGTTGCCTGGCTAAACTGCCTCTAATACTTTTAGCCATAGACCCTGAACAAGCATGCAGCATATCGGGTGTTTTTGACTGATCCTTGACTGGATTAGCAGCATGCTTGTTTCTGATGTGTGATTTAGACACTGTTGATGCCAGAATGATCAGCTTAACTGCCAGGCAACTGGTATTGTTTAAAAGATTACAAATATGGCAGCCTCCATGTACCTCTTGCTTCAGCTTTGTTTTAAAGTTGTTATGATCACTTCTGCAGCATGTACTGCTGGCTGCAGTTTTACTGAAGACAAGCAGTTTTTGATTTTTTTGCGTGCATTTGCTCGCATAGTTTTGCGTGCGCTTACACTGAGCGTTGATTCCATCTGCAGTCGCTCTGAAGTTAATGACAGGTTAATATGCTTTTGTGAAAACAATCATTGTCTGTTGCAATGCAGCTGCAATCCCTTTCTTGCAGGCTGCATATCATTGTCTGCCCTTTCCTGCTGTCAGCCTGTGATTGATTACCATTCACCTGTGTGGGAATCTGCATGTCTGCTCCCATTGGATGACGTCAGTATAAAGAACTGCTTCCTGCAGTTCTCCATGGGCTATCATAGTCTTAGATTCTGTCTGTTACTCTGTCCTAGCCCCCCCCCCGTTCCTAGATCTCGTGTGGACTGCACTGACTCCTGTGAAGGGGTCAGTGAGTCCTTCCAGTTCAGCTCTTGTTATCAGTAATTGTTACTTTGCTAGTTTTGCATCATATATCGGTTCATCGCCAATATATACGCATACTAGCGCGTTTATTTTCCTTGTGTTCGTGTTACGTTAATACATCAGTGTCGCTGATATATACGTACACGAACTGTTTATATCCTGTGTTCAGTCAGTCAGCTTTCAGCACGTTTTGGTAGGTTGCGCGTATCGTGATCACCCGTGCTTAGCTAGTCAGTCCTGTTCCTGTTGCCTTGCGTGGATTGCGCTCACTTCTGCGTAGAAGTAGCGAATCCTTCCTAGTCCTGCTCCAGTTCTTAGTTAGTGTTCCTTGCTTATGTCATATATCTGTTTATCGCCGATATATACATATGTCAGTTAGACGTTTGTAGTTCATTGATAGCTGTAATCGTAATACGCTAGGAAATCATACCTATTGTATATTTGTGTGTATTACGTCTGCCTTCTTGACTCTATTTCCCGACTATTCTGTCCTGTCCTTGTGAGTCACGCCACCGCTGCAATTGCATTGGCTGCCTCATTCCAGTCTGTCTTGTTATGGACGCTTGCTGTCAATTAAGCAGTGACTAGTTAATCAAGCGTTCATTCTGTTACCTGTCCTGATCTTCTGAGTTCTGGTTTATGCGCTCAGCGCTACCTTGCGCTGAGCCACTATATTGGAAGGATTGTTTGTGGCTGTTCGGATCTACGCCTGCTCTGTGCGCCACATCTCCTATTGGAGTCAGTCCTCTCCTCCACTAAACTGGGGATATCCTGGTTCCTTGTGCTAGCGTGTGTACCTCCTTCACGTCAGGATATACACTACGTGCTGACTGTGGAGGATATACCACCAAGCATAACAAAAGTCCTCAGCACTCAGTACCAAATTTCAGTGAATATCTATAAAGCACCAAATGTTGGTGAATCTCTGCAGGATATCACATCTTGGTTAATCTCTGTAGAGGGCCAAATATCAGTAAATCTCTGCTGGGTACCAAATCCAAGTGACTCTCTGCAGAGGGCCATATATCTGCAACTCTCTGCAGACAGTGTAGCGTATCAGCAAGGACTATTTGTATAGCACCAAATGCTGTCTTTCCCTGAAAATAACAGTGTCTTATATTAATTTTTGCTCTAAAAGATGTGCTAGGGCTTATTTTTAGGGGATGTCTTATATTTCTATCAGGAAGTGTCTCCCAGCAGAACATTTCCTGTTCCTTTGTGCTGTGATGTTCATGGATTTGAAGGTATGCTACTGTACTGATCAGGCACTTGTCCTGTCATCCCTGCACACTGCTGATAACCTTGCTGTGTGCTGGAATGACAGGACAGGTGCCCAATCGGCACTGCACCGCTGTGTCCCCGCTTGCTGGCTGCCTCTTCTTCCTCTTTAACTTCTGCTAGGGCTTATTTTCGGGGTAGGGCTTATATTTCAAGAATGATGAAAATTCCAGCTAGGGCTTATTTTCAGGGTAGGTCTTATTTTCAGGGAAAGAGGGTATCATTGAATCTTTGCAAGCAGAAAGCACTATAAGCTCATAGCAAAAACAAAAAAACAAGACCACAAACGCCTTCTCTCCCACACTTGCGCATGCGCAGTGTGGAGCCGCCTGTCTTCGGGAGGACTCTGCTCCTGAAGACTTCTGAAGTCCCCCTGGGCGAGGGATTCAAACAAAGTCGGGTGCCAGCTCTGTACCGAGGGCACTGGGAGAGGAGAGGGGAGGCTCATTAGGACACAGAGCCTTCCCTCACCTTAGGTAAGTATCTTTTTTTTTTTTTTTTTAATTCACGACTCCCAATGACTTTAACTCTTCCCATACTGGAGACTCTTTTCTTTGCTACCAATGTTTATTTATTATCCGTACTACACATACAATTCATTATTTCATAAGTTTATTTTCGCTTCAGATTTGCTTTAAAGGGCAAGTACATTTTTACGAATTGAAGTAGTAATGCGTAAAAATGTATGTGTTAATGTTCCTGCACTAGCAGGAATGCGTAAAAATGTACGCAATGCGTCCCGCCGACCTCCGAGGTTGGCAAGCTGCCAGCGGGGGACTGGAGCAGCAGTGAGTGACTACGAGGGCACAGGATGGCTGAATGGGGCTGGTAGAAGCAGAACCATCTGGAGGCGGGGGACTGGAGCAGCAGTGAGTGACTACGAGGGCACAGGATGGCTGCATGGGGCTGGTAGAAGCCCCAGGTAAGTGAAACTCATTTTTTTATTTTGCTTGGACCTTCCCTTTAAGAATATGCAAATACACAGATATAACCCCCCCCCATAAAAGACACATAAGTGAATGAGAGACATAACCTACTTGCCATGTATGTTACACCGTTTCCCAACATTCTTTATTCTTCAATATACCTGCATAAGGCATGTCAGGAGATTTTGTGTCTTGGGGGGGAACTCCACCTCCAGGTTTTACTGCTAAAGTTTTGTGAGTGAGAAAATAATCTCACTTTACTGTTCTATTATTCATTTTCAAAGTCTTTGCCGTAATATGCCCTATTGTTTTCTATGGACCAATCTTTACTAGTCTGTTCCTAGTTGGCCCACAAGATGGCAGTGTTTTGCCATGAAGCTACATGAGGCATCCCATCCTAGATGACCAGTCGCAGTGCAGCCCGCTCCCAGTTAAGATCCATTGCTAATTTTATATAACATGTTAAAGGCCACAAACACTTGGCCAAGCTTTGGCTAAATATACAAGATTGCTAATAAATATAGCAAGTTCCTCGTAATTTCATTTACAGCCTCACATGCTTTTCAGGGCTTTTGGAATATATTTATACACAAAGTGGCCTGTAAGGCAAACAGTGTGCAGCACACACACCCATAGCACTCAGAACTCAGTCATCACCGGCCTGCATACTGGCACATCATTGGTTGCTATGGGTTACAACATGCTTTTTACACATGAAGATTATTTACTAAGTTTGAGCAAACTGGGAATTTATTTTTATTTTTTATGTAATCTGGTGGGCGGTTGCAAAAACATGCATCCCTTGCCCGGGTCATAGCAGAGAAAATTAAGGTTGCTCAAGAGTTAATACATTAACAGTAATGTACAGCACCCTCACTGACAACTATTTTCAACAAATACAAGCTGTCCAGGATTTATTAATGACGTGAACAGTGTGTGTGTGTGTGTGTCCTTCATTAATCTTCGCTATGTTTTGATATGACCCAGTCAAAATGATGCAAAGGAGATATCTTTTGAAGAATTCAGTCCATGTTACCTGGCTCACTTATGCCCTTCATTGGCATTGGATAAAGCCCTTTGCATAAGTGTACATGATAACCCTCAAAACAATTGAAGCTACTGTGTTTCCCCAATAATAAGACACCCCCTGGAAATAAGCCCTAGCTGGAATTTTGAGCGTGCTTGAAATATAAGCCCTACCCAAAAATAAGCCCTAGTGGCAGTTACTGTGGGGAAGAAAAGTGAAAGTATCGCAACTTGTGTTATTACCGTGTACTGTATACGGTACTGTCCTCTGCTGTGTCTTTCCTGTCCTCCTGGTGCCCCCTGTGCTTTCCGCTGTCCCCCTGTGTCCATCCCCTTTTTCCGCTCTGTTCCTGTGTCGTCCAATGTCCTCCAGCTCCATGTCTGTGTCCCCAGTACAGCTTTAGGCAACTTGTGATTCTGTTGGAGCTGATGGTCTCTAGGGCGGGACCATGACTTTGTCATTAGGCCAATCATTGCACTCACTGCTACTTCCTCCTCACTTGGCAACAGATGCCCTAGACCAAACATGGGCAAACTCGGCCCTCCAGCTGTTAAGGAACTACAAGTCCCACAATGCATTTGCCTTTATGAGTCATGACTGTGGCTGTCAGACTCCTGCAATGCATTGTGGGACTTGTAGTTCCTTAACAGCTGGAGGGCCAAGTTTGCCCATGCCTGCCCTAGGCCATACAAGTCAAACTCTTGCCAGCACAGCCATCAAATTTGGCCCTCAGCTAACCAACATCCCTGAGGGGTATAACGAGAGCTGTATTTTAGCAATATGCAGAGCTTTGCAGAAGCTGAAGCAACTTACCGATCTTCCGGGGGCCGTCTTCAACATTCCCTGTAGCTCCCAGCAGCTTCTCTGCATTTATGTACGAGTCCCGGCATGTCATGTGATCCACATTGGGTCACATGACATGACGGGACCCGTACATGGAGAATGCCAGAGTGCCACTGGGAGCTGAGGGAAGTGTTAAAGACGGCGCCCGGAGGATCGGTTAGTAGTATCTGCCCTACATGTAGGAGGTTTGTGGTACTTTTTGGCCGGTTGCTCAAGCCATCCCCGTCTGTGCCGGATAACGGGGGCCTTGATGTATAAGCAGCATGATTTGCTGATTCTTCATAAATTACTTACAGAGTGCCCTTCACCAGCCATTATGAACCACTCAAACATCCAGTGTTTCAGGCTGTGATCTCATGGAACCCATTTTCTTGCTGCAGCCCTTTGCAGTCTAAACAAGCTGAGGATGCAAGTAACTTCAGCCCCACCCACACAGGCTACTGATATTGTCCATTATCAAGTCACATGAGCACATGTTCAGCCATGATTTTTGTGTGCAGGAGCAATATTATATACTATATATAAATAGTCAAAGGTGCCCACGCATCATCACATGGCTCATAGTTAAGGTTATCTGTTTGTATTGACCTGAGGAAGCGGGCTGAGACCTGTGAAACGTGTTGTCTACAGTATAACCGGTTTTTGCAATAAAGACTCCTTTTTTCCATCTATGTGAGTCTTCATTAGAGGTAAGATACCTCTTCTTATATATTGGTATAGAACTAAGTTCCATCCACTCTACCATATAGATTGGGCGCCTCCCCAAAAGCTTTACCCCATTGTGTATAAATAGGGGAAGCTAAGTAAAGCTATGGTACCCCCTTTTCCTGAATGAGTAATTAGCTGACACTTCCTACACACCTGCAGCAATCGGCAAAGACTCCACGGGCTTCCGTTAGAAGCCTTGTGAAATGACTGGATTTCTCTGCAATCATCTCCTGAATAGTTAGTGAGTCAATATAAGCTTAAATGACCTGCAAGAAGGTGTTTCCATAGAGATGCCTAATGAGATGCAAAGAATCCCAGCTTGCATGCAAATTTCATGTAAATTGTAGGCAGCTTGCAAACGGGCCTACCTAGTGCACTTTCTGTCAGCTCTGATTGACCCAATTCCAAACTGCATGCAATTTGCAGACAAGCCCAAATGATGTTCTGCATCTCAATGAACTTCTCATCTTTGGATCTATTAGTCAAGCTGTCTGTTTCTCTAAGGGCCTGTTTCCACTACACGCAGATTGGATGCAGAAAAACTGACTCCAATGAATGCCGATGGGAAAATCTGCACCAGAAAAATCGCGTTTAGTGGAAACAGGCCCATAGGCTTTCATTGGAGTCAGTTTTTCTGCATCCATTCTGCATCCAATCTGCGTGTAGTGAAAATGGGCCCTAATGATACTTGGCTGACACCAGTCAGATTAGGCTCATACACATGTGAAACTATTCTACCCAACTATTGTCCAAACTTGGTCTGTTGGGCGATAGTTGGGCATGTGTACATGTGGCAAACGACTAGCTGTGTGACTGATGACAGGTGGTTTGCCTGATCCAACCGGCAGATCGACTCACACGACCGGCTGATATCGTGCAGTTGGCCTAGTGTGTACAAGTTGTTTTGAATGTTTCGGTCGCTTGTGTGCGCAATATACAAGTGAGTTGGTTGTTTAGTTGGTTGGTGCGCGGAAAATACAAGTTGAGCAATCGCTTGGCCATGCAGTCAGTGATGTCGTGGTGTTGATCGAACACTTTGTTGGACGTGTGTAAGTGTGAACATGGTCCGAAGTTTTACCGCTGATACGTTTTGAAAAACACAAAAAATAAATATTAATTAAAAATGCTTTTCTCATTTAATTTCCGGTTTAATGCCATTTGGTGGAATCTCCTTTTAAATCTTCTACATGAAGGACAACTGAAGTGAGAGGGATATGGAGGCTGCCATATTTATTTCCTTTGAAACAATATAGATCGCCTGGCTATCCTACTGATCCTCTGCCTCTAATACGTTTAGCCATAGACCCTGAACAAGCATGCAGGTCAGAGGTTGTATACAAAAGTCTGACAAGATTAGCCACATGCTTGTTTCAGGGTTTTGATTCCGACACTACTGCAGCCAAAGAGATCAGCAGGACAGAGAGGGAACTGTTATTGTTTAAAAAGGAAATAACTATAGCAGCCTCCATATACCTTTCAGCTCCGTGTCCTTTAAGTAATCCTCTCTATCTCAGGAGGTAAATCAAATGTCCATTGGCAGCTAAATGCAGGACTAGTTCTAGGCTTTTTGCTGCTTTAGGCACCGCCCCCCCCTTCTCAAGCTGGAATGATCACACAGCAGCCGACAATTTGCACCCCACGTTATAGCTGCGGTGAGCTGCCCAAAAATACTCTCAGTTAGGGTTGAGCCGAAATTTTCGAAATTTCGCGTTACTATAATTACGCATGCGAAATTTGCTATTACGATGCGAAATTATGGTAGCGTAATTGCCATTAAAATCGCAATTGAAAATACCGTAAGCGTAGTCTTCAACGCGTAATTTCGCGTTTCGTTCATAGCGTAATTTCGCGTTAAACCATAACGTAATTTCGCGTTAAACCATACCGTAATTTCGCATTTCTTCGTAATTTCGCGAATTTCGTAATTACTTGTTAGCTATAAAAAATTACTTGTTCGCATTAGCCAATCAGAAGCGAATCAGCGGTAGTCAGACAAACGCTAACAAATTTTCGCATATAAACACTTTTTCGTGTTAAATAATGTAAAAACTAAGCATGCGCAGTTCAAGGGTGTAAACTACGCTTACAAACGTTTGCATGCAAGGCAAACGTAATTTCGCGATACCCACTGTAACGCGAAAACAACGCGAAAATTATCCTTACAGTAATATGAACTATCGCGAAATTACGTTATGTAACTACGCTTACAAACGGTTGCATGCAAGGCAAACATAATTTCGCGGTACCCACTGTAATGCGAAAATTAAGCGAAAATTACGCTTACGCGGAATTTCGCGAAATCCTTCTTCATTACGATTATGTACTTACGGCCATAATCGTAATTACACTAATTACGCGAAATTTTGCGAAATCGTAATTAAGTCATTACGCTCATCTCTACCCTCAGTATAGGTAGGTAGCCAGGTATAGGTTCCCCCAATATGGGTTAGCCAGGTACAGGTGCCCCCAGTACAGGTTGCATAGGCACACTCTTCACTTCCTGTTTCTGCCTGGTGCTGTCCCCAGACCTCTGCCGCCTGAGGAGGTTGCCTCACTTGGCATCATGGGCGGACCGGGCCTGACTAAATTATCTCCTTGTTTTCCACCACATCACTGGTCATATTCTGAGATGGTCAGTGAGCATTGCATTAGTATTTTGTAGCCCCTTTTTAGTCATAAGCAGTGATAACTGAGGAATAACTGAAACATTTGCAGGCTGATAAATCTTGGACATTTTAGTGATATTGATGTCCCAAAGATGTCTTTTGTGTTCCATTTCGTGTTCCGTCATTCAGGTCTCATAGTCTTTCCTGCCGTACAGAAATGCCTTGATTGGTGTGGCCAGAGCGGGTCCTGACTCACAGCCTGACGCTATGCCTGGGCCTCGGCCACATGTATACATAGTCTGATTAGCCAGGACTGGAAAGTAGGTGAAGACGTGTAGTGAAACGTGCAGGGGAGCACGGGCTGGAACGTGATTGCAAAGGCTGAGAGATCGTCAGGAAAGCCGCTGAAGTCTGTGGCAATCCCTGAAAGTACTTCCTAGTCTCCTTGTGCATAGTGGTATATTGTGTGCAAGGATTCCCCTAAGAGTCAGCTCTGAGTCATATATTTGAAATCAAGACATAGAAATCTTACTTGTCCAGTGGAAGTAATTTCACAGCTGTGATAAACTAACTTCATCCATGCTATATGGCTCCATAACATGAGAAACCCGCGGCTCTGATGGCTCCTATGTGCCTCCTCCTCCGTGCTCATTGGACACCTGATGCCATGTCTAAACTGGCATGGAAGCAGGAAATTTGGGCACATGGAGAGCCACAGAAGTTTTAGCGCTGTTATAGACACCAATACAAATATTGTTTATAGTAGGAAATGTGGGCGCCCTAGGTACCCGATAAATAGTAGGTACCGGTCGGGACCACTATAAACATTATTTTTAGGGACGACTATATCAGTTCCCGATATTTAGCAGTTCTCCATATTTTGCATTTCTTGCTATCAGGTCCGGCGGTTCTATTTGGGCAAGGGGGGGCAATTGCCCCAGAGCCCCGAGCCTCAACACCCCTGTTCTTCCGGGGTTGTGTCGCCGCCCAGCCCCCCCCCCCCCCCGCCGCCGCATCCAGTCATGTGTAACATGCACTGGAACACGCAGGAAGTGCAACGAAGACAGGCAAGCAGCAGCAACACAGCAGGCGGGGGATGGAGCTGGCTAGATGCAAATTTTTCTGGGGGATGGGGGCTCCAGGTTACCTTTGCCTCGGGGCTCCATCGAGGGTTAAACCGGCCCTGCTTGTTATAAACAATATTTAGGGTTTTTTTGTGGCGGGAGTGGTTAAGGATAGACATCTAAGCAGGTGGGGGGCTTTTAACATTAGGCATAGTCATGGGGTGTGGTTAGGCACTGGCAGGGCTGGGTGGTTAGGGTTAGGCATAGGTAGAGGGAGGATTCTGTGTGAGAAAAGAGTTAGGTTTATCCATAGTATAATATCAGTAACATTTACCGATATTTTACTATCATAATTTGCACTTCACAATTGTAGAATATTGGTGAATTTACTGATATTCTTATAGCCCATAGTTTGGGCCCCTTTTTTTGCATGTACGAAGAGGAAACAATTATTTGATTCAAAAAAAGTTATTGAAAAAGTTAATAGACTGTGTTTTCACTTTACTCAGTAGCTACTTTACTCAGTAGCCTATCAGTTACATGCTGCACTGCACACAGCTTCCCTGATTGTTCCTTAATCAACAATGTTATGTTGGATAACATTGATTCAGTATGACTGTAATCAAAAGATTCTCACTCAAGTGTTTGATTGAACATGACAATATAACACATCCATGAATTGGCAGTTCCCAGTACGGCTGTACTTTGACCTGGGGGGGACTTGTGATTTTTACACAGATGATATTAGTTTGGGACAGAAGCGAGTAGGACAACTGCATGGACAATAAAGTAAGGAAACATTTTTTTTGATATTTAATTTTCTTTATTAAAGAGATTTTTTTTATTTTTAAAGAAACAGGTTAACAAAAAATGGCAACACATAGGGCTTGATTCACTAACTGATTCTAATCTAGTTAGCACGCCTAAAGGCTTTGGGCGCGCTAACTAGGGTGCTAAGTAGTTAGCACGCACCAAGCCAAATCAGATCGCGCGCAAAGTATGGCGTGCAAAGCCCGGCGCATGCAAGACATCGCACTGGGTGCGCACCCGATGCGCCTATAGCGGCGCATTGGGTGCGCCCTAAACGGTGCACCCATGCGACGTTTAGGGCACACCCAATGCGCCGTTATAGGCGCACGCGCCGTTTTCAGCGCACCAGGTGCAACGTTTTGCGCGCATCGGGCAGCGCTAAACTTTGCACTCAAAACTTAGCGGCGAATGCTAATTAGTGCGCACAGAGTAAGTGTAGGCATGATAAGGGACTTTTCACAAGCGTGCTAACAGTTAGCACTGCTTTGTGAATCAAGCCCATAGTGCTACAACTGACACATGAACAATCACAGGTATATAAAGAATTGTTCTAAGAAAGTTAAGAATACATTACAAGAAGCAGGTACAGTTTGTAGCTTTTTGGTGGCAGTATTAATAAGCACCACAGCCGTTGACATTTATAAAGGCTTCTTCATACCATCAGCTTCAGTAGCATTTCTGGCGTTTTTAGCCAGCTGTGTCCTGTAGTCTGCGGCTGCAGGAATAAGCAGGACAAAAAGTAAGAAGAACTAGAAAGTGGAGGGCAAAATCTGAGGAGAGGCGCACCAGGCGAATGCGACTTACTGTACTTATCACCTTTCCATCGCACAAGGGTTACCAGGAAATCCTATTTCCGGTTTCACTTCTGCGATGGCCGATCGTTATACTCAGGCGAAAAAGCCTGAGCGATGCTCCCATATTACGGGCGAAGAGGAACGAGGTTTTGCATTGTGTTGCTGTCCTTCAGCACCATGGCACTGCTGCCCCACATCCCCAAGACATTCACACCACTTGCCAAACACCCGCCGCTGTATCTGAGGGTCTCCTTTAATCCGTCCTTGCCTGAAGCCCCCCACAGCTGAGCCAGGAAACCCTGATCCATTTAACTGCACGCTGCATCTGCACGCCGAACACTCGCCGCAACTCCCGTGGCTGTAATTGTCTCTGAGCCCCGGCAAAGCATCTTTGAAGCTTTTGCCGGGGCTCCCCATTAGTACACTGTCTGGACCAAATGGACACCATTTGCAGCACAGGTTCACTTTATGAACTTTTGTTGGTATTTGACGATGGTTTGGGAAGTCTAGAGTTTAGTTTGATAAGTTTCTCTAAGGCTGATTCACATGGGCTTCTGCAGGACGGCCGGGTCATTTAGCTGATGCCGAAGCTTTTCCGCTACTGAGCAAAAAAGTGTTCGGCATTGGTTCCTGGCATTTTAAGTCTCTAGGGGGGCACATATCTGCGCAAATGCATCCAACATGAGTTCACCTCCCATGTGAACCAGTTTCGGCAAACCATGCTTGGAGTTGGCAAAGGATTTCAACCCTTGGCTGGATCATATTGAACCATATCAAGAGTTTTTAAAGCGTTGGCAGTCATACAGTTGGAGTCTCATGCACACATCCTCAGTGGTTGGAGGAAGTCCTCACCTGCAGTGTGCGTGACTGCTATAGCACAGTCACATGTTCGGAAACCTGCTGCAGCACTTGCTATGAACTGTCCATTGTTTCAGTCTGTAATTAAGTGAAAGTACCAGATGAAAACTTGGGAATATGAGTATATTAAAGTACCTGAAGTAAACTGGGCAATATAAACATATAATGCCTATCAGTGTCGTAGCAATAGGGGATGCAGAGGTTGCGACTGCACCGGGGCTCTTGTACCAGAGGGCCCTCCCTCAACTGCAGTGTTACCTCTTCAATGGTTCATTCACTGATCTGTGTACGATGTGAACGCATGCGGGAGTGTGCATAGTAGCGATCGCGGTGAGATACGTATATCTACGCGTCTGGGGCTAAGATGAAGTCTCTGGGGGCGTAGATATACTACCGTATATGATTTTCATTAAGTGGTTAAACCTCACGTTGTGGATGTCCTCAGCAGGTGTTGTTGCGCCATATAAATTATGTATAAAATTCTTGGGGGCCCAGTGTAAACCTTGCACCGGGGCCCAGAGCTTCTTAGCTATGCCACTGATGCCTATGATGATAATTATGTACATATTCAAAGAGTACATGCAGTGAAATCTGCCTGACAAAACAAAATGACTTTTTCTTTTGTCTGGAGCAACATTATTTTTAAGGTGTCAGGAGGAAGTCTCCTATTGTCAGGTTGTAAATCCCTTCTCTTTGACTATAAAAGCCCCCTGTAATTCCTTTACCATGATTGTTGTTTTTTTTTCCTAACCAACAGAAAAGCTCAGGAGCTCAGGTAACTTTCGTTTGAGTTTCTTTTATTCAGGGACACTTCAAAATGTTCCTGAAGCGTGTTATAACTCAGCTAATGAAACATGTCCCCTGGGGGACTTGTCACTAGATCTCTTAAAGTGTATCCGAGATAAACTTTTACTTGCATAATTGTGTTCCTTTCATATAGTTTATAGGGCATTCCTCAAGCCAAACCCTTTTTTTGTTTTGTTTTAATACTCTAATTCCCTATAAACTAAACAAGCACCCCCCACAGCTTTTCACAGAGCCTTGGCACTGTAGCAAGGGCTTATGGGAGCTCAGTCTGGGCAGGAGGAGGTTACTAGCCATTGATTTCAGAGGCAGAGGGGAGGAGGGAGGAGGAGAGGGGACTGAATTTACACACAGGCAAGCTGATGGCATCTCCATCCTTCAGCCTGTGACAATGTGACAAAACGAAAAGGCTGCCCTCATTTCATCACAGGAATAAATAATCATAAACTTTTGAAGCTGTTTGCAGCTAGATATGCTGTGTAAACTATCTAAACTTTAGATAAGATATATAGACAAGTTACTTGTTATAGTTAGTTTTTCATACGAGCGGATCGTTCAGAAACGGCCTTATCAGTCTGCCGACAGCACGTACACACGTGCTACTGTCGGCTGAATGTCCACCCAGCGGGAGGGTCTGACGGACCCGTGGTTTGTGGTGGTATGGCATATTTACCCGCCTTTAGTCTGAAGCTAAAAAAAT